>NC_087063.1:76520476-76867613 GCF_963678635.1 Symsagittifera roscoffensis | reverse complement strand
AACGCGAGGACGAATTCCTTCGATGTAACATTTCTCGGTGAAAAATTCCAGTTTACTGTAACAATTCCCGTTATCTGTGTCTAATTGTCATCAGAGTATCACCATCTCATCCGGTTACCAATTTTCATTTTGACTGGTGTCATCATTTTCTAGATCCAGACAATTTCTGTTGCTATTAAGTTGGTAAAATAAAGAGCCAAGATTTTGATTTTTGATTTGTAGGAGAGGTTTGCGTTCACTGGCGCAGATTTGTGAATCGTAATAAAAAATTAGTTTTTTAAATCAAAACAGTCCAAGAGATGACTGGGAGAATTTTTCACAGAGACAATGATCTGCGTCGAGTGCGAAGAAAGGATGTGGATGTTTTGCTAATGCTACGACGAAATGATACTAGAATCCTTTGGCTATGCAAAAAATGGGAGGGTTCCTTGAACTCATAGGAGTGGTAACTTGGCGAAACTGTTTTGCTCTAAAGGGATGCATAGGTACTGCACTGACACAGTGGATCAAAGCATTGAGGCTTTCAATAAACTTAAAACCAAATTACAGAGTAAAAATGTTATTTGAAGTATTTAAAATCAAACTCAGTTTCAAAAAAGTATTTTAATAAATATTCAAAAAAAGTAGAAAGACTAAAGTTTTTTATGTGTTTTTGTTTATAATAGCTCTTTTAACTTTAGAGTACTATATAATGACTCAAAAGATCTTCGTCAAAAATTAATTTGCAAATTTTCGTTCCAGTTTTAGTGTTGCCACCTGAAAAATATTGACACTTTCAGCTCAAACTGAGTTTTTTTACCTGTGATTGCTTTCGCAAAGTTATAAAGGCTTGAAGTTTCCATTTTAGCCAACAGCGCGCATTTTATTAGTTTTGCCACTTAAACGCGTAGTGTAAGTGGCAAAATGGGCTTATGAATGTGTGCATTTTGCCAGATTTTTTCAACGCATAGCGTTAGGCGGAAATAAAGATTCGGCTCTGAAACTTTTTTGAAATTCTTGAAGCAAGACAATTGGACCATAAATAACTCTTCAATAGGTGAAAAAATGTTCACTTTGTATTGGTACACATAAAATGTTTGAGATACTTTAAAGATAATTGGAACATTCAGGGATTGTTTTGATACACGAAAACTTGTCGATACAAGTAATAATTTAAAAAAAAACATTGGGATAGGCTGTCTTTACAACCCATATATGACTAAATGAAAAAAATAGTGGGTCTTACTTTTCAAAGTAACAAAAAATTTGCAAGAAATATGCAAGCATATTCAAAATAAAGTAATTGAAATTATAACCAACAAGAATAGTACTTTCAAAACTGTTTGGGACGGTTACACCGTGCATCTCTCTTCAAAAAACGACCAAAAACACAAAAAACAATAATATATTTTTTTCTCATACACGAATGCTTTAAATTTACTGCTATTGGCCCGCCAACCGTCTTTTTTTGTCAAAATATGAAATCGAAAAAAAAAGTTTGCATAATTTATTGACACTATATGGTCTGATTGAATCAATCAAAATCAACTGGAATTCTCTGTCATGGAAAAGTATCAACTTGCAAAAGTCAAGATCAAAAATAGTGAAAATTGAGAAAAAGAAAGAAATGTTTATTTGTTTAAAGAAATTCAAACTATTTGAAAAAATATTTGATCTTTTCCCCAGCAAAAACGTCAAACTAAGAGGAAGTAAATACAAAGCTGTTCTTTCAGATTGAGGCACAAGTGCCTTAGCAGCCACTGAGAAATTATGAATTCTATATGCTAAAGTGAAAGGTTTGGTAAAAAAAATTAGAATTCGAAACCAAAATGTGCACAAAATTGGATAAAAGCACAATTTGGAATATAGAGACAAGTCGTTAAACATGCTACGAACTGTAAATTGATTACACTCACAAAATTTCCTTGGATTCCGCGTACAAATACCTATAATAAATAACTTTCTCAGAACGATAGTTTAGTCACGGATTCTGCAAAAAGGAAATTAACTAGATGTTCCGATTTCTGCAATGTGCAATTTGTAAGCAGATTCTGCAAACTGTAGGCAGATTCCGTAAATGTATGCGGGATCCACAAAAATGAATTTTTCAAAATAAAAAAACATACGTGCTTATGGATTCAGTAAATTGTTCCAGTTTCCCCAAATTTTGATGCAAATTCCGTAAAGTGGCCTGTTTTTTGAGCAATTTTGAGCCGTACAGTGTTTTTATTATTATTTCGGATCTTCCGAAACATCAAAAAATTCAAAACAACAAGAACACTGCGCAATGTTACGGAATCACAAATTAATCAGTTTTCGATCTGTTGCAGAATCCGCTTACCATTCGCAATAGATACATTAATTGTCTGATTTCCGCAACTGTGACCAGATTCAGCAATTGTAAGAGCAAGCCGCAAATATACGCTAATTCCAAAAATTACTAGAGCTAGAATTGTCATTTAGAGTTCGGTATTTAAAAGCATGGACTTAATCATTGTCAGAAGAACCCACGATCAAACTTTTATGTAATGGTTAACTGAATCGGTGACTGTATCCGTTAATAATTAGGATGCAATTACACTGGCAAAAAAATTTTGGGATCTTTTGAAAACACAAACACCGTATAAATTCAGTGGGTCTAGTAGGTTGAGAATTTTTGGAGATACAAGGGACAAATTATCACCGAAAAGGATCATTATTTGAGGTTAAGACGATCAGATTGTTTTTCATATCATCCGTTTTTCAGATGAGATGAGAGTACATTCAAATAGTTCAAGTGAGTACCAATCATCAGTTTTTGATGATCAGACGAGGTTGAAATGACATGATTTATTGGAGTGAGAGGTTTATTGTGGGTGATAGAACTCACCTCCATTGCGAAGTTTTTTGAGGGAGAGCTTAATTTACGCTGCAAAATGAAGATCATCAAAATATTTCAAATTTTTTGGTTTGTTTTGATCTGGTATCTCATCTAATTTGAAAACGTTGCAATAAAAGCTAAGTTGGAAAAAAGTTAAATTCTTTTATTTGATTTTGTTCAAAATTAAAATGAACTAATGAATTAGTTTAATATTATTCATTCAGTTGGCAAGAATTGAGATCAAACGTCTGGTGGTAAGTTATTCGGCATGAACTGAGATCGAACGTTAGAATTGAAAAAAGTTTAGAGTTGGCAGGGACTGAGTGGACAAGAACTCAGTTAGCAAGAAATGAGATCGAACGGTTCGGGGTAAGACTCAAGCAGTAATGGAGACTGAAATCGCTGGTGACCACCTTGTAAAACGTAACTAAAAAACGCTACCGATATATGTTACCGAATTGCGCAAACTAAGAGCTGATTTTACTTACAGTTTGCGGATTCTGCTTACAGTCGGCGATTCCGCATGTAAGCAGAATCTGCAAACTCGATGCAAATTCCGCAAACTCGGAAACCAGACAATTAATGTATCCATTGCGAACATACATAATTTTCATCATTTGATTTTGGATTCCCCAAACTCTTCCGGTTTCCTTAAATACTGTTGCAGATTCCGCAATTTTGCCTGTGTTTGGAGCAACTTTGAGCTATAGAAAATTGATTAATTTGAAGGAATTTACTGCAATTTTCAATTTTGTAGCTTCAATTTTTTGTCATTCAAGGCCAGAAGAATTACTCGGAACTTTTCAAAAATCACAAAAATCGGCAAGAAAAAACGAAAAAAAAGTAGCTATACCTTTTTGTTTCAATTAGGGCAAACCGTCTGCTTTTTTGTTCACTGTTTTCTACGATGAGATGAAACTGTTTTTTTTTGTTAGATGGAACTGTATTTTAAATGTATTTTAAACCTCAATTTTTCTCAGAACTTTTGAAAGTTCCATGAAGTTATAACAGATATGATGAAAAGAAAAAACCGAAAGAAAAATCGAACAACTCTGGTCTATTATGTTCTTGGAAATTATATTTTAAGCTGAATGCATTTATAAGACTTGCAGGCTAATTGCATCGGTGTTCTCATCTAGTTTTCTTAATAAAACTTTATAGTCTAACTTTCAAATCTAAGGTTGCAATGATTGAAAACACTGTCTTCCAAATGACGTATAGGTAAAACCATGTCGTATTAATTACCCGGGTTGACCTCCATACACCTAAAATGCTTATCATATAATTCCATACATCAAGTGTGTTGAAAAATGTTTGTCATACAATTTTCATACAATTTCGAAAAATGGTTAAAAAAAGTTATTAACTAATTTCTGCGGTTGTTTGATTCTAATAAAACAGTCTGGTGATTAGAAACGAGGTTTGAGTTGTTTGAAAAAAATGATTATCATACAAATCCCATATATGGAAATTGTATGACTGGCTTTTTTTTGATGTCGACACCAACAAATGTCCCAGTAATTTTGAGAATTTGCGCTAAATTTTGTTTTGCTTTTTTTTACAACCGCAAACCGAATTTTGTACGCAAACAAACATTTTCCAAAAAAAATGCATACAAAATTTAATTTTTTGTGTGCATAACGTAGTTCTGGATACGATAGTGTTGGCTTTCTTACTTTTCAATAATTATTTTTTTTTCCAAAACGCTGAAAATTCCTATTTCTTTTGTTAGTCGTGTTTATCTATGCCTTAATCAATGTCTATTAATTTAAAAATTCAAAATTTTAAAATAATCTTTGTTGAAAATTTTTGTCAAAAATTAAATGTTTGTTACTTTTGTTATATGATTTGTGAAAGACAGCTTTAAGACAATTCGGGTAATTTTTTATGCATTGTAAATGAAAAACCGTCCAACCTTTGGTGCTTTGAGTATACCAAGGCCTTATTCACTTGTGTTCGGTTGCAAACACAATCCAAAGTTTTCCAGAAAACGAATTTAAGAACAAAAAATCAACTTTTTGGTTTATAGAAAAACATATATCATGCAAATTTCATATATGGAAAAATGCTTATCATAGACATGATTTCATACAACTTTCGGTATGTATGGAATCGTATGAAAATGTATGACAAGAAGTTTCTCATATATAGAAATTGTATGATAAGAAGTTTTGGTCAACCCGGGTACCTGCACCAGGAATTTGCGCAGACAACCTTGTAAACAGACAAACAAGATCGTCAGAACCGGGACGCGAACCGCTTATGAAAATGCGTACACTTATTTGACGCAAAGCACTGACGCGCGCGTAGCACGCCCAACGTCAAGCCGCTTGAAGAAAACGTTCAATGCATTTTGTCGTTTGGCTTTTAAGTTTCTGTATGAGACGCCAAATGTTAAGGGTTTGATACACTACTGGGGTGTTTAATAGTAACATTTTACAACAAAAATGCAAAGTTTTTGCAAGACCAACACCGATTGTTTGGAATTCAGCTTTTTCTTCTTCTAGCCTCGATATTGTTTTTAAAAAATAACGATTTTGAGAAAAACTGGCTTGATTTAAACTAACCGAACAAAACAAACTAAATTGGAAAATTTAAAGGCGTTTTTCAATGTTTGGTTCGAGATTAAGCAAAAATAGTACAATGTTTTTACCTGTACTATCTTTATTTTGCCAAAATCGAAAACAATATTCTTGCCCAAAATGTTTTTTTAGATTTTTTTGTGATAAAATATAATTCAGCGCGAACCGAACCAATTGATATTAAAGTTATATCAAAAAAAAAACCTTTTCAAACAGCCCAACAAAAACCTAGAAAAACCTCTAAATTTTGAGCAGAAAGCTCAAAATTTTTATAGAGCAAAGATTTTGAGTTTTATATAATTAAAGGAAAAGTGTTGGCTACCAAGCAAAAGTACCAAGCAAAAGATAACTTAAAATTTTTATTTGAAGAACGCGAGGACGAATTCCTTCGATGTAACATTTCTCGGTGAAAAATTCCAGTTTACTGTAACAATTCCCGTTATCTGTGTCTAATTGTCATCAGAGTATCACCATCTCATCCGGTTACCAATTTTCATTTTGACTGGTGTCATCATTTTCTAGATCCAGACAATTTCTGTTGCTATTAAGTTGGTAAAATAAAGAGCCAAGATTTTGATTTTTGATTTGTAGGAGAGGTTTGCGTTCACTGGCGCAGATTTGTGAATCGTAATAAAAAATTAGTTTTTTAAATCAAAACAGTCCAAGAGATGACTGGGAGAATTTTTCACAGAGACAATGATCTGCGTCGAGTGCGAAGAAAGGATGTGGATGTTTTGCTAATGCTACGACGAAATGATACTAGAATCCTTTGGCTATGCAAAAAATGGGAGGGTTCCTTGAACTCATAGGAGTGGTAACTTGGCGAAACTGTTTTGCTCTAAAGGGATGCATAGGTACTGCACTGACACAGTGGATCAAAGCATTGAGGCTTTCAATAAACTTAAAACCAAATTACAGAGTAAAAATGTTATTTGAAGTATTTAAAATCAAACTCAGTTTCAAAAAAATATTTTAATAAATATTCAAAAAAAGTAGAAAGACTAAAGTTTTTTATGTGTTTTTGTTTATAATAGCTCTTTTAACTTTAGAGTACTATATAATGACTCAAAAGATCTTCGTCAAAAATTAATTTGCAAATTTTCGTTCCAGTTTTAGTGTTGCCACCTGAAAAATATTGACACTTTCAGCTCAAACTGAGTTTTTTTACCTGTGATTGCTTTCGCAAAGTTATAAAGGCTTGAAGTTTCCATTTTAGCCAACAGCGCGCATTTTATTAGTTTTGCCACTTAAACGCGTAGTGTAAGTGGCAAAATGGGCTTATGAATGTGTGCATTTTGCCAGATTTTTTCAACGCATAGCGTTAGGCGGAAATAAAGATTCGGCTCTGAAACTTTTTTGAAATTCTTGAAGCAAGACAATTGGACCATAAATAACTCTTCAATAGGTGAAAAAATGTTCACTTTGTATTGGTACACATAAAATGTTTGAGATACTTTAAAGATAATTGGAACATTCAGGGATTGTTTTGATACACGAAAACTTGTCGATACAAGTAATAATTTAAAAAAAAACATTGGGATAGGCTGTCTTTACAACCCATATATGACTAAATGAAAAAAATAGTGGGTCTTACTTTTCAAAGTAACAAAAAATTTGCAAGAAATATGCAAGCATATTCAAAATAAAGTAATTGAAATTATAACCAACAAGAATAGTACTTTCAAAACTGTTTGGGACGGTTACACCGTGCATCTCTCTTCAAAAAACGACCAAAAACACAAAAAACAATAATATATTTTTTTCTCATACACGAATGCTTTAAATTTACTGCTATTGGCCCGCCAACCGTCTTTTTTTGTCAAAATATGAAATCGAAAAAAAAAGTTTGCATAATTTATTGACACTATATGGTCTGATTGAATCAATCAAAATCAACTGGAATTCTCTGTCATGGAAAAGTATCAACTTGCAAAAGTCAAGATCAAAAATAGTGAAAATTGAGAAAAAGAAAGAAATGTTTATTTGTTTAAAGAAATTCAAACTATTTGAAAAAATATTTGATCTTTTCCCCAGCAAAAACGTCAAACTAAGAGGAAGTAAATACAAAGCTGTTCTTTCAGATTGAGGCACAAGTGCCTTAGCAGCCACTGAGAAATTATGAATTCTATATGCTAAAGTGAAAGGTTTGGTAAAAAAAATTAGAATTCGAAACCAAAATGTGCACAAAATTGGATAAAAGCACAATTTGGAATATAGAGACAAGTCGTTAAACATGCTACGAACTGTAAATTGATTACACTCACAAAATTTCCTTGGATTCCGCGTACAAATACCTATAATAAATAACTTTCTCAGAACGATAGTTTAGTCACGGATTCTGCAAAAAGGAAATTAACTAGATGTTCCGATTTCTGCAATGTGCAATTTGTAAGCAGATTCTGCAAACTGTAGGCAGATTCCGTAAATGTATGCGGGATCCACAAAAATGAATTTTTCAAAATAAAAAAACATACGTGCTTATGGATTCAGTAAATTGTTCCAGTTTTCCCAAATTTTGATGCAAATTCCGTAAAGTGGCCTGTTTTTTGAGCAATTTTGAGCCGTACAGTGTTTTTATTATTATTTCGGATCTTCCGAAACATCAAAAAATTCAAAACAACAAGAACACTGCGCAATGTTACGGAATCACAAATTAATCAGTTTTCGATCTGTTGCAGAATCCGCTTACCATTCGCAATAGATACATTAATTGTCTGATTTCCGCAACTGTGACCAGATTCAGCAATTGTAAGAGCAAGCCGCAAATATACGCTAATTCCAAAAATTACTAGAGCTAGAATTGTCATTTAGAGTTCGGTATTTAAAAGCATGGACTTAATCATTGTCAGAAGAACCCACGATCAAACTTTTATGTAATGGTTAACTGAATCGGTGACTGTATCCGTTAATAATTAGGATGCAATTACACTGGCAAAAAAATTTTGGGATCTTTTGAAAACACAAACACCGTATAAATTCAGTGGGTCTAGTAGGTTGAGAATTTTTGGAGATACAAGGGACAAATTATCACCGAAAAGGATCATTATTTGAGGTTAAGACGATCAGATTGTTTTTCATATCATCCGTTTTTCAGATGAGATGAGAGTACATTCAAATAGTTCAAGTGAGTACCAATCATCAGTTTTTGATGATCAGACGAGGTTGAAATGACATGATTTATTGGAGTGAGAGGTTTATTGTGGGTGATAGAACTCACCTCCATTGCGAAGTTTTTTGAGGGAGAGCTTAATTTACGCTGCAAAATGAAGATCATCAAAATATTTCAAATTTTTTGGTTTGTTTTGATCTGGTATCTCATCTAATTTGAAAACGTTGCAATAAAAGCTAAGTTGGAAAAAAGTTAAATTCTTTTATTTGATTTTGTTCAAAATTAAAATGAACTAATGAATTAGTTTAATATTATTCATTCAGTTGGCAAGAATTGAGATCAAACGTCTGGTGGTAAGTTATTCGGCATGAACTGAGATCGAACGTTAGAATTGAAAAAAGTTTAGAGTTGGCAGGGACTGAGTGGACAAGAACTCAGTTAGCAAGAAATGAGATCGAACGGTTCGGGGTAAGACTCAAGCAGTAATGGAGACTGAAATCGCTGGTGACCACCTTGTAAAACGTAACTAAAAAACGCTACCGATATATGTTACCGAATTGCGCAAACTAAGAGCTGATTTTACTTACAGTTTGCGGATTCTGCTTACAGTCGGCGATTCCGCATGTAAGCAGAATCTGCAAACTCGATGCAAATTCCGCAAACTCGGAAACCAGACAATTAATGTATCCATTGCGAACATACATAATTTTCATCATTTGATTTTGGATTCCCCAAACTCTTCCGGTTTCCTTAAATACTGTTGCAGATTCCGCAATTTTGCCTGTGTTTGGAGCAACTTTGAGCTATAGAAAATTGATTAATTTGAAGGAATTTACTGCAATTTTCAATTTTGTAGCTTCAATTTTTTGTCATTCAAGGCCAGAAGAATTACTCGGAACTTTTCAAAAATCACAAAAATCGGCAAGAAAAAACGAAAAAAAGTAGCTATACCTTTTTGTTTCAATTAGGGCAAACCGTCTGCTTTTTTGTTCACTGTTTTCTACGATGAGATGAAACTGTTTTTTTTTGTTAGATGGAACTGTATTTTAAATGTATTTTAAACCTCAATTTTTCTCAGAACTTTTGAAAGTTCCATGAAGTTATAACAGATATGATGAAAAAAAAAACCGAAAGAAAAATCGAACAACTCTGGTCTATTATGTTCTTGGAAATTATATTTTAAGCTGAATGCATTTATAAGACTTGCAGGCTAATTGCATCGGTGTTCTCATCTAGTTTTCTTAATAAAACTTTATAGTCTAACTTTCAAATCTAAGGTTGCAATGATTGAAAACACTGTCTTCCAAATGACGTATAGGTAAAACCATGTCGTATTAATTACCCGGGTTGACCTCCATACACCTAAAATGCTTATCATATAATTCCATACATCAAGTGTGTTGAAAAATGTTTGTCATACAATTTTCATACAATTTCGAAAAATGGTTAAAAAAAGTTATTAACTAATTTCTGCGGTTGTTTGATTCTAATAAAACAGTCTGGTGATTAGAAACGAGGTTTGAGTTGTTTGAAAAAAATGATTATCATACAAATCCCATATATGGAAATTGTATGACTGGCTTTTTTTTGATGTCGACACCAACAAATGTCCCAGTAATTTTGAGAATTTGCGCCAAATTTTGTTTTGCTTTTTTTTACAACCGCAAACCGAATTTTGTACGCAAACAAACATTTTCCAAAAAAAATGCATACAAAATTTAATTTTTTGTGTGCATAACGTAGTTCTGGATACGATAGTGTTGGCTTTCTTACTTTTCAATAATTATTTTTTTTTCCAAAACGCTGAAAATTCCTATTTCTTTTGTTAGTCGTGTTTATCTATGCCTTAATCAATGTCTATTAATTTAAAAATTCAAAATTTTAAAATAATCTTTGTTGAAAATTTTTGTCAAAAATTAAATGTTTGTTACTTTTGTTATATGATTTGTGAAAGACAGCTTTAAGACAATTCGGGTAATTTTTTATGCATTGTAAATGAAAAACCGTCCAACCTTTGGTGCTTTGAGTATACCAAGGCCTTATTCACTTGTGTTCGGTTGCAAACACAATCCAAAGTTTTCCAGAAAACGAATTTAAGAACAAAAAATCAACTTTTTGGTTTATAGAAAAACATATATCATGCAAATTTCATATATGGAAAAATGCTTATCATAGACATGATTTCATACAACTTTCGGTATGTATGGAATCGTATGAAAATGTATGACAAGAAGTTTCTCATATATAGAAATTGTATGATAAGAAGTTTTGGTCAACCCGGGTACCTGCACCAGGAATTTGCGCAGACAACCTTGTAAACAGACAAACAAGATCGTCAGAACCGGGACGCGAACCGCTTATGAAAATGCGTACACTTATTTGACGCAAAGCACTGACGCGCGCGTAGCACGCCCAACGTCAAGCCGCTTGAAGAAAACGTTCAATGCATTTTGTCGTTTGGCTTTTAAGTTTCTGTATGAGACGCCAAATGTTAAGGGTTTGATACACTACTGGGGTGTTTAATAGTAACATTTTACAACAAAAATGCAAAGTTTTTGCAAGACCAACGCCGATTGTTTGGAATTCAGCTTTTTCTTCTTCTAGCCTCGATATTGTTTTTAAAAAATAACGATTTTGAGAAAAACTGGCTTGATTTAAACTAACCGAACAAAACAAACTAAATTGGAAAATTTAAAGGCGTTTTTCAATGTTTGGTTCGAGATTAAGCAAAAATAGTACAATGTTTTTACCTGTACTATCTTTATTTTGCCAAAATCGAAAACAATATTCTTGCCCAAAATGTTTTTTTAGATTTTTTTGTGATAAAATATAATTCAGCGCGAACCGAACCAATTGATATTAAAGTTATATAAAAAAAAAAACCTTTTCAAACAGCCCAACAAAAACCTAGAAAAACCTCTAAATTTTGAGCAGAAAGCTCAAAATTTTTATAGAGCAAAGATTTTGAGTTTTATATAATTAAAGGAAAAGTGTTGGCTACCAAGCAAAAGTATTTTATCTTATACAGATGGTTAACATTTTACTCTTCTGTTTTTACCCTTCTTAGGCTTTTGTTGGGCAGAGTGAAAAGCTGTTTTATTTATTTTGTTATCAATAAACTCAGTAGTTTTAGGGTTGTTTTTGATTACCTCAGAAAAGACAACATTACCAAGTTTGGTGCCTAAAATTACAATTTCGAATTTGGCAAAACATATTGAAGTGTATAAATTTTGGTCACATTCTAAGCAATTTTTAAAAGTCTAATCTTAACACCATTTGAAAAAAAAACGCATTTGAAATTTCCAATATTTGTACTTTTGCCCAGCTAATTTATATCAGCACAGTAAATCCCGTAAGAAATTCTCATTCTGAAGTTTCCCATGGCATCCAACCCGGGTTGAGGTTTTCAAGTTGTGTTTTGACCCGACTCGAGCAAAATTGACGACCAACTTATTTCGATGAACTCGATCAGAACTGGCTCTGTTTCTACCGACTCGATTAATTCAAAAATATGTTTGACTGTGTTCAACCCAAGCGTGCCATGTTCCGACCAACTCGAACCAAAGTGACTATGTTTCTTCTGCTATGTTTTCACTAAATTTTGTTCAGAGTCTGTTTAATTCATTCATTTCAAAAATCGACCAACTTTGATGTTTTTCACCACCATCTAGTATAAAATCTTGAATGTTTTTGTTATCACATGGTATAAAGTTGTTTTTTCATTAATTGAGTTTTTCGATTTGGATTTGTCAAAAACTTGTCATTTCTTTTAGTACATCAAAATTTCATTATTAGTTACTATTTTTTCGCAAAACATCGTTTCTCGGACTTCGGTCTAAGATTACGTGTAGCCCGGTCCTTGAATTTGACTATATTTCGATACTGTGTTCGATCATATTTCGACCACGCATTGTATTCGACTTTTTGTTCGCCTTTGTTTCGACCACATTTTGAGTTCGACTTTGTGCTCGACTATGCTTCGATCATATTTTAAGTTCGACTAGGTTTCGATCAAACTTTAATTTCGAAATTGTATTTGAACGAAAATGCTGTTTTCGATCACAGATTTTGGCTTGTCAAAACATAAGTCGAACACCTCAACCCGGGAATGGCGTGCAAACCAAACCTCATCACAGCTTCAAAAAACTATTTCCAGGTGCTTCATGGATAGTGTCACTCAATTTCTATATAAAGGCTCATATATTTGAAGGACTATGATTTTTAGACTTTGAATATCTAAAATAAATGTAGACAATTTAATTGGTCGACACTCATATTGAGACAAATGTTGAGTGGTGTCCGATTATAGAAGAAGAACAGATTTGTTGATTTTTTGATTGAGATTTGTTGATTGAGTTTTATCTCATGAGCGTCGACCAATTAAATTGTCTACATTTATTTTCTACATTCAATCAAAAAATCAACAAACCTGTTCTTCTTCTATAATCAGACACCACTCATCATTTGTCTCAATTTTCAATCCAAGTACTGTTTAAACAACCTCCAGTAAAAATGATAAAAACTTTAAATAAACTTAACGTAAGATCACCCATTTTGAAATATGAACTAGTTCGTTTAAACTTTGAGATGGGCTCAAAGGCTGAAGTTCATAATATTTACATGTAAATTAATATATCAGTGTTTGCTTTGCTGATAAACTTGATAAAGTTTAGGATAAACTTTGGGGCATATTGGTGAGCCGTTGTTTTTTTGTCCATCATAAGTATATGAGCTTATTAAGAGAAGCCGAACAGTTTTTAATTTGTTGCTTTTTCAGTCATCAAACTTAAACCATGGTGAACCTTAATTTTTGGTTCGTTCCTCGATCAAGGTCTACTGTTGCACTGAGGTGTCTTTCTAACATTCCAGATTCGACAACTTATTTTGAAAAATTCACTTGGGCACGCTTTGCCGAAGAATGCCCGTATTTTCTTAATGATTTGGTTTTCGAAGCTTCAAACTTTGAAACTCGTGATCAAATTGTCGCTCAAGTTAAAAACAACTCCAAACGGTACAAAATATTGCAAGACGTAAGTGGCATGATGAAACGAGAGCATTATCCGATTATCATCAACAAAGAGTCAGTGAATCTGTTTTTAATCAGACATCCTGCGCTTACATTGACTTCATGGGTTCCTACCCTGGAGATGAACTATTTCGACTTCTTGTAGAAAAATAGCCTTCCCGCTCTTGTGATGAAAACAATTTATGAAGATATGCTGGACATGATACATTATGTGAAAAGCAATTGCGACACGCCCCCGCTGGTGATACAGAGTTAGTCCTATTCTAACTTCCGCCTGACTACGTCACCCTCCATGACTGTTTTTTTAAATGAAAATAATAAGACACAAAAAGCATTTTGCAAAACAATGTAAGTACCATTGTATGATGATTTTACAAAAAGCATCCATTGAACGCAAAATTGTTCAAAACCCAAATATGTGACGCATTCTATCCAAATCTTTTTTCGACACTTGGCCTACGGCACGATGACAGCCGGCAATTAAAAATGATGATTTTCCTGAAAAAAGTGGAAGTTGCTCCAAATTAAAAATCAGTTTGCCTTAGCGGTAACAAATTTTATAATATTTTACATAATTCATCAAACGTTTTCAAACAAACCTATTTTGAACATAATTTTTGCTAGGCGAGGATTTATGTTCAAAGGAGAAAAATATAGCAACAATGAGACACATCTGCGATCTTATTGGCGTTGAGTTTGAGGAATCCTTTCTGTCATGGAAATCGCATGAAATTTTGGATCCGAACTGGGAGGCGCATCATCTAGTTCGTGCATCCGAGAAACGGGACGGGTGGTTTCATCGGGCAAACAAGTCGGCTCATTTTTCAAATCTACTATTTGACGGAAGGACTTTCAATTTTTTTAAAATGAAATTGGAAAAAAGATGACAAAAATATATTTGAATAACTGAATTATATTCCTTTAATTTTTAAAAAGAGAAAAATCAATACTCCTTGTTGTTCCGACGGAAGTAACGGAAGATTTGTGCTCCGGTGTTCTTTTTCTTCAGACAAAAATCTACTTTTTAATTAGCCATTTTTGAGTTTTTTTTATCATTCAAAAGGTATTGTTGTCTTGAGTTTAAATTTGAAAAATTTAAAAAATTTTAAGATTGCCATATTGGCCAATTTGGGACAACTAAAACGCGATATATTTTGAGCTGTTAGCGCGTAATCAGAGATTTAATCTGTCATTGAAATTGTTCCAAGTTGCTTGAAGGAAGTTTTTTGCCATAATTAGTTTGTTACTGGTACGGAAATCTATCACTTTCTATTTTGTATGGCGTATGGGTGGATGATTTTCATTAAAAAAATCTCAAATTAAAAAACAAATCATATTATTTTATTACATATAATTTTTTCATGTTAGTATTAATCCATAGACCTTAAAAGGCAGTCGGAACATTCAGGGTTTCGCCCTGATTCGAGTAGTCTGGTTTAAGATTGGTTAGAGAAATTATTTTGTTGGAGAATTCAGTGTCTGAGAATTATTTTGTTCGAAAGTATAAATACTTATATCTCGCGCTATCCGACAAACAATTTTAATGAGTTATTGGTCTTAAGTAAGTATGATTTTTTTGATAAATTGCAAAGTCTGAATGAGGCTAAAGTCTTTGAGAATCAAAAATGAGCCGTAACAGTTCTACGCACTTCGAGGATTCCAACGAGCGCAATATCGACATGGCAAAAATCAGAAGCGACAGACCAGATATAGCAGAAGAAATTGACGGAATAGTTCCTATCTGCAACGAAATTATTACGTATTGGAGACCAATCGAGAAAATTGTTACAAGAATTGACTAGAAATTACCGACCATTGTTACAGAATAAACTGAATCGATTGAGCAATATCCGACTGCATTGACCAATTGAGCTGTCATCCCACGCAAAAAGGCAAACTATAGCAAAAAGATATCAATTAAATGCATAATTAGCCCTCAATGGATTGATAGACAAAAGTTTTGTCTGTAAAAGCATCGAGAATAACTTTTTGAATAAAGTTTTCTTAGTTAAAATTTTTCGTTTTTGTTTCAATTATTTGATTGAGAATTACTGTTTACGGGAAATTACGGAAAACTCAGTTTATTACGGGATAAATCTTCAGAAATACCAAAAAATATTCCTTCGAACTCCTAGTTCTTTTCACATTGAATCAGTTTCTTGGAGGACTCGGCGCATAAAATTCTGCCATTGAAAACTTGGGCTATTTTCACGACGTTTTCACCACTGAAGAGCGTGCTCAATTGATCCACGGAACAATTCATCAAATAAAATTTAGCTTGTAATTAAACTTTATGATGGAAGCAGCCGTCATCAAATTTTTGATTTGAAATATTGAAAAGGAACACAGAAAATTTAAAAAGCTCCAATTCTGGGTGCAAAAAGCGCAATTTCTGGGAGCAATTTGGTTAGAATTTTGGATTCATGTACTCTTTTCAGCCCAGGTCCAGGCTTGCCAAGATCTTGAAGAGTTTTGTCAACTTGTCAAAATTAGAACAATAAATCTGTAGAAAAAGTTGGTTTTTTCTTAAGGTTGTAAGCAGCCCAAACCACACGAGCCTATCTTCAGACACGTAAAATGTTGATTTTTAGGCTCAACACGCAAAGCTGGCTTTTCTAAAAATTAGAACAAAGTTGTTTTGAACTTCTTATTTTGACACTTCGTAGAATCTTAGAAGCACCAACGCCATCAGCGGCACCGTTCAGGGCACTAAAACAGTAATTGCGTCTTTTTTTCTACAAATATAATTTGGTCCTTTTGACGACTGAAAATGATATGCGATTTCGATTTCCAATTTCCTCTATAATTAGTTATGTTATAAAACTGTCTTAAAAAAACTAAAATTTATTAGGAATTTGATTTTAGGGTGATGAGTATCAGTACAATCTAACTTGCTAATTTGAATATCAGAGAATTTCATGAACCTAATTTTACTAAGCAGAATACGTTCTAATGAATCGCGTTAAATGTTGTTGAATTGAAAATTATCGGGTTTTCTTGCTACTTCGAATTTAACACCACCGGCCAGGACGTTTAGAAATTTCTGCACTATTTGAAAAAAGTTATTAGAAAAACTAACTTTTAATTAACTAACTTTTAAGTGTTGCTTCAATTGATCAATTCTTACTCTTTATTTAGTTGGCTCACAAAGTTTTTAAACTGATACTCTTTATTTTTCATTTCCATAAGTAGAACTGTAGAATTATGCGCTCAATTTCACAGACTGCTGACTTTCTTGTAACCACGTTAAATTTTTTATACATTTTCTTGTTCAAAAATCAAGATGTTTAAAAAACTTGCTATTTGAAAAAAAAAATCTTGTTGAAATCTTTAAAATCTTGGTCGAAACTTTTTGGAAGATTGTGAAAATCTTCGAAAACAAATTTTCCATTTTTTTCAAAACTTGTTAAAATCTCAATACTATTTTTTATAAAAAATACTTTCAAAAAAATTTGGCGAAACTTGCTATAACGACCAGAGTTTTCTCCACAATCCAGTCATATTTAAAAAAATCAAAAATATCATAGGTTGACGAACCTGGAAGTAGGTTGATGAAAAACTTAAACAAATGACTTAACATGGTGAACTTCTTTTATGCGTAATTTAAACATAATTATATCATCATTCAATTATTTATTTCAACGTCTAAAATTGTAAATTTGCTAACACCTCACTTTTGATGCTTGATCATTAGAAATTGACGATTTATAAATGCGTTACATTCATTCATCAAAACTAGCCCCAATTGTTTTCGTTTATGATAATTTTTTGCTTAAAAAATGTTTCGGAAATTTGAAAAAGTTAGAGCATATTTTTTTCGTTTTTCGACATGCTCTTGTCTATAGTCAGTATTTCAGAATTAACAGTATCTGCCAAAGGAACAAGCAACTCAGACATATGCACATTGCCCAGTTACCAACGAACGACCTTGAAACCATCATTAAAAGCGACTTCGCCCGCCTTGTCACACCAACAGAAACTGTACAAAGGCCAACTAATGTACCCCTTGGATGGAGAACGCCTCTTGGATGGCCTCCATGTGATAGAGACAGCGCAGCAAAACCAGACGACATCAACACAACGAACTTCATAGACGGCAATCAATTGTTTCGCCTTAATGCTGAGTGGATGAAAGACGAAGCCGAAGTAGTCTCATTGGACAAACAAAGTTTTTCACGTGACGACAAACACGCTATCCAAATCTTGGAAGCAACAACTCACCTCCTCGACAATGGACATTACCAGATTGGACTTTAATGGAGGAAACTGGGCAGCTACAAAACAATTGCTGGCTTGCAAAAAATCAACTACAAAGTCTCCAAGCCCGCCTTTAACGCAAATCAAAATTTCACAGCAATTACGAGGAGACCGTCACAACCAACTTACGCAAAGGATTCATTAAGCTAGTCAACAGCAACGACAAACGACAAATCCCACTTCACCACACAGTAACGAACGCCAACAAACCCGGCAAACTACGCCGAGTACTCAATGCCTCTAACACCTACAGAAGTACCTCCTCAACAGCAGCCTACTCACCAGACCTGACCTTCACTGCAACCTCACTGGAATCGTTTTGCGATTTAGCGGGTACAAAAATGCCATTTTAGCCAACATTGAAGCAAGTATTCGTGACTCCAGCAGACCAGCCATACCTACATTTCTGTGGAAACACAACAATCAGAACATCAATACATACCAGTCTAAGCGACACATCGTAGAAGCAACTACTCTCCTTGTGTTGCTTGTAACGCAACCCGACGATTTGCAAAAGATAATTATGACAATTATCCCGACTTAATTCCAATAGCCGAATGGAATCTATACATGGACGACCTCTACACAGCCGTTTCAACATTTGAAGAAGCCATCAGACTAAAATCCTATCTCCCACACATGTTTAGTCTCGGTGGATTCAACTTGACGAAATGGACCTCCAAGTCTAAACAATTTCTTCAACGCGTAGAACAAGAAAACCTCGGACAAAAAAAGAGCAGCAACACTGATGCCAGTCCGTTGGAAAGAGTTATCGGAGTCAAATGAAAGTTTGACTCAGATCAATTTCTCGGGGAACCAGACACTAACAAAAGTGGACATCACGTAACGGAAACCCCTCAAAATCGCTATTTGATCAGCTCGGAATCACCAAACCCTTAAAAATTGCGTGGACATCAGAATCTCAGGGCCTAACTGGCCTGGACCTCAGTACCTCAATGAGACAAAGCTCTCGGCTAGGCAATTTTCCCCAATAACAAGGACTGGGTCGACAAAATCGAAGACTTCAACAACGTGGAATTACCTCAAACGTACTTTCGACCACAAATGAAAGCAACCGACACTCAACTGCACTTGTTCAGCGACGCCTCAAAACTTGCCCTTGCATCCGTTGCATACCTGAGGATCGCTTAAAACGACAACACAGTGAGCTTAATAAATGCAATCGGAAAACCCCGAGTATAAAACCATCAAAAAATGATCTTTTCGAACAACTGAAATGTTTCGTTGGAGCTAACAACGAAATAAAACAAAGCCTCCCCTAATTACCTGGAAAATCAACCCACCTTCAGTCCCTCATTTTGATGGTTCTTTGGAAAGATTAAGCAAGCCTTTCAAAGACACGATCTCCAAAGTTATTAGGGCATGGATACTCAGCGATTAAACCTTGTCTAACTTCGTTTGCGAAGTGGAAGCCGTAGTGAACTCTAAAACACTAACATTTCTCTCGTCTGACCCTACCGACACTGAACCCTAGACGCCAAACCACATTCTACTAGGACGATTTCCAACAACTTTGCTCCCTGGTTTGTTTTCACCTAGCACCCTCACTCAAACGAGAGCTTGGAAACAAGTTCAAGTTCTGACCCAGAAATTCTGGAACCGCTACCTCAAATACTACCTGCCAACATTGACTACACGAACTAAATGAACACATCCAACTCAGAATATCCAATCTGGAGATTTAGTTTGGGTACTAGAAGACCTGAAAACTCGCGGTCTTTGGATTTTCAAGATTGGACGGAATTGCTTGCTCATGCGATATTCAGACAAGCCGTGAACGCCTGACCCGACCAGCCGTTAAATTTTCCAAAGTTTTGGAAAAGGATACATCACGACCTGTTCTAGTGACTACGATGACAGTTGAGCCATGATGCAACCTAGAAACCAAGACAATCATCAGGGGACGCTACCACAATTACAATCAGTTTTTGCAACCTGCGTGTGCATTCCAACAGCGCATGATCTGAAAAACTTAACGAAATCCAGTGAAAGTCAAGTTCCCAACTTTGAAACAGCATAACGTTTTTTCTGTTTCTCTAGTTAATTCATAATCGGCTCCTCTTAGATAACTTAACCTTTCCGTTTCCCCCGCTAATCTTAGTGTTGTTGCCTGGTACGTGCATGAAGATGGGGACAGCCTGCTCTATTGGTTCTGTTAACTATTTTACTAACCTAGTTTACGGAACAACATTTTACCTAAAGTTTCTCAATACTGCGAAATATTTTTCAAAGAACACTGGCATTGATCTAGATTTTTCTCAAGAAAGCAATTGAGAAAAAATTATTCAAAACTCTTTCGAGCGTTTATTTAAAGCAGCCAAATTGTGTTTTTGATATCTCCTCATTCATTTGTTGGCCAAATTGCTTGCGCGGAAAAAAAGTGAAAAATTTGTTAAGTTGTTGGAATTTTGTGATCGCTTTTTTGAAGCGCGGCTCTTCCTTATTCTAAGAGTATATTGGCGCCGATAGTGGCTATAGAAACAGTTGCAGGTTATCTTAAACAACTATGAATGTTTCTAATGTCTATGAAAAACTTTGGGTTGGTCAACTGTGCCCAATCAATGAAAGGCGAATCCGATCCAGATGGGCCCAAGCAAAACCCTCACTAAATCCGATTGTGCACCCCGAGAATGATCGGAGCGCATTAATTTGTTCTAATAAATGTTCGGCAAAATAACTGAATTAAAAAACCTAATTTTTATCTTGTGCTTAATCTTTGCCTGTATTTATTTCTTTAAGTTTATGTTCTCAATTGATGTAAATTGTGTTTTTCCTGTTTTGAGAGATTAAGGTAAAAGTAGTCGATCAAAACTTGAAGATAGCCGCCTGTCCTTAAAAAAGTTTAAAAAAAGAAGCTTTCTGGGGGCAACCGCCTAACGGGCTGTTTGTATGTATGCGTAGCTAAGAATGCTTCCTTCTTCCACGAAAGCTACTTGGTTGTTTTCGCGTGTAAAGCTGTTTTTGCCCAAAAAATTGTATCTTTAAAGATCTTGCAAAAAAGGTTATCTTTAAAGGAGGTTATCTTGCAAGATCTTGCAAGAATCTTGCAAGATCTTTTAAAGAGATGCATCCTCTTTAAAAGAATCTTGCAAGATTCTTGCAAGATCTTGCAAGATATCCTTCCTTGATCGACTAGAGTAAACACAAATCTAGTTCAGTCTCTCAATTGTAATGTTTACCGCGTGCCAACCCAACCATCTATACTTTAATATCAATTCCCATTGCAGTTAAATATTTGTTTATCGGGTTGTTCAAATTGTGCCGAATGTTTTTCCTCGTTGAGTTCAAACTAGCAAGCGGTTTGATAAACATCTTGTTTAATGTTTGTAAAAAAACACAATATAGCAATAGCCTTATCTCAATTACCTCTCATACCGGCTAGTTTGCTCTATACTGGTGAATGTTTTGAATACCAATATCGACTCCCCAATCTCCCTGATCTGAAGCAAAAAGTCTTTTCACTGCGTTTTCGCAATGTTGGTAAAAATTCCTTCATTAACCGAACTGAAACTTGTGCCAATGAAGCTTGAACTTCCATCCACAGATTTTAGTTGGTAAATTCTTGTTCTCAATTCATCTGTAGTTCCTTGCTCTGCTTACTATAGTGAAAAAACGATTTCGTGACAATCATCGTCGTTAATGAAAACATCTGACGATATCAGACGTTAATAGTTCAAAAAGAATCAAGTTTACTTTCGATTGCCGTTAATTGTCTTGATTTAGACTAGTTTTTCCGGCATATGTTGAGGAGTGTAAGTTCGTAAGGCCAAATCGTAGTGCAATTTCCAAAATGCAGTAGTCATACTACCAAAAAAGTCTGTGCATCAATCATTTTGGCTGCTGTTTTGACGAAGTTCAAAACTTTCTGTAGGTAATCTTCGTCGAATAAAGACTTCATGAAGGAAACGACCTTGGGGTTTTCCGTCATTGATATGTTGCGAAAATCATGGTGTGAAAAAATCTGCAAGTGATTAACTCTGATGTTGAAAGGTAAGAAAAAGTGACATCAAAAATTTTGACGAATTCGTTGAACTAATTAGGGATGTTTTTTAAGTTTTTGATCGAATTCGTTGAACTAATTGGGGATGTTTTTAAGTGACTTCCTTCAGTCAAGTTTTCCTCGTGTTATTTGGAAAAAAAAACAGAGTTGTGTTTTACCATCACTTCCACCGAATTGGGTAAAAACTCCAAGAGAGAGGCGGTAGTAAACGTGTTTCCAGCTAACAAAATGACTAAAATTTCACTCTTCCATAGAACTTCCGTGCCTCTGCTCATTATTGGAGATGATCCTTTTAATCACGTGATCAGTATTTTTGATTCTTAAAAAGCAGTGTTCAATTTATAGTTGATATTGTGCCCATTAATTTTATTGGTTAACACTTTCTGCTATAACCTTTAATTAGCTCTGTCTGCGAGAGCTGCGGATCAAGGCAAAAATATATTGTGTTGTCCATTCCGCTGAAAACAAATTTAATTCATTGATTAAATTTATGCTGAAAACTGGCATTTGTAGTATTGAAACTATTACACGGACATAAAAACTTATTGTTTTAACTGATCACTTAAGGTTGGAGTGGACTCCATTTTCACTTTAAAATTGTCAATTTTTTAAATACTGGTACGATTTTTTTCATTCCTTGAAAGGAATCCAATCAGCCTTTGATTTGCATGTGATCTTTTTTCGTGTCTTTGATAGGCTACAAAAGGACCGAGTGCTAATCGTTTTTTGTCTGCATTTCAAGACAGGGCATTTTAACAGGACTGTTTGGCGAACATTTTTGTGTCGCCATACAAGTTGTGTCGCCATACAAGGTGACTGATTGAAAAGTCGTGACTTGAAAGCAGACAAAATAACTATTAGCACCCGGTCCTTTTCCAGCCTATCAAAGACATGAAAAAAATCACATGCAAATCAAAGACTGATTGAAAAAACGCTTTTCTAAAAACCGAAAACACAAAAATAAGTCTACTGCAAAATTGCCGAATTCCAAAAGACCGGAAGACAAAACAGATATCCGAGGAAAAAAAGTTTGTAAATACAAGAGTAAGACAAAACTACTTTGAAGACTTCTTAATTTCCTTTCGCTTAGTCGAGTAAACTTTTTTCGGAAAAATTTTTGGCTTTCTGTTTGTTTTTTTTTTCTGTTTTTTAAAAGTTCAAAAGCTGGACAAATCAATCAGCAATCTAGACGCGGACTACAAGCAAATTAAGTATTTGTTTAAGCGTAAAAAACTAGTTATTGATCCATTCACAAGTGAAACTAAAGACTTTAGCAATAAATTATTCATTAATTTCTACATCAGTTGTTGAAATAATTTCTACAATCATTCGTATTAAGCGATCCATTTTATATTTGATACATTTTTTAATTATCGTTTCAACTAAAATATTTGTCAAAAAATGACGATATTAGGTGAGACTTATAACTTAGAATATTTTACTAAAGACAAGAGAGGCTATATGAAGGCAATTGCCCCTTTCAGTAAAACTCAAGCGACAACATCAATCAACTACACCTCTCAGCTTGAGGTTTTATCAGACAAATCAAATTCACTCAAATAAAACAAACAAAATAAAACAAAATTAAAATTATAAATATAAGGACGGCGAGTCTCTATCAAAAATTTTCAAACTAAGAAAGCCAGAGAAAGAAGATATGTTGCCGCTCCGTTACCAGATATTACTTGGAGGGTTCAGGTGATAAAATTTTTTTACGCTCAATCACCCACCTGTTACTTCCAGCTCAAATTATTTTATACAGCTCTCTTTCTGACACTAGCTCATGGTAACTTAATTATCTTTTATGATTATACTCTTTCAAGTATTTCAAAAGGAACCGATATCTGCCTCATTCCGCTGGCAGGTTATACTTTTTTCAATTGAACATTCACTCAATTGACTTTAAACGTGCCAAAACTTAGCATCCTTAAAACTCGACAAATAACTTCTTTTCCAAAATGCTTAACGTTTTCTTTAAATATCATCGCGTTTTAAAAAAAGAGTGAAATTGACGTAAATGCAAATAATTGTACCCTTAACTCGCATGATAAGTTGATTTCTTCATCGCATATAGATCCAACTGATCGCTTTTGTCGCAACTTTTTTCTTTCCTCGCCATTTAATGAATTTTTTTCTCAACCATCCGTAACGTAAAATAAACTTAAATCATTCATCAGTAAAGTTACCACTTTTTACTGAAACTATGTAAGATATAACAAAAACCCGAAAGGACGGAACATTAAGGGTGTTCTTTACTAACCCATTGTTTTTCTGACAAGTTTTGGATATACAACGAATGAAACATAAAACAACACAAAAAACAAGCTTAAGTGTGAACGTCATAGCACCAAACATCAAATCTTAGTTTCAGCATCGAAATACTAGATTTCACAATAAAAACTGAAGCTCAAACATTGACACATACATTTCAAATTGATAAAATATATTTCGTAGAACAGCCTAAGCCAGGGAAAAACTGTTTTTTACCCACCAAGTATTCAGGTTTCAGTGTATTTTTCGTTAAAATTGTCAAAAATTTCACTTAAAATGATTT
Organism: Symsagittifera roscoffensis; assembly: GCF_963678635.1. NCBI lineage: Eukaryota > Metazoa > Xenacoelomorpha > Acoela > Convolutidae > Symsagittifera > Symsagittifera roscoffensis. The sequence continues at coordinate 76,843,225 of NC_087063.1, read as the reverse complement.
CAGTTACCGGTCAGAAATTTCAATTTTTGTTAACGGATTTGGGTAAAACACAAAAGTATAGCTAATAAAACCCATAGTCAGATAATATAGAACAACAAAAACCAGGTCTTAAGTGGTAACGTTTTGATAGTTTCATGTTTTAGAAATCAAAAATTTAGCTTTCGTCATAAAAATGAGCTCCGAAAGTCAAAGTTTTTTAGAGTAAAATAAAGTTGTTGGAACTTGGTTTCTAAGGCTGAAACATATTTTTCACAATTGTTTTTTTTTGTTTCAGATAGAAAAATCTTGCATTTCATTTCAAAATTTTATAAATTTAGGTAGATAATAAAAAATTTTAAATTACGTACCGTTTTTTAAACTCAAAAGTAATCAGAAGGTTTCAGTTTGGATCACTACAACGACAATTTTTCGGCTTGAAATTTTTTTTGACAATTTAATTGCTGGAACAGACGTATATCAGAGGTCCCAGTCTGGATTTTTATTTTGAAAACCCTAGAATGAAGTACTCCTACCGCAGTATTAGTCATAGAAGTCATAGTTCCAGCCTATAAAAATTAGATTTTGTAATCAAACTTCTAGTTTTCAAGTATTGATCTAGTTAATACTTCTAAATTTGACTAGACCAGCTATGAAAAACAAACTTTTCGTTGTGATGTACGGAGTTTGAGAGAATTTAATGTTTTTGTTTTCAGACTTCAAGAAAACGAAATTTATTACTCCAAAAATTGTAAATGAAAAAATATAAGCTAAGTTTACCAAAATTATTGGCTAAAGTAGAAGTTTCCAACTTCAGCGCCAGTAATTTCAGGTTTCAGAATCATAGTTTCAGTTCAAAAAATAAAATAAACTTTGACAAAAAATTAAGGTTTTTTAGACAGTAATAAGCCCTAAAGTATTATAACTGAGCATCTCATCGTAAAAAACACCAACCCTTTTTTTCAGGCTTAAGCTATAGGCTTCAGGATACAAAAAGTCTAATTAAAACAAACATGTTTAAAAAATTTCTCAGTTTTTTGTTTTTGCAATTCATTATTCTTAGACTTGACAACAACCAGCAAAATCTATGCAGCCTCCAATACCATGTTACACACTAATCAAACAAAACATAGATTTATTTCTTCAAAAAAGGAAAACAGAACAGAAAATGATCTACCCAAAAATTTTAATTATTTTTTACAATTTAAGATTCTCTGTCTTAAAAAACTTTAGTTTTATGAGTTTCCTATGCTGATTCAGAAGAAAACCTATTCCAACAAAATAACAAAATACTCGAAAAAGGAGCAGTTTACTTAGTTAAAAACAACAGCATCTAATTTTGAATTTATTCTTTAAATCCACAAAAATTTTATGATATATTACTAACAAGCCACCCTTTTGTACAAACAACCTAAACATAAAAATATTATTATCCTTTCTCGCAGATTTTTTAAAGAAATAACTTCTATTTTACAAAAACACGCTCATTTGCATAGCGTTATTGATATATCCAAAAAATATTAACTATGTTCATCCAATCCAAAAAACCTCACAAAACTTAAATAATGTTTTTATCCATCAAACTTAATCAGTAAACAAAAATCCAAAAATTTTAGTACTGATAGCCAAAAAATTACAGGTTCAGTCTATAACGAGGATGCAAACAATTTTCTTGATTTAGTAGGAACTCGACCAGCAGACCCAGGCGATGCTCAAGACCCGAATGACAACCGATAAAAAACAATATTCAATTCAATTTTAAAAGATGCAGCAGCTCAATGATATATGAATTCAGTTAATAAAATATGTATTCATTCACTGGTGATAAACATAAGTAAAGCAGACGGATTGAAGCAGAAAACATAAAAAGACAATTTGATGAATATATCAGAAATTACATAAATAGGTTAAGCGCCGCAGTAGATAGTGGTTAACCAAATATAAATTTCCCTGATGATCAAAGAACACCAAAGAATATAATTATTTGTCTGAGGATTAGACCACCAATCTTAAATCAAAATACACACCAATTGTTAATTGAGATTCCACCTGCAACTTGACAGCAACGTTAAAATCATATAGCTACCAAAGAATAAATTTTAGCAGTGAGTAATGCTACTGCTGGAACAGGTTGAAATAATTTCGATAAAAAGTTCAGAAGGAGAAGAAAAAGAAGGAATGAACAGAAGAAACAGAAGGAAAAGAAGGAATGAGAGATCTTTTTTTGAAAAATTAACAGGATTAATGAACGATCAAAAAATAAAAGCTGCCTTCAATCCAAAACAAACACAAATAAACAAAACAACTCAATAAATTCTAAATGATGTCGCATGTCAGGCCATACGACAAGCCAGTTCTCTAATTACAAAGAACAACAGGAGCAAAATTGTGCATCACTTCAAATAAGACATAATGCTTACAGAAATTATCATAACTCAGGCAATAGTCCAAGTTTAGAGTATAGTTTTAGTGGAATGAATCACCAGCAGGAAAAAACCCATATGTCAAGTTATAATGAATGATCTCAATCGCAGGACAAGTCGAAGAGTAGTCAACCTTTCAATCAACATAACAATTATCATTCACATACCGGAACCACAAACAAAGTGATATATTTTTTAATCAGGCAGTTTTATCACAGATAAATCAGTAATGTACTGAAGGGAAAGTAAATTTACCTACTGTACAAAAAGTAGAATTAATAAAGACACATTTTTGATGAAAAAACTAGCCAATTAAGTATTGTTACTAACTTGTTCTGCGAAGTTAATTAGTACAATCGGAATCCTCTTTGAGTCCAAGTAGAGACCAATGGTTCAATTTGTACAATCAGTTTTCAAACTACAAAACTCAAATTAGCGTAAGTTCATCGTTTCCTTTCAATCTTACCAAATTGAGTATACTTTTTTACCGTTTTTCAATATCAAAAAATAAACGATTAAGTTCATTCAACCCAACCTAACGCAGATTTATGCCAAGACTTGTTGGTGGCTATACGAAGCCTTCCAAAATGCATGGTACCATTTTCTTTGAGCCCAAAGCAGATGATTGTTAGTGGCTGTCTGAGATCTTAAAAACTCTACTCTAAATTTTGATCAAAATAACAATTTCTTAAATTAGGTTCCACCAATCGCAGGCATTCATATCCTCAAAATCAACTTTTTTGAGGAGATATACTTTCAAAATTAGAACAACTTTATATTAACATTGTCTACATAAAACTTTACATCAAAAATTGTAGGAAGAAATTTTCCTTTTTTGAAACTGTGCTCATGATTTACTACCAAAATTAACAACCGAGAGGAATCATAACTTTTCCAATCAACTGTTTTCACATTTGGTTTTTTTGAAAATCCTTCTTTTTGATGACTCATATTGGCTGGATTGTAGTTCAAAAATTTTTTTTTTTTGTATTAGATTTGAATTAAAACTGTTTCTTACTCTGACGAAAGTATTGTCAAACTAATTACAGTGTTTTGAGTATTTATAGCTTTATATAAATATATCTAGTTGACACGAACAAATTTGTAAAGCTGTATGCTTTGTTAACAATATTATGGGCAGGATGCAACTAATGAAATGTTTTATTTTTCTGCTTTTCATCGTGGAGGAACACAAAAATTACCAATATTTGATTCGAGAAGGTTGCAAAAACAACCATTGTTAGCTTGTGTATGACACAAATTTTGCAGATTTTCATCGTTTTTAATAATCAGAAAGAAAACATGTGTTATGACATTGACAACATAGTTTGAACCGTTTATGATCTTAATTACAAAAAATCATGAGAAGGTTAAGATGAAGAAAGTTTTTTTGCAGTTCTAACCAACGAGAACAGTACAAGTTGAATCAAATTCATCAACTATCAACACAGTTAGAATCTGGATTCGGTGATGATGAGTACTACTGAAATCGAGACCGCGAGTAACAATTGAATCAATAACTTTTATGATATCAATGTCAAGAAGGATGAAGAAAAAGCTCTGAGAGAAATAAAAAAGAGAAAAGAAACGAATCATTCCGATTATTACCTTTCAATTTTTTTTACATTTTATCTTCAGTTCCAAGTACAATATCTTCTTCAAACATTTTATCGAAATCTAATTCACGTTTTATAAACAAAACTTAAGACCAATTTAATTGTAAGAATCGAACAAATGCCTATTATTTATCTAAAAGGGGGTGAGTTTTTTATTGTAAATTTTACACCGAGTTAACAGAATAATGTTTGAATTATTTAGCTAAGATTGATTTGGACTCTTTTCCACTCATTTTCAAATACCAACTTTTTAAATAGTTGTCCAACTTTTTCATTCTTCTGCTAATGGTTTTCTTTTGAAATATTCAAATGTTTCCAGGGAATTTGTTGTCGAGTATCAAAAAAAAGCATGTAGACACAGAGGTTGACCGGTTAAAAAGTCCTGACTTGAAATGCAGACCACAAAACGATGAGCAACTGGTCCGTTAGTGGCCTATCAAAAACACGAAAAAAAAGATCACATACAAATCAAAGGTTGATTGAAAAACGCAATTTAAAGTTAGAAAGCTCAAAATTTTGTCTTCTGAAAATTTCCCAAAGACCGGAAGATAAAAGAGATATCCGCAGAACTACCCAAAAATTTTAATTATTTATTAGAATTTAAGATTATCTGTCTTAAAAAATATTAGTTTTATAGTTTTCGCATGCTGATCTAAAAAAAACAATATTCCAACAAAATAAGAAAAATGAGAAAACGATCAAAAAAAGGATCAGTTTACTTAGTTGAAAACAACAGCATCTAATTTTAAATAGAATTTTTAAAGCCATGAAGATTACATGGTATATTACTTACAACTAAATTGATCAAGCCACCCTTTTGTACAAATTACCAAACCTTAAATATTTTATTTTTCTTCCTCGCAAAGTTTTTACAGAAATAACCTTTACTTTGCAAAAACTTACTCATCCGCACAGCGTTATTGATATATCCAAAAAAATTAGTTATGTTCAACCAATCCAATAAACCTCACAAAATTTAAATAAATTGTTCATTACTCAAAGCTAATCAGTGAACAAAAACCCAAAAATTTTAGTACTGATAGCCAAAAGCTTACAAGTTCAAACCATAACGACGATGCAAACAATTTTCTTGATTCAGTAGGCACTCGACCCAGGCGACGCTCAAGACGCGAATGATATCCGAGAAAAAACAATATTCATTTCAATCTTAAAAGATCCAGCAGCTCAATGATATCGAGAAACAGCAGCAGATTTATCTTGGAACGAAATGAGAATGCAGTTTATAAAGTATGTATACATTCACTGATGTCAAACATACGTAAAGAAGACGAATAGAAGCAGAAAACATAAAGAGACAAACTGATGAATTTATGAGAAATATTATAAATAGGTTAAGCGCCGCAGTAAATAGTGGTTAACCAAATCCAGCTTTCCCCGATGATCAAAGAACACCGAAGAATGGAATTCTTTGTCTGAGGATTAGACCACCAGTCTTGAATCAAAATACACACCAATTTTTAATTGAGATTCCACCAGCAACTTGACAGTGACGTTAAAATCAATTGGCTACCAAAGAATAAATTTTTGCAGTAAGTGATGGTATTACTGAAACAATTTCAAATAAGGTCGATAAAAAGTTGGAAACAGAGTGAATAAACGATCTATTTAAAGATTTAACAGGACTAATGAATTATCCATAAACAAAAGCTGCCTTTTATCTGAAAGAAGATACAAATAGATAAAACAACCCAATGATTTGCAAATGATGTTGCATGTCAGGCCATACCACAAGCCAGTTCTTCAAATGATGCATCACTTCAAATAAGACTAATACTTTCTGAAATTAACATAAACCTGGCAATAGTCTAAGATTAGACTATAGTTTTAAGGGATTGAACCCCCAGAAGGAATAAAACCGTAAGTTAAATTTTAATGAAAGATCCCAATAGCGTGACAGGTCGAAGAGTAGTCAACCTTTCGATCAACATAACGATTATCATTCACATACCGGAACCACAAACAATAGTGATATATTTTTTAATCAGGCCGTTTTATCACAGATAAATCAGTAATGTACTGAAGGGAATGTAAACTTGCCAAATGTAAAAAAAACGAGAACTAAGAGAGACAAATTGATGATGAAAAAATTGGCAAATTTAGAACTGTAACTAACATATTCTGCAAAGTTAATTAGTACAATCGGATTAACCTTTGAGTCCAAGTAGGGACCAATCGTTCAATTTCTGAACTCATTGTTCAAGTTACAAAATTCAAGCTAGCGGAAGTTCATCATTTCCTTTCAATCTCATCAAATTGAGTAGTTTTTTACCGTTATTCAATATCGTAAATGAAGCAAACAAGTTCTTTCAACCAACCTGCCGCAGACTTATGTCAAGGTTTGTTGGTGGCTGTACGAGCTATCAAAATTCATGGTACCATTTTTTGAACCCAACGCAAATGATTGTTAGTGGCTGTCTGAGATCTTATAGAGCTCTCCGCTAAATTTTGGCCAGATAAACAAGTTCTTAAAGTAGGTTCCTCCAATCGCAGGCATTCATATCCTCAAATTCAATTTTTTGAGGAGATATATTTTCAAAATTAGAACATATTAATATTAACATTGTCTACATAAAACTTTACATCAAGAATTGTAGGAAGAAATTTTCCTTTTTTGAAACTGTGCTCGTGATTTACTACCAAAATTAACAACCGAGAGGAAACATAACGTTTCCAATTAACTGTTTTCACATTTGGTTTTTTTGAAAATCCTTCTTTTTGATGACTCATATTGGCTTGATTGTAGTTCAAAAATTTTCTGTTTTGTATCAGATTTGAATAAAAACTGTATCTTACTCTGACGAAAATAGTGTCAAACTAATTACAGTGTTTTGAGTATTTATAGCTTTATATAAATATATTTAGTTGACACGAACAAGTTTGTAAAGCTGTTTGCTTTGTTAAAAATATTATGGGCAGGTTGTAACTAAGGAATTGTTTTATTTTTCTGCTTTTCATCGTAGAGGAACACAAAATTTACCAATATTTGAAGCGAGAAGATTGCAAAAAACAACCAATGTTAGCTTGTGTAAGACACAAATTTTGCATAATTTCATCGTTTTTCGCAAACAGAAAATAGATCTGTGTAATGACATTGAGCATAGAGTTTGAAACGGTTCTGAACTGGAAACTCTCAGCTTAACTACACAATATCATGAGAAGATTAAGATAAAGATAGCAAATGTTTTTTTTGCTGTTCTAACCAACGAGAACAGTACCAGTAGAATCAAATCCATCAACTATAAACACAAATTGAATCTGGATTTGATGATGATGAGTGCTACTGAAATCAAGATGGCGAGTATCAATTGGATCAAACACTTCCATGATATCAATTTCACGAAGAATGAAAAAAAGCACTGAAGAGAAAAAAAAGAGAAAAGAAACCAATGGTTCCAATTATTTCACTCATTTTTTTACAGTTTTTTTCAGTTTTAAATATAAAATCTTCTTTAAACGTTTAACCGAAACCATAGAGGCTGACCGGTTAAAAAATGTCCTGCCTTGAAAAACAGACCACAAACGGATGAGCAACTGGTCCTTTTGCGGCCTATCAAAAACACGAAAAAAGCTCGCATGCAAATCAAAGATTGATTGAAAAACGCAGTTTTAAAGTTAGAATGCTGAAAACTTTGTCTACTGAAAATTTCCCAAAAAACGGAAGGTAGAATAGATATCCGCAAAACAAACGTTGTGAAGATGAAAATTGAACAAAAACTACCACGCCTTCTTGTTTTTCATTTGCTCAGTCGAGTTAATTTTTTTTTCATAATATTTTAATGCTTTCTTTTTGTTTTTTTTTTGTTTTTGGAAGATCTTAAAATTGCCTAGGAAAGACGCAAAGAAAAGAGCACCTGCAAATGAAAAACTGATTGGTTAAATACTCTTTTAAAGTTTCAGAGCTCAAAAATGAGTTTACTGCAAACTTCCCAAAGACCGGAAAATAAAACAGATATCTGATTAGTTATAGTCTATGAAGATTAGAATCAGACAAAGGTACTTTGAAGTTTTCGTGATTTTAGATTGAACCTGTCTTAAGTTTTAATTTTTTTTAATTCCCACTCTCATTTCGATCAGTCGAATTAATAATATACTGAATAATTTTATTTCTTTCTTTTTCTGTACTTATTTAATAAAGTTATTAGGGTAAAATCATAGAGTTCTTATAAGTTTCGGAAAAACAAATGCAGCAACACGAGTCTAGAAGAACTGCTGACCCAACACTCTGAGAGACAATAGGAGGACCAATCAGGCAGCAATCTAGACGCAGATTGCAGACAAATAAAGATTAGTTTAATTGTAGAAAACTAGGTATTGATTCCATGCCTGTTGGAAAAAAAGGCAATTGTTCATTAATTTTTCACATCATTTATATTTAACTATCCATCAAATCAATTCATACTCTTTCCTAACTATTGTTTTTTATATAAGTTTTGTCAAAACAAATGACGATATAAGAAGAGACATATAACCTACGATAAATTACTAAAAAACAAGAGAGGCTATTCGAAAGCACTTGTCACTCTTAGTAAACATCATATAGAGCTTGTTGCGATTATTGGGAGAGGTTCTGTTTTCTTTGTGCTACTCGCATTTCTCCGGTTAAAAAATTTTCAATTGTAATTTAGCATTTCCAAGGTCGACTTTTTTTGGTGTTTCGGTTTTTTTAACCGTTCGGAGCGCTTCGGACCATTTTGGACAAACTACTGTAACTCAGAGCTTAACAATCAATTGGCTTTTCTTGCTTTTCTAAAAATTTTGTTAGATTCAGTAGTCAATTGTTTTGTGAATTACATTATTATCAGAAGAAAAACAATATTTCCTAATAATGGAGGCGGCTTGGGCCTTATTTTTAAAAATAAGATAACTTATGTTTATAAGCAACGATATTTAGCCTCTTTCTGATCCCAGAAACTTTAAGCGACTTTATTTTGTAAGCGTACTCATTGTTATAGAAATTAAAGATAAAAGCGTTTTGACTAAAATTTGAAATGTTGACAAAGATAGCCTTGAAATCTGGTTAATTTTTATTCTTAAATTCAATCTGTTTGGCTTATCTAGCATTTTTTTTCTCAACTGCTTTTTAAATTTTGAAGAGCTCGTGTTTAATTTGAGCCAGTTTAGCTTTGAATGGCAACTGGATTCACTATACCTGCTGGTATATTGCTTTGTGATGGTCTATTAAATCAAAATAACAGGTGTACTTTCAAACTGGTCTTATATAACCGGAGCACGAAAAAATACACAGCGACCAGCAGATAAACAACCATGTTTCAAAAATAGACATAAGCTTCACAAATATTCATTTGAATCCTATTGCAGAGGATTATAACGTTTTTTTTTGCAGCATTTGTTCTGAGCGACACAACAGAATAATAATCTGGCGTTTAAATTATTAATTGCGCCGCTTAAAAATGACATCTGCTTGTTTGGGAAACTTTGGGTCCTATAAGTTGTTTTACTGGCAAGAATCGAAGAAAGAATTCGATTTCGAAAAAGCAGAAAGACGACTCAAAAATGAAATCGAACTTTCCCAGTTGAACAAACAAGACGTGCTGGATCTCTCAAGTGAAAATATAGACGACGAGAAGAAAAAACAAGAAGACTCGTCGGATTCTGAGAAAAAAGATGTCGTAAATGATTCGTCGCGAGAGATAGTGTGGGTTCGGAAACGACTCGACACTCGGGATCCGCGACATCTAGTGCCGACTCCGAGAGAGAAGTTGTACACTCCGAGGCCCTGGCCGGAGCCTAGGCCCTTTTTCGTACCCCCGCTATCCACTCCGTCTCTGGCCAAGTTCACGAGAGCTCACGAGGAAATAAGACCAGCTGCCTCTAATCCCAGTACAAGGTAAGCTTCAGCAAAAACTATTGTTAAGATTAGTTAAAACCAAACTGATTTCGTTAAAACAAATGGAATTTTTATGGCTCTTATTTCAAATTTGTAGCCCTTTTCCATTGACTAAGTGTATATTTGTATAATTAGCTTTTTCGGTCAATGGAGGTGAACTCGGAAAACTGTTCAGGAAGGACCAAAGCACGAGTTGATTCAGCTTAGTTCATAGAGCTGCTGTTTTTACCCTGATTATAGTATCTACTAGCACTCTTGGTTAGATTTGATGTCAGTTAATGTTTTTTTGGCAAGATTCGCAAAAGATCTACCTAATAGTTTGTGTTAGGACAGTCCTTCTTTTATTCTGCATTTCTCTTAAAACTTTTATAGCTATTTTAAACTTTTAAAAGTTGCTCGAAGCTTTTTACTTGATGAACAAAAATTGTAGGATATGTCAAAAAACTCTCCATTTAGGTTTATTACTGTTTGTAAAGATTGAAGCAGTTTGTAAAAATTAAAAAATGAATCAATTTCTCGAAGATTTCGTTATTTCTATTTTAGGCGTCTAGTTAATGCCTTTATTCAAATGCAATCTACTTCATTTTGGAGTAATAAATAACATATATCATAATAACATATATGGAGTCAAATATACAGTGCTGATTTAAATTAACCGGACAAAACGCGTCAAACTTGAAATTTAAAACGCATTTTTCTCAAATTGGGTTGAGTTTAGGTGAAAACTTATGAAGACAAAACTTGCTTAGAGTCTTAGCAGAATTAATATGGTGTAATTTGTTTTGCGAAATTCGGGTCCAAAAATTTACCCCAAAAATGGGTCATTTTGGCTTTTCTTAGTTAATCAAAAATTACGCCAAAAATACCCAGTCGATCACAGACAAAATTATATCAAAGTGAGCCCCTTACGTAGCTCAACAAACTTTAAAAGGGTATAATCTCCAAAATATTGTATAAGTTAATTTATTTTTGTTTGATAGACAAAATAGGTCATTTTTACTATATAAAATACCAACTTTTTATTTAAAAACAATTTTTAAACAATATGCAATTTTTTTTGGAGATTTTACCCTTCTTAAAGTTTGTTGAGCTATGTAAGGGGCTCACTTTGATATAATTTTGTCTGTGATCGACTGGGTATTTTTGGCGTAATTTTTGATTAACTAAGAAAAGCCAAAATGACCCATTTTTGTGGTAAATTTTTGGACCCGAATTTCGCAAAACAAATTACACCATATTAATTCTGCTAAAACTCTAAGCAAGTTTTGTCTTCATAAGTTTTCACCTAAACTCAACCCAATTTGAGAAAAATGCGTTTTAAATTTCAAGTTTAATGCGTTTTGTCCGGTTAATTTAAATCAGCACTGTATCAATGAACGCATTAAACGATTGAGCACCAAATCAAACCAATAGGAAGGATTGCGTAATTTATAAAAACTGCAGGCACTGGAAACTTTGTTTATAACTAGGGACGTCTCATGGTCGACCCTGCGTGAAATGCTGCCCTACAAGGGACGTCCCTGGACACTAACCCCCCGCAGCTGGGGCACAGACAGTGCCCTGCCCCCAATCTACACTGCCGAGAACCCTGACAGATTCCCCCACGTAAACAGTCCCATGACGAGGTACCTGGACGACATGCACAAAAACCACAGGGGATCTTTCAAACTGCACTGATGATAAATTGAACTAAAATAACTTACAAAAATCCATTTGCTTCACCTCTCCCTATACTAGAATTCAAGCTAGTAGTTTTAGTGGCATACCAGAATTAGGCGAGTTTGCATTCACGGGGTTAGATCTTATAGATAGGTTCTTAGAGGCTTTTGAATGAGCAGAGAACGAAACCCAGATTTGAAACCATTTGTGGAAAAAAGAGCCACAAGAGCTAGGGGATAAGTCACTTTCCGCTGTTATTTTTGGGTTTTTTTAATGTTGTATTGGTCATAAACACCAAAAGGTCATTTAAAGGTCACACCGGTGTCACTCGGGGTCAATCTCACATTTTGGTGGTCATTTCTAATGTCCTTTATCACTTTTCACAGGAAAAGGCCATTAACACCGGAAGAAGTCATCGAAGGGTTTTTGTTCGCGAAAATCTTTTTTTGGGGTTTGTATCTAGTATCTTTTGCCGCTATAAAGTCAATTTGCTCGCGTTCATTATTTTTTGAAATAGGCTATTTCCGGTCTAAAGGGTTGTTTTTCACAGTGCTATTAGCTTCCGATCCAATAGAAAATGGTTCAAATTACAATACATGATGTATCTTGCCACTACCAATCATATCCCAAACTTTTGGCTCCCTGCGTTCAGTGGGGGCCGAGAAACGACTTCGGAAAATAGGGGTAGGTTCTATTTTTTTAAGTTTATATCACCGGAAGTAGGTATCGGGTTAGTCTGGGGTTCTAAACTTAAGCTTCCCTTAACGAGGTCTATTACATACTAAAATTTGGTCCCGTTCAAACCACTAGTTACCAAGATCAGATAGGGCTACTTGCACTTCCGTTGACCATGGGCCTGAGGGGTCCCGTTTTTTGTAGGCCCAGGTCAAATCATCCTAACAAAGTTTTCTTTGTTAGTTCCGTTTTGGGGGTGGGGTAGTTTGCCGATTTGGTTCCACCCTTATTTTCTGGAAGAGCAACCAATTCTTCTAAACTCTTGCTAATTCGGAGTTCACTTTTGTAATCAATGTTAGGCTTAGACTACAATGGGACGTAATACAGTAGAATCAACAATTCTACAAAAAATAACGTAGTTTTTTGGCGGCAAAAAATTTCTGATAAAAGTAGTAAAATAAAAAAAGCCTAACAAATAGATTTAGTGCATCCGTACTACATATTATGCAAATTGTACCAACAGGTTTAGTTGACGAGGTACGCAGTGTCATTTTGAACATTTCCAGCCCTCAGTGAATAAAAATTGTGCAATGAAAAAGTATTTTTATCTTCATTCTCAAGTTGACTATACTCACCAATTTTTTTTTTGGAATATTTAGAGTTAGTTTCTTTCAGAAGTATGAACTCTGGTTGCAAAACTATCCAAAGGGACCCTCTTTGAGATAATTTTACAACAATCATTTTTGGCTGACAACTTCAAATTTTTATGAAGGCTCCTTTGGTGCCAAGATATTTTTTTGTTCAAAGATCTGAAAACCTCATTTTTAGCCCTCTTTTTAAAAAATTATCAATTGTGTTGAGTTTCAAAGGTAATAAATACTGTTGTTCATCTCTTTCATATCCGGTGTTTTTTCATCAATACCAAATTGAAAAAAAAAAAAAAACCAGTTGCTGCTTTGAAATTGAAAAAAAAATACGATTTGTAGACAAAAAAAGAAATATAATTGTTAGCTATGGACATCTTGTGCTAATTTTAGCGGAACATAGGCTGCTATTTTCAGTCCATCTTTCAAATCAGGGTTTTATCAGCTCGATTATTGACGCAGACTTCCTTATTAGGGTGGTAATTCAGGCAAACCAAGTTATTGAAAAACAGAGAAAATAAGCAGTGGTCCGATATATTATAGTTAAATTAACCCAATCCTTGAAGAAGGGAAACGGCTGCATAAATAAAATTGTACTGGTTATTTTTTTAAAATTTTTATATTGGCAAAACGACGCAGCAAACAAGACAAGAAGCACTGCTGAATAAGACACGTAAAAGTGCTTTGACTGCATTTAAAATCAATCAATTGGTACCTTCCTTCAACCCGCCTGAAGTCACTTCGACAAGCCAGCAGACCTATAAACCGAAAAGCAAGTAAGTCGAAAATAACAACAGGACAAAAAATAATAGCTTTTGCTTGATTCGAACAACCCCATAAACACAAAATGAGCCTCTAAGCGAGATTTTTTTCATAGTTGACTTTTTAAAATTGATTGCCTTAGAATGATACTTGTTATGTTTAAAGTATTATTTTGAGGCATTCGACCTCTATTTTTTCTATAATCAGGCATTCAATTTTTGTCGCTGAAGGTACTAAATTTCTATCGTGTATTTTTTACAAGAAGAGGAAGTAATTACCTAACGGTGAAAATTGGAAAAATAGGAAAAGGCGTCAAATATTAGCGCTGAGTTGTAGCTTAAAAATTTAATATCTTTTTATGTCTTCTGTTTTGAATTTTAAATTGAGAAGAAAGTTGCATCTGCATCATAAAGAGGTAAGTTTTTTTTTCGATAACAAATGATTAACTTGATCCATTTATCAGCAATAGCCAGCATTCTCTTTCGCCTTACATTTTGTCAATGAAAACATCCTCTAATCTTGTTGCCTCCAGTTTAAATTTTCGCCATTTAAATGTACACTGCAATACATTACGCAACTGACCATTTTTCGTAACGTTGAATTTATTTTATCCACGAAACAGCCTTTCCGACTCCAATCTTGCCAGTTAAAATTGTACTTGCTGAAAATTTGGGCTCATTTTGGTCGCAGAGCTTCTTTTCACAAAAAAAAAGATAATTTCATTACTAGAGCCCATTAATAGAAAAGAACCCAAAATTTTATACATTGGCTACTTAAGAAAAATTGGATTGTATAAATTTCTGCAAAGGCAAAAACATTTCAGAATGCATGATGGTTTTTGGTCAAAATTTTTTAAATGTTCGCGTGCGACGCAGAAAAATTGGTCAAAATAGGGTCTTAAATGTGGAAGAGCTCAGAAAACCAATTTGGTCGATTTACAAAAAAAAGATTGACAGTTTTTTTTTTGAAAATACGCCCTCCCCCCTCGAGAAAAACCTAGTGCCGCCTCTGAATGCATCTCTTTGCCAGCTGAAATCGCAATTAATCTGACGGTAGCAAGCGCTAATAGTTTGTAGTCTTAGTTTTTGAAGAAAGCGTCGGAATATTTGTGCTCGGGTAGTATGTTTTTTTTCTAAAAATGACTTTCGAATACCAAATTTTGACAGAACTTATAGTATACTCTCCAAAATATAGATGCCTTCAGCCTTCAAAACAAACAAGTTTCACCTGTGATCACTTTTTTTCTACTTCTGTGAAGCTGAATTGTTGAGGATTAGATTATGAGACTACTGGCAATTTAGGCAAAATAAAGCCCTTTTTTACCAGTTTTCTTATGTCGTAGCGTAAGCGGCTTTTTTAACCGGCTTCAAAATTTCGTTCAAGTTGAATTGCTGCAAGCTAATTGATCCAAATAACGCGTGATTTAATGAGAATAATATCACTCTAACGTTGGTTTTGCATATTGGGTTGAAACTTCGAAAAAAAACGTAACTTTCAAAAAGAAATTCAAAATTTTTAGAGGGAAATTACAACATACAGGGTTTCGCCGAGATACGAGCAGTCTTGTTCATTTGTACAACTGTTTTACTCACGTTTTTGTCAACTGCCGAATTTTATCTGATCTAGTTCCAATTATTTTTTTCTTCATATTTTTCACCTAGCCAGCAGTGGAGTTTCATGGGTTATAATAGATTCTATTAGATCAGGTTTTTATTGTCAGTCTCCACAGAAACTAAAATAAATGAGGGTAGGGGGCTTAAACAGGAATTAACATCTTTGTTGGATTTCTAGTTTTACAGAAAGTTGCAAAAAATTGAGTAAACATTTCATATCAACCAAAAATAATCATTTTTCATAGATCTAAAAATGAACTATAATGGATTTTTATGGATTTTTCAATACTGCAAATAATCGATTGAAATCACCTATTACCCATTTTCAAGCTCAAAAGGGTCTTGAAAAGCAATTATAAAGTTAAGATTTTTGCCATTGTAACCCATTGAAATTGATTTTTCCAAGAATTATTTAGTGCGTAACTCTTGAAAAAATTCGATGGCGTGAAAAAATGGAGGAAACATTTCCAAAAATTTTCCGAAAATTTTATTCCAGCCGTTCTTCACTGAAAAATATCATCGGTTTAGCAACTTATAACTGAGCCATGACTTTTTACTATTTGAGATAGTGATGAAAGCTTTTTGTCCCGACCGTTGAAAATGGGGAGGAATTTTGTATTCGGGATTTTAGTTTTTTTTTCATTTTTTGTTTTTTGTTTTCCACGCAACAAAGGTACTAAAAATAATCATCAGAATGGGTTCAGTAATATATCATATTGAATCTTTTTCAGTCGTGAATCGAATATGAAAAAAATTTAAATTTTTTTTTTCCAGTGTCAAGAAAAGTCTGATTTATGTGAAACAAGATAGTGAAATGATCGAACGAGTGAAACGATCGAGTAACGTTCGTTATATATGAAAATTTGCCATTTGAGCTGAAAAATTTTTTTTAGATATTGTTTTTATGCAATAAGTGTGCCCCCCCTTTTTTTCTTTCACGAAATAAATTATAGTATCATCGCAAAGAAATTAGCTTTGATGGCGTAAATTAATGAGTCACAAAATGCATAATAACTCTAGGCGCAATGAATAGAGAAAAATATTTTCAAAAAGAGATACTAGTCGTAAACTTTTTTGCAGTGTTGAATTTCTATTAGCGAAATATTGAAAACTGTTTTTTCTATTCCAATCCGTTTTTGGGCTATACAGATAATTTTCACTCACTTCCATTGGCTAATTTTTTTATAGCCTTCATTCTGAAAAAAGTCTATTCGATAATTTAAAAAATTTATGAAACACTTGAATCACAAAACAGTTTAAGGATATCCTCCTCATTTTCAGTTTCCATAATTGATACTAGCAGTGTTTTTATAAGTGACTTTTTATAGCTTCAAAAACATATTTTTTGACAGGTTTGAAGCATTTTTCTCATCCAATTGATATGTAAAAGTTATTTTAAGCGTGAAACGTACGCTTCCCCATTTAAAAAAAAACGCCTTCGGAAAATTTTAAAGGCATAAATTTTGCAGCTGTTTTTTTGTCGTTTTCATTGTTGAAAAGAAACAATTCTTTTTTCTAGAAAATTGAAACGATCGGAATGCTGAATAAATAAATTCATTTGATCTAACTCTGATTATGTATGATCTTCATCCTTAGATTTTAAAGCCATAAAACAAAATGTTTTCGGTGATCTGAAATAAATGAAGAAAAAACTCCAAAACTGATTCTTTGCGGTTGCTCTTATGAAAGATCATGAAAGCCGAAAAAAACTTAAAAGATTTTTTACAAATATATTTTTTCGGCAGTTTATCGCAAGTTATCTAAATTTTCTACTATGGCTCATCAGCATTCATATTGGCCTTCACTTTCTTCCATTCATTGACAATAAGAAATTGAAAGTATATCAACACTTTTTACTGCCCTTGCCTGAAAATTTTTTTCTGATATAAAATGAAGAATGATACACAATAAAACCATATTTGCTTTTAGAAAAAAAACTTATAAAATAATTGAGAGCTGCCAGATTTTTAAAAAAAAGTCTAGCTCATTTTGGTAGCCATTCTCTGATAGCTCTCACCATTGAAAGAAAATATCAGTTTTTACCGTCTCATGAAAACTATTGTCAAAACAATTTTCAAAAATCAAAATATTTCAATGTCGATATTTTTCGTTCCTTTTTTATCTTACACTATATGAAATTGAAAACAGCTGACATTTTATCAAACCCAGTAACAACGGTACCATTTTAATTATTACACAAGGATTTCTAAGCTGAAATGGGAACCTGCAGCTCAAATGAAAAAATGGAACATCCCCGTTTTGTCTTCTCGTGTTGACAAGAATTGAGAATCATACAATTACAGAGAATAATTTTTATAAAAAAGGCTAATCATACAAGCTTTTGAACATTTTTTTTCAAACTCTTAAGAAACGATTGGCTTTTTTAGAAAAAGTAATTGTATCACCATAAAAGAATGGAATTTGTTTGGCGAAGAAAACGGAAATCATACAATTTCCATTAATAGTTATTATTTGACTGTCATTTTTTGATGGTAACACCTGGCGAGTAGTTTTTATTTTGCCGGAACAAAAAATGTATTTTGTTTAAGCGCAAAACAGTTTTTTGTATTCAAACAAATTTTTTTTGTGCATAATGTAATGCTCGATACACAAAAGATGCATAATTTTTCTCTTTTTCTGCAATTGTTTTCAAAACGCTTAAAATCTATCTGTTTTGTTTGCTTATTTTTCAATGCTTCGAGCAATTAATGATAAATTAAGGTTTCAATTTGACGAAATTAGCTTCTCTGAAACTTCAAGGTTTGAAATAGCCAGAAACTTGAAAGCTTAACTTCTTCAACATTTTTTGAGTCAGACGTTTACGTGTATATTCAGGTCATTTTCAACACGTTATACATTCAAGACCGCTAATTCTTTGGTGCCTATGTCTCAAGCTTTGAGTAACTAAGATCTTAGTCACTTTTGTTCTGTTAGGGAAAATAACCAAAAGAAATTTTTCGTGAAAGTGTATGGTATAAAGCTAGTTATAACTACATAAAAATTAGCAAGATTAGCAGTTTTCGATACATGAGTTTGGTCATCATGGAGCATATAATTAAGTTTTTTTTTTTAAAAATTTCAAAAATGCATGGAATTTTATAATGCAAAAATTTAGAATTTTTGGTGTTACTGAAATTTTGGTTGGTCCCAAAAAAAACTAGAAAAACATTTTTCTGCTATGATATTTCTCAACAAAGCCATCCACAAAACATTAAAAATCGCCTCTCGCGGTAAAGATCAAATCATCGAAGCAATCATTCATTCTTTTTGTACCATTTAAAGCAGTTAGTAAAAAAAATGGGGCTCAAGATAGAAAAACGTTTCATGCATTCATATTTTTGCATCATCTGAAAGTTGAGCATGGAATATTTTTTTTCAAGTTTAATAATGTACGGAGAAAATCCTTTTTTTAAAACTCAAATTACATCAAAATAGATGTTTGTTTGAACATAAAAAATTGTGAGAAAAAAGACTCAATGAAAGCGCATACAAGACAACCGCTTTCTCAATTGATTGGGCATGTTTCATAATTTTATTTGGAATGATTGTAAATGATATCAATCGAAAAGTTATCTTGACAGTTTTGGTTGAAGCGTATTTTAGAATTAGTTCAATAATCAAATCTTAAAGTAGATAATATGACCAACAATTGTTTTCAAATGGGTTTCTTGTATCTTTTAATCGAACATGTTAACCTAGACGGGCTGATCATCCCTGATTCGACCTTACACCATGAGCCACTACTAAACTGGTTCTAGTCATTGATGAAATGACGATGATCCTGAAACAAGGATGATTTGTTTAATATAAATTGCATAAATGAATCAAAGAATATTCAGGGTGTCTAAGTCGTTCAGGAAATCAGCGCTGCTTCAGTGATTAATTATCGCTCTTCTGGAGTTCATCGATGTTTCAGGAATGATTCGGCGCTACTTCAGAAATAAATTTAACAGCGCTCATTCAGAGAAAGTTTAAGGCAATTTTAGAATTTATTCGCAATTTCGGAGCTGATACAGCGCTAGTTCATATAAGCTTCATTCCTTATCATGGTTTAAATTACGCTGATCAGAAATTGAAGCAGGGATGATTATCCCTGCGACGCCAAACCGGATTATTTTGAATAGAAAACACATTTTTTGCATGAATCAATTCCTGTTTCGATTGAAAATAACAGATTCAACTAGTCTTCACCCATATAAACACATTCTCAATTTCAGTCAAAAAAATTTCTCACTTTTAAACTGAAATGATTTTAATTGACATCAGAAGAAAATTATGTTATATTAGCTATTTAAGAGAGGCAATGTTCATTTTATATTTAATTACCAATTCAGTCTCACCTATAAATTTTAGCCAATACTCGGCAAACTAGGAATCTCAGAGAAATTTTTTTAACGTTGCATTCCAACAAAATGCATGCAGGTTCGGATTTTAAAAAAAATGTATAGTATGAAAGTTAGTTTAAGGCCAGTTATAAGTATCCATATGTAATAAAAACATAAAAACAACTGTATTATTTTTGAGTGAGACGTTCACGTGTATATTCAGGTCGTTTTGGACACATTCAAGACAGCTAATTCTGGTGCCTATGTCTGGTGCCTGTGTCTCAAGCCTTGTGTAATTCAGATCTTAGTCATTTTTTTCGGTTACGACACTATCCAAACTTATTGAGAAAAAAAATTTTTTTCGTAAAATTTATGGGGTAAGGCCAGTTCTAATTACCCATATATTAAAAAGTACTAGCCATAGACTTTTCATAAAACTTGCTCTATATATGGAATTGCATGAAATTAGCAAGATTAGCTTTATTTCAAGCAAGGACTTTGTATCATTAGCATGTTTGGTCATCCCGGGGTATCGTTTGGTCATCCCACGTTTTTTCCTAATTTTTAAGATGATTGGAATTTTATAAAGCAAACGTTTTCCGATTTTGGAATTTTACTGAAAACCGGTTTTTTCCTGTAGTGTTTTTTTTTGCTATCAGCTTCCTAACAAAACAATCTACAGCTCCTTAAAATGGCCTCTCGCAATAAATATCATACCATCGAAACACTCATTCTTTCCTTTTACAAAGCTTCAGCCAGTATTAAAAAAACTGACGCTTAAAATAAAAACCAAGTTTCAAGCATTCAACTTTTTGAATCATTCGAAACCTAAATATCGAATCTTTTTTTCGACTTGCTGGAAGTTAATTAAAGTGAGGAACCAAATTCCGTTTTTTTTTTCACTCAAAACACATCTAAATAGATGTCTGCTTGAAGAATAAAAACATCATAATTGTCAAAAAAAAGACTCAGTGTGAACGCATACAAGGTAACCGCTTCCTGACTGTTGTTCGGGCGTTTTTTATTCTTTCAAAAGGAATGATTGTAAAAGATCTCATCCGAATAGTTATCTAGACAAATTTTGGTAGAAATTTATTGTAGAATCCGTTCATTAATCAAATCCAAAAAAAAGAAAATAAGGCAGAAAAAAGTTTATTACCGGGTTTTCTTGGTTTTTTTTCCATCGAACATTTTTTTATAGTTTTGAATTTTTTATACAAATACATTTTTCTCAGTTCGCTTAGTCGGGCTAATCATCCCTGATTCCAGATTACACCAGGAATCACTACTGAATTGTTTTTGAGCATTGATGGAGTGACGCTGATCGTGAAACAGCGATGATTTGTTGATATTCAAGTTGATATTCAAGTTCCGAAGATGTTCAAGTTGCACAACTCAATCATAAAATTTTCAGGGTGAGTGTCTGACGCGTTCAAAAAATTGAATCAGCTCATATTTAATTGCTGAACTGATTCAGTAATTGAATATCGCTACTTTTGGAGTTCATTCATGTTTCAGGAATGATTCAGCGCTACTTCAGAAATAAAATTTACGGCGCTCATTCAAAGAAAAGTAAAAGCAATTTCTGAGTTTTTTGGCAATTTCGGAGCTGATTCAGCGCTTATTCGTGTAAGCTCTTTTCCTTATCACGGTTTAAGTGACGCTGATCGGAGCTTGAAGGAGGGATGATTATCCTTGCGACGCCAAACCGGCCTATTTTGAATAGAAAACACATTTTTGCATGAATCAATTCCAGTTTCGGTTGAAAACAACGGATTAAGTTAACCTTCATTCATTTAAACCCATTCCGAAAAACAGTCAAAAAATTTACATTTTTACAATGAAAGGATTTTAAATGACATCAGAATCAAAAAAATTGTCATGTTTGCTGTTTTGAAGAAATTTTGAATATGTTCATCTTCTAATTTAAAAATTGGCTATTTTTTCATAAAATTTTTGAAAAAAAAAACAGAATTTACTAAATATGTTGCTTGCTACGACTTAAATACGTAGCAAAACGATTCTGCTTGTATCAAACATACCAATTCTTTCTCACCTATGAACTTAAGCAAACTTTTGGCAAAAATTCGGCAAAAAGTAGGAAACTCAGAGAAAATTTTTACCGTCCTTTCCAACAAAATGCGTGCATGTTTTTGATAGCAACAATAAATATGTTTAATAGGAAGAATATTGTTGAAATGTTGAAATATTTGGTTTGATTGAGAACTTAAATTACAAAAAAATTTACCGACGAGTATTTGTTTTCAAAAACTTTTTTGGGATGGAAAATAGCTATTTGTGTATTTAGAGATTATTTGTTCTCCCGAAAACTCGTCTGATTGTCGCAAAAAACGGGTAGTCAGTTTCTCCATTTTCGGACTAAATGATTTGTACAAGAGCAAGAAATCCGGCATTTCAGTTTTACTACCTTTTAGGTTTGTTTCAGCTTTTTTCTTTCCTTTTATTTTTTTAATTTACCCGGAAAAAAAAACAATCGAAAATATTGAATAAAAATTGGTTTTTTCTTAAAAAATATTTCTACTTGATTTTGGTTGGAAAAGTTTGTGTAATTTGTGCTGAGCAACCAGCTAATTCAGTATTTGCATTTTTTGCATTCTTGAGATACAATTTCACCTAGCTTCCGATGGAAATTCTCCATCTTTCATCATCTAATTGCAGAACTGTTTGCTATAAAAAAGAAAAGATGTATTGCTCTTTTCATTTCGGAAGCATGAGCCAATTAATCATTTAATGATTTATGACTTAATTACTTTTTTCAGCTTTCAGCTTCTACCTCAGAAAAAAACATTTGTTATTAACGCGACAACTCGCAGACAACTTGCAACATAAGTCTTTAAAACACTCTAGGATTCCCCCGTCAGAGTATTGAAAAATTTAAAACAAAAAATCTGCAGTGAAAAGGACAATATATTTTTATATACTACTTTTTGTGTCTCGAAATTCCACGAAACGTTTTGAATCAAACCCAGGATCGATCTAGGACTTTCGCGAGGGGCAGGGGCCGAAACTATTCGAACCATTCAATGTATGAGCAAGTATCTTTTAATTGTTACTGTGAAATCTCTTTAACCATTCCTCTTTTGCAAAAGGGGTACATTCTTTTCAGGGTTCAGAATTCACATATGGGAGTTCACATGTGAGTTCATGGGAGGGGTTGAAATTCGTTACTAGGTACCAAAGCAGGGGCGGATTTAGGGGGGGGGGCGGGGGCTACGGACGCCCCCCCCCCCTCAGGGATTCGACCCCCTGCCGACCCAAAGGGTCCCCCCTTTGATACTTTTTCAGAAATCCATTTTTGGCCGACCGACCCTAAAATTTTTCTAAAGGCGCCTTTGGCGCCAATATATACTAACTTTGAGGGGGAGCGCGCGCCAAAAAAACGCGATTTTTTTGTCAAAATTTTTCAAAAATTGCCCAAAAACGGCTTTTTTGACTGTTTTTTTTTCAAAAATTTGTCTGCGGCGCAGAAAACTTAGCCAAAGTAGGGGCAAAACAGTGCTTTGGGAGAGCTCGAAAAATCAATTTGGTCGACCTAAAAAAATAAAAAGGTCGTCAAAATTTTGGAAAATTTTTGAAAATCCGCCCCCCCTCGAGAAAATCCTAGATCCGCCCCTGTACCAAAGTGGTATAGTTGAAGAGTTCAGCTAATGCGCATGAGCATAATTTATATTTTCTCTTTTAGTTGCGAGTTGTCGAATTTACAAAAGAGTAATATGTCATTTCGGAATATCCTTATTGCGATTGACGGGACCACTGAGTCGCAGCATGCTCTAAACTACTACGCTCATTTCTTCTACAAACCACAAGATGACATCACAATAATAGGCATCTTTTCTAGTTCCGCCAATTCCAATGTTGACACTTTTTGTAACTAAAAGGATTCTATAAAAATTTTCTAGCTCATTTTGATAGAGTTGGTTTTTTTCTTCCAATAAAGTTTTTTCTTCAGCTTAAGATCAAACACTTTTTTCCAAAATGGTACTCAAAGAAGATCTTCCCGCATAATTTCCTATCTAAAATTATCTGCGAAAGGGCGATCAGGGGGTGGGGGCTAGAAAAGGTGCGCTTAATAGTTCACGGAAGTTCGGGGGGTCAGAATATGTCGAAGCTGCTAGATGAGACATATGGGTTTTCGGGAGGCTATGGAATCAAAGATGCCTTCAAGAAGATAGTTTCAGATTGGGCCAAAGAACACCACATTGAAGAGTACAGGTATGATCCTTCCGATTACTTGTTCTGTAAGTAAGAAAGAACCAAGGCGTAGGGTGCGTGTTTCCGAAGGATTTTGATTGACTCAAAGAAATCTCGCAAATTTCGGTCAAGTTGGTATGTTACTGAATCCCTTTCAGCCGTTGTGCAGATTCGGTATCAAAATTTTATAAATAACTTCTCCTTGTTGAGAAAAATGGTCTAAATTTTTCGATTTTTCTACCAACTTGATAATACTGAACTTAATGACACCCAATTTAATTCGAAATTCATGTTTCCTGCTTCTAAATATACATTCATCTCATCCATGCAATTACTTATCTAGCTCAATTGCATTTTATTTACAAAACAACCTGAAGATGAGTTAAAAAGTTGACTTTTTTAAAACTATTTGGGTTTTTGAGAATTTTAAAAAAATTTGTTTCTGAAACAATTTTTTAAACCTGAGTGGTCGCATTTTTCTGTGCATTTTTCTCAGCAATGAGCTACATTGTCAATTTCTTTATTTGGTGTTTTTGATATGATTTCGTCTGGATTTCATAATAACACAATTCTTTTTCTCCTGAATTTGAAGATTTGATTTTTTTTTTCTAAAAGATAGACTAAACTTTTCGCTTTTCGCTTTCGTTTTTAATTCAAAATAGTTGGTTTTTAGAAAACTGACGCTCGTTTTTTAAATTAGGCAGTCTGAAAAATTTTAGCGCCATTTTGTCTTTTTCTCAAGTATTTTGGCATTATCGTTTTTAAATGTCAAAGAATCGTTATCTTTATGCTCTCTTGTGGTTGAAACTCATACAAAAAAGCTAAAGGCGGTCTTAAAATTTCTGAGATCACTCCTGATACATAAAGTTATGCACTAATTCAGTTTTTGAGATTCAAGTAGAGCATAATTGTATGTATCAGTAGTGATCTCAGAATATTCAAATCCGCCTTCAGCTTTTGTGTAGCAGTTTCAACCACAAGAGAGCACAATGAACCTTTGACATTTAAAAACGATCATCACAAAGTATCTTAGAAAAAGACAAATTGGCGCTAAAATTTTTCAGACTGCCTAATTTGAAAAACGAGCGTCAATTTTCTAAAAAACAATTATTTTGAATTAAAAACGAAAGCAAAATTTTAGTCCATCTTTTTGAAAAAAAATGGAAAATAAATTTATTCTATCAGAGCAATTCAAATACAAAAACATGGTCATGCAAATTGTGACTCTGAAATTTTACCTTCAAGTTTTAATAACTGAACTTTTAAAAATTTAATTTATTTTAAATGCGACATCTTAGTGTTTAATTGAACAAAATTACTTTTAATGGCCTTGAAGTATTTATTTTGATTGAGATTTTTGAAAGTTTTATCTTGAGATTTTTGAAAAGTTTTTAAAAATTCTGTAGACTCAATTCCGATAGGCTGAAAATAACTGAATATAAACCTCCAACATTTGGGCCCTCCACGCCAGCCAGATTCAGTTTTGTTTACGGTCGTTTTTGATACAAACAATCAAAAATCCAAGTCAAATTTCAGAAGTCACTCCATCAGGAACTTTGTTTCAACATTAAGTTCCCATACAGGGGGCGGATCTAGGATTTTGTCGAGGAGGGTGCGAATTTTAAAAAAAATTGAAAATTTGAAAGTTTTGTCGACCTTTGTTGTTGCTCTCCCAAATCACTATAAAGACCCCATTTTGAGCAAATTATCTGCGCCGCAGGCAAATTTTTGAAAAAAAAACCAGACGAGGCGTTTTTAGGCACTTTTTGGAAAATTTTGACCAAAAAATCGCGCTTTCTCGGCGCGCTCCCCCCTCCCTCAAAGTTAGTAAAATTTGGCGCCAAATGCGCCCTCAGATACATTTTAGGGTCAGTCAGAGAAAAATGGATATCTCAAGAATAGTACAAAGGGGACCCTTTGGGTCGGCAGGGGGTTAAATCCCTGAGGATACAGGGCGTCCCCACCTCTAAATCCGCTGGTGTTCAAATGCAATGTCGATACTCTTTGTCGTAATCAATTTATTTTTGTTGATCTTTTTTTGAATTTGTTTCTTTTTGTTGAACTTGATAAGCTCAATTTGTTTTTGTTACTCATTTTTGCTATCTAGTCGAGCTCAATTTTCTTTTTTTTTTGGAATTATTTTAGTTGGTTAGTTAGATCAGCTGTATCTTTATAACTACTCATGTGATTAATTAGTTCAGCTCAGTTTTGGTTCTTACTTGTTTGATTAACTAGTTTGATTCGAGATTTTATAATTTAATTGCTTATTACTTCAGCTCATATTTTGTTTTTTTTCCTCTTTTTTGGTTAACTAGTAAGGCTCAATTCTATTTTTTGTTTATTTTTAGACTAATTAGTTCAGCTCAGCTTTGTTTTCTGACTTTTTTGCTTAGTTCGTTCAGCCCAGTTTTTTGATATTTTTTTAAAGAACTAATTAACCTCAATTTTGTTTTTTTTTGTTATTTTTTGGTTAACTAGTAAAGCTCAATTTTTTGTTACTTTTTCAGCTGATACGTTACTCTTAATTTTGTTTTTATGAACTATTTGGTCAATCTCGGATTTGTTTTCTCGGATCTCATTAACTATTTCCCCCTTTTGATACCTAGTAACGAAGTACCACCCTTTTAATAAAAACAATTCAATGGTTAAGCCACTGCGAATTTTGTACCTAGTAACACATCTGACCCCTTTTGCAAAGGGACGGAAATAAATAGAGACACCTTCTCTCTAATTTTTTGATTAACCATTTACGCTCAATCTTATCTTTTGTTGTAATTTTTCTGGATAATTAGTTAAGCATAATTTTGTTTCTTGTAATTGGCTGATGATTAACTAAGATCAATTATGTTTTGTTATCGCTAACTTAGTAAATTAATTAAGCTAAGTTCTGTTTTTCCCCTCCTTTTTCCATTTTTTGTTTAGGATCCACGTGGTGTTCGCGACTAGTGAGAGCGAGCCGGGCAAGTTCATCTGCAGCTACTCTTCCAACCACCAAGTAGAGTGCATCCTAGTGCCCTGCCATGGAGTGGCACTGCACCACAAACCACTCAAAGTCAGCCCATTTTCACAACATCCCTCCCCCCTCACTACAAATTAGTGTTTGAGTTATATCGTTGAACGAACGTGTAGCTAGACTAGATGTATGCGCAGAAAAT
Source organism: Symsagittifera roscoffensis (assembly GCF_963678635.1). NCBI lineage: Eukaryota > Metazoa > Xenacoelomorpha > Acoela > Convolutidae > Symsagittifera > Symsagittifera roscoffensis. The sequence goes on along the minus strand of NC_087063.1, from coordinate 76,816,296 downwards.
CAGAGCTGTTTGTTTCAAAACATGAAAAAATCGAAACTAAAACTGACATGTCTTAGAAAAAATCACAAAATTTCTACTTAACATTCTTGGAGGCTTCAAATATAAACTGAGCTTCAGAATAGAATTTCGTTGTCTGGAAACTTGGAAAAATATCACACCATATTGATAGAACCCTAATTTTGCGTCTGATTCATAGTTATTTGTTTCCCTTGATTAGATTATCAATCTTTAAATGAGAACTAATTCGGAGTAAGAACAAATTTCAGTTCACCTTGCTGAAAAGTTTTTTTTTCGGAATAAATAGGTATCGTAATCAATGTCCACGAAAAAAAATCAATTCAGTTTAATTTAAAATGGGCATGATAATGAATCAATTCATGATTTGAAGCCAATGAAAACACATTTATCCAACTAATTATTCGTTAGATCTACAAGAGCCTCAGTCATAAAAAAGAACTCAGACAGCGAGGATCGGAATTCCACTCAAAAAGCACCATCTCGGCGGTTCAGGTGGAAAGTTTCATACTGTTTATTAAAACAGAGAAGAAAATTAGAAGTAAAAAGATTTAAAAAAAAAACATATCAATTATATTTCCAAAAAATTTGAACGGAAACATAATTCATGTATTTGATTTTTTTTAAAACTGACAAAATTGACAGATGGAACAATCTAGAATTTCTACGATACAACATTTCCAAGACAACGATGAACTTTTCCCTGCTTTTTGCAAAGTACGAGCTGTTATAAACATAAGTGATTGTTGTCGTCTTAATTTTCATAAAACACGAGGTTTAGCATGTAAGATGATGTTCTGTTCTATGATGTGCAATTCAGTAATCCTAAATGTTTTATATGAGACACTATTGTTCAAACCAATAAGCGTTTTAAGCAACCTTTCTCCTGTCCAGGTCTCTAAAGTGCAAGAGTACGTGTTGAAAAACGCGGAGCAGCCGGTGCTAGTAGTCCCGCTGCACTTCAGCCGGATGTTGCCGGACTGCTTCAACCCCTCCTCCCTCCACCCTCCCCACCTCAGTCTGAAGAAGAGTAAATCTGCCAGCCCCAAACGACAAGTACGGAAAATGTGACACCCAAACGTCCTTGAACTCTCAATCTCCAATGATTTGCTTTCGCTACTTTGAGATAAGATTAAGTTTGATTGTAATTTTTTCTCAGTTAAGTTTCAAAATAAATCGCACTACTAGTTACATGTTTATTATTTTAATTTGATGTTAAATCATCAATATTTTATCGGTTCGCGATTTTAGCCCTGAGCTTATACCGAGGGTTCCTTCTTTCCAAGTGACCAAGTTAAAGGGTGCCCAAAATTCGGTTATCAAGGCGATACCCAAAGTAAAAATTTGGAATTCCATGGTCTGTCTCACAAGTGCTGCAGACATCAAAATCGAAAAAGATTAATCATATCAAAAACGAACTCAACAAGACTGCTCCTATCAGGGCGAGGCCCTAAATGTGTCGACTGCCTTTTAAAATCTATGGAGCATAAATGGTGGCAGGACAATCTACCCTATTCCAAACTACCCTATACCATTCTACCCTATGCCATTATACCCTACATACCAATCTACCCTATAGCAATCTACCCTATACTAATCTACCCTATACTAATCTACCCTATACTAATCTGCCCTATATACCAGTTTAACCTGTGTCGATTTGGCGCATAGTAATATAATCTTTCCAGTCCTAATTAGAATCGGAAAGATAACAGCACGTGTTAATTCATTTGAGTCTAAATTTTTGGACTCAATTTGAGTCTTTCACTTAAGGATATTGTTCTAACGACTAAATCGCAATTTAAACCTCAAAATCTGAAATTTGTCTCAATTAACAGGTTTTAATCCCCAATTTTCAAAATCACGCACAAAAATGAAACATGAAAAAAATAAATGAAATAAAATAAAATGAAAACAAAATTTAAAACTTGATATATTTTTTAAAACCATCCCCACCACACCCAATACAAAATACAAAGTGATAGATTTCACTCCTAGTAAATTATCAATTATGGCAAAAAAGCTTCCTTCAATCAATTTGGAATAATTTAATTGACGGAATAAATCTCCGCTTACGCGTCAATAGCGCAAAATATATCGCGCGTTAATTGTCCCAAATTGGCCAAAATGACAGTTTTTAAACCCCTATAACTTTCCGAAAAAAGATCACAGGTAAGATATCTTTCCAAATTTAAGGCCAAGACAACAATACACTTTGAATGATTTTAAAAAACGTCAAAAATAGCTAGTTTAAAAGTCGAAATTTGTCTGAAGAAAGAAAAACCCACCCCGAGCACAAATAATCCGTTAATTTTGTTACAAAAGTCGGAACAATAGTTCAGTGTGCACATATAAATCAGAGAAATTATTAATTGACCATGAGTTTCTAGCTTAACAAAGCTTTTTTTATAACTACCGAGCTGCAAATTTCATTCAAACATTTAATTGCTCCTGAATGTTCTCATCTAATCGGATTTCAACCTAGAAAGAAGTCAACCTTTTGAATTCGGTTTTTTCTGTACTTGCAGATTTAGTGACTGTACAAAGTCAATGAACATCACTTGCTGTAGGAAAATTTATACATGAAGGTTTAATTTTTACTGCTCTAATTTTGCTTAGAGAGAAAAAATGAAGGCGGAGCAATAAGCAGAATGATCCAAGTGCAGAATAGGTCCAGGAGTAGAAAAACAGAAAAATATTGGTTTACACGGGCTAATTGATAAAACAATTATTAGAACTGTCAAAAAACACCAAGAAAACGAATAAATTATGCATGAATTGACTAATTTCATGAAGTTTTTTGATTTAATTAATTTGATTCTTGAAAAAATTACGCAAATTATGCATAAAATGTTCGCTGCTTTGGTATTATTGACATTTCTGATATTAATTTACCCATTAACTTATAAAAATTGATATTTTTCTGTTTTTCTGCTCTTGGACCCATTATGCCCTTAGATATTCTGTTTATTGACTAACTGACAAAAATGTACTGATCGCAGTATAATCTGCGCAGCGATGAAAATAATATTATTCCAATGTTCCAAAGAAAAATGCGATTGTTTGGGATAATTGCTACATAAGCCATCTATTTGGAAACCCGTAAGTAGAACTGTGTTTCGACCAACCTCAAACTCCAAACCAACCTCAATTATTTCAAAAATCCCTTTAAGGAGAAAACACTGCAGTTCTCAAAAACATGCAAAAAGCAGCTTTCATTTTATTAACGGAATACCGAGGAAAAAAAGACGGAAAGGAAAATAGGTCTGAAAAAGACTTGCGCTAGAAGGACTGCGCCCAACCACTATCTGCTGTGCGATAGCCGGCCACGGGGAAGTACAACAGTGCCGAAGTACAATAGTACCGAAAACAAAGACGTTAATCAACAGTGCCGAAATTTATTTTGAATACTATTGTTACTCATCCCAAAAGTTACAAGTAATTTAATTCAAACTGACGGAAGTTGAAAAAGGCAAAAATGACAATTTTAATTGATTCCGCTTGCTAAACAATCAGGAGTTCCGCAAGCACTTTTCTGAGCAAACGATTAACTCTCAATGTTTCTCCAAAAACAGTATTCATACAAAATTGCCATCAATTCGCAAAGAGAACTCAAAATTTTCAAAAATCATGAAGTTTCGACAATGTTGAACACATTTAGAATTTCGGCATTGTTGAACGCCCCCACTTAAATTGTCCATTAGACCACTGGCCGCGACCGACGTAATCATTAAATTTTTTCAACAAATTTGAACAGCAATTACCAGGACGCAATAAATGTGTTTTTCTCAAGTGAGTGAAATATGGTAAAAATTTGCTTATTAGAATTTTATCTGTGAAAATATATTGAAAGTAGGGGGAACCCATAAACTGAAGACAGGGTATAACTATGATAGAACCCCGGTCGCTTATGATTAAGAAATCAAGATTTCTCAATTCTTTGTAATTTAGAAGGCGGCTACACAGAAATATAGACCCGTATACCATTAATTAAAATTTTTTACGCAAATTATCAGAAACGAATTCGCCGTTTAAACCCTTTCAGGGAGGAAAAATGAGAATTTCTGCAGATTTGAGCTTAAAAGTAATGCAGTTTAACGAATTAGTGTGAAATGATTAAAGGTTGTGTCAATTTTTGTCATGCTAGGAGCGTAATAATTAACATCCGAATTTAGATTTTTGTAAATCAGCCTGATTCTCGGGTTTTTTTATGCATAAATTATTTTATCAATTCAGTTTCCAATTTTGCACCTGCATTTTGAAGCAATTTTACATACAAGACATGACCATAAAGACCTTTACGAAATAGAAGATCAAAACAATACCGCACGAAAAACTAGAAAAGACCTTCATCAACAAAAATACTATGACTTTGTAAGACTGCTTTACCTAAATAAAAAACAGGGCAGTGCGTTTTAAGTTGACAAAAAAGTGCAGACGTTGTAGCACAAAATTTTTTTTTTTTTAAATCGGGTTAACACAATCTCAGTCAGATCAGGGTCCAAAAACAGGTTATGATGATTTGAGCAATTTATATGTTTTAGAAATGTAGCGCGTGACCCGCAGCTCCAGAGCCACAACCAGAATTTTATTAAAAACACAAAAAAAAAGAAATGTGAGGCAAAGGTAAATAAGACTGGAGACATCCAACAAGATATTCTTTTTCATGATTTGAGGGATTTAACAATAGTTTCAATTGCAATTTTTTTTTAACTTGACCGCTCATATCTCTAGAGCCAGGGGCAGATTTAGGGGATGGAGGCGTTATGGCGGAACAGTCCCCTCAGGAAATAGGCCCTAACAATTACCAAAGGGTCCCCTTTGGACAATTTTTCTAAGTTTTTTTCAAAGGGCGCCTTCAGCGCTGGTGTCTTCGGCCTTTAAATCAAGGAAAATTTTGAGGTGTGATTCAAGGTGTGAAAATGCGTCTTTTTTGAGGCCTCAAATTGGACTCAGCTTATGACTCGAGGCGGGTACCTGCTAACAGGTACCTTTCAATCTGCCTCAATTGCAGTATATATACCCCGTTCAAAGCTATCTAGCTCATTCTAGATTGTTCTTCACTGGAATTTCACACTGCACTCTGGACTGGACCCTGGGCTTCCTTTTCAACCTTCCAGATGTCAAAGAGGACTGCTCCCAAGGAATTCAAGGCTTCTGGCTTCAAGGCTTTCTTCACCAGTGGAACCAAGAAGTCACCACCTTTATCCACTGCAACCACTCCTGAGCCTAACAACCCTGGGCCATACACTCCTGAGAAGCTCACACAGTGCCTTTACCTAACTTCTAGATTCTTCTTCACTGGAATTTCACACTGCACTCTGGACTGGACCCTGGGCTTCCTTTTCAACCTTCCAGATGTCAAAGAGGACTGCTCCCAAGGACTTCAAGGCTTCTGGCTTCAAGGCTTTCTTCACCAGTGGAACCAAGAAGTCACCACCTTTATCCACTGCAACCACTCCTGAGCCTGACAACCCTGGGTCATCCACTCCTGAGAAGCTCAAACAGTGCCTTAACCTAACTCTGGTCAATTCATCGCAAGTTCGTGCGATAAGCCGAGCTTTTGCCCTAAAATCTCGAATATTCACCTTACTTCACGGTTCTGCAAAGCGTTCTGATGCTTTCTGTGAGAACATACAGAAGTTGCAGGCCGAAGCTAGCAAGACTGCATTCCCAAAGATGTCTAACACTCGAGGGGTTGAACGACGCAATGCTGTTCTGACCAAAAAACAGTATTCATACAAAATTGCCATCAATTCGCAAAGAGAACTCAAAAATTTTCAAAACTCATGAAGTTTCGACACTGTTAAACACATTTAGAGTTTCGGAATTGTTGAACGCCCCCACTTAAATTGACCATTAGACCACTGAGCCGCGACTGACGTAACCATTAATTTTTTTCAACAAATTTGAACAGCAATTACCAGAAAGCAATAACTGTGTTTTTCTCAAGTGAGTGAAATATGGTAATAAATTGCTAATTAGAACTTTATCTGTGAAAATATATTGAAAGTATGGGAAACCCATAAACTGAAGACAGGGTACAATTATGATAGAACCCCGGTCGCTATTGATTAAAAAATCAAGATTTATCAGTTCTTTGTAAATTAGAAGGCGGCTACACAGAAATATAGACCCGTATACCATTAATTTAAATGTTTTATGCAAATTATCAGAACAGAATTCGCCGTTTAAACCCTTTCAGGGAGGAAAAATTAGAATTTCTGGAGATTTGAGATTAAAAGTAATGCAGTATAACGAATTAGTGTGAAATGATTAGAGGTTGTGTCAATTTTTATCATGCTAGGAGCGTAATAATTAACAGCCGAATTTAGATTTTTTGTAAATCAGCCTGATTCTCGAGTTTTTTTTATGCATAAATTATTATATTCAATTCAGTTTCCAATTTTTCACCTGCAGTTTTAACCAATTTTAGATACAAGACATGGCCATAAAGACCTTTACGAAATCGAAAATCAAAACAATACCGCACGAAAAACTAGAAAAGACCTTCATCAACAAAAATACTATGACTTTATAAGGCTGCTTCACCTAAATAAAAAACAGGGCAGTGCGTTTTAAAGTGACAAAAAGGTGCAGACGTTGTAGCTCAATTTTTTTTAAATCGGGTAAACACAATCTCAGATCAGGGTGCAAAAACAGGTTATGATGATTTGAGCAATATATAAGTTTTAAAAATTTAGCGCGTGGCCCGCAGCTCCAGAGCCACAACCAGAATATTATTAAAAACTCAAAAAAAATGAAATGTGACGCAGAGGTAAATAAGACTGGAGACATCCAACAAGATACTGTATTTCATGATTTGAGGGATTTAAAAAATAATTTCAATTGCAAATTTTTTAAAATTTGACCGCTCATATCTCTAGAACCAGGGGCGGATTTAGGGGATGGGGGCGTTATGGCGGACGTACCCCACCCCCTCAGGAAATAGGCCCTAACAATTACCAAAGGGTCCCCTTTGGACATTTTTCTAATTTTTTTCAAAGGGCGCCTTCAGCGCTGGTGTCTTCGGCCTTTAAATCAAGGAAAATTTTGAGGTGTGATTCAAGGTTTGAAAATGCGTCTTTTTTGAGGCCTCAAATTGGACTCAGCTTATGACTCGAGGCGGGTACCTGCTAACAGGTACCTTTCAATCTGCCTCAATTGCAGTATATATACCCCGTTCAAAGCTATCTAGCTCATTCTAGATTGTTCTTCACTGGAATTTCACACTGCACTCTGGACTGGACCCTGGGCTTCCTTTTCAACCTTCCAGATGTCAAAGAGGACTGCTCCCAAGGAATTCAAGGCTTCTGGCTTCAAGGCTTTCGTCACCAGTGGAACCAAGAAGTCACCACCTTTATCCACTGCAACCACTCCTGAGCCTAACAACCCTGGGCCATACACTCCTGAGAAGCTCACACAGTGCCTTTACCTAACTTCTAGATTCTTCTTCACTGGAATTTCACACTGCACTCTGGACTGGACCCTGGGCTTCCTTTTCAACCTTCCAGATGTCAAAGAGGACTGCTCCCAAGGACTTCAAGGCTTCTGGCTTCAAGGCTTTCTTCACCAGTGGAACCAAGAAGTCACCACCTTTATCCACTGCAACCACTCCTGAGCCTGACAACTCTGGGTCATCCACTCCTGAGAAGCTCAAACAGTGCTTTAACCTTACTCTGGTCAATTCATCGCAAGTTCTTGCAATAAGCCGAGCTTTTGCCCTAAATTGTCGAATATTCACCTTACTTCACGGTTCTGCAAAGCGTTCTGATGCTTTCTGTGAGAACATACAGAAGTTGCTGGCCGAAGCTAGCAAGACTGCAATCCCAAAGATGTCTAACACTCGAGGGGTTGAATGACACAATGCTGTTCTGACTTTTATCCAGCTGAAGCCTTCCATTGAAGCTACACTAGAAGACATCAGCAGTTGGCCTGGGGAAAGCTGTGCTTCTGAATGTTGTGCTTATCTGGCTAGCATAATGCGGTTCCCGATTGCCCTGATGTCTATGAAGCACCTGCTGGGAGCGACTAGAGCTACCAGCACTGCTCCTCATGGACCTTCGCTCGAATTGCCTCAAGCGATGGATCACATTCGGAACTTGCGTCACCTCTTTCAACAATGGCGCGATGACGAAGGCAATGGTCGCTACGAAAAAGTCTCTAATAACGCAGCAAAGTTTGGCGATATTCAAATAGAAGACAGAAGAGGCTGATTTCCCGTAGCAACATCGGCTTATCATCAATTCAGACAGTCGGTTTACCTGCCCTTTCTTAAATTTGTCTTGCTGGATCTCGAGGAACGCTAAGTTAGAGCAGCTTCTTTATGTGTTCAAATGTGCAAGCTGCTACCCGGTTGGATAAGTGAGAAGGATGCAAAGGAGAAAGATTTTAATGATCTGGTCCAGTTATACGAAGGTGTACTTCCAGATGGTGACTTCCCCAACTAGTTCGAAGTTTGGAAAAACATGTGGCGCTTCCCTCTGTACACTGATACCCCAGAATTCTTCACAGCTGCATTGAGAGTGTGTCACAAAGTCACAATGCCAGTAATTTTTGCTTTGCTCCAGATTGGTGCTACCCTCCCTGTGACGGTGTGCTCTGCTGAGCGCTCTTTTTCAGGCATGAAACTACTACAAAGTTACCTGCGCTCCACTATGAAGGAGGACCGACTCTCAAACTAGGCGTTGATTTACATCCAAAAAGATGTAGAAATCAAAGTCCAAGAGGTCATCGACAGATTTGCCGCAAAAAATTGTAGACTCAATTTTGCTTAATTTTGTTCATTTTCTTATGGTAAATAAATCCATGTTTTGTCAAAATTTTTCTCATTCCGCCACCCCTCAAGAACATCCTAGATCCGCCCCTGTCCACAATTATTGATGAAAACCATAAGTGATTGAAAATGTTGAAAACAGTAGAAGATTTCAAAGTGGCAATCAATTAACATTCGACTATGTCAACATAGAAGCCTTAACTGTCTTTGTTTCGACTATATTTGACCGCGGAAAACATTTCGACAACAATTGACCGAGGATGAACATTTTGATTAGTTCGACCGAGTAAAAAAACTCAACTGAGGTGTTTTTTTAACCAAAAAGAGTGTCGACCGACAAAAAGAAAAAGTTCGATTGTGTTTGACCGAGGAAAAAATTTTGGACTAAAATTGAACAACCTCAATATCGTCACTATTGTGTTTTGCGCCCTCGTCTGGAGTTCGAAGGTGGTCCGGAATAACTTTCCTCTGCAGATTGTTCCAACAAGTCTGAAGCGACTTACTGATATCATTACAGAGATCTAATGCAACCTTCTGCTGAAAATTAGGAAATTAAAACACATTAACAACTTTTCAAAAACGAGACCTGGAAGCGGCCTTCGTTATCTTCTACAGATAGACCTAAAGCATCCTTCACCTGCGTTAAAACCTTAAAAACAACCTCGGTTTAGTTTAAAAGTTATTAAAAGTATTTCTAATTTCTCTCGCCAGTTGACGCAAACTTTCCAGCTTCTATTGTAAGCCGTCGTCCGATAGATCTTTATTGTATCGGAACTTTTTTTGGTTTCACGTAAGAGATATTGTACGCGAGTGCAAGTCTCCAATATCAACGATTCACTATTTTCTTTGTTCCATATCAATGTTTTTTTTTCGATAAGTCCAAGGATTGCGATTTTGATGTTAATGTCCAGGTATCTTTTGACATGAAATTCCATCTCTTTGGGGGTCTTTGAAACGAACACGTTCATATACCGGCAGTCAATAAAGGTCGTGTAGAAATGGGGTTATGCTACATATCTTCCAAAGAGAAAACACAAATCTGCAGACTGCATTCTGCACTCGCTGTAAGTTTTCATCAGGTATGTTGGCAGTCCTGCATAGAGACTTACAATAGTCTAATCTGCAGAGAACAAGCGTCCTGGTTAGAAAGTTTCTTTTTTCAAAGCCAAGATAATATTTGATTGAGTACAGTTTCCTTAGTTGATTGTAGCAATTTTGACCAACATTTCTCATTTGTTTATGCAATTTCAATTTCGACTCAATTGTTACGCCCAGTGACTTCAAGTGTTTGCAGAATTAAAAATTTGGGTTGGCAGGTAGTCGAATCCGAGGGGGGGGGGGGGGGAGCGTCCGCTCTCTTTAAATCCGCCCCTGTATAAGCAGAATGTCTTGGGTCTTGAAAAAACACTTTCCTCAAAGTACTTAATAAACTGTTTGTGTAGCAATCTTTCAAAAACTTTGGAAAGGAACCCCAGGTTCGATATTGAACGGTATTAAGCCAATTTTTTCGGGTTCAAAATTTATTTTTTTGATGACAGTCCTCACATAAGCTTCCTTAAAATTTTCGGGGAAAATACCATCGTCGAGACATTGATTCAGAAGATTAAGGAATAAACGCATACAACTGCTTTTAAAACTTTCATTTCTCTAGATCCATTGGTGTCAGATGGCGACAGCGAATTCGAAACGTAGTCAACTGCTTCTTCTAAAGTTTTGCAGTCAACAACAGAGAAAAGTTTTAAAGCGTTTTCTGCCCTAGTAGTATGCGACTTTACTTCGGTCAACTCTGCTATGAAATTTGCTGTGAGCTCTGAAATTTTATCGATGAAGTAGGAGTTCTGCTAAATTGCTGTTACTTCCTGGTGTCTTCGGGTAAGTCATACCCGTTTTGTCTCCAAGAAGGCTCTCAAAACTTTTGGATTTTGAATCAAGATTGCATTCACTTTAGTTTTTTTTTTCCGAAGTACTCTTCCTTCTTGCACATGAAAAGCCCCTTGCACTTGATTCCTTGTTCTTTTAAACAAGTAGCATTAGTTTTTTTCAGAATGGAATTTTTTATAATAAAACTCGAGGTTTTTTTCTGCCTTTTGCGCACTCTTTTGAGAGATGACCAAGTGGCTTACTGGTGCGTGATGATCAAGATACAGTGAAAACACCTCCAGTATTGCATTTACATCAGTCTTATCATTGATGCATTCAAACTTTTCATCTGAAGACAGACAAAAAGATAGGTATGTTTTCAGATTCATCAAGTTTACTTGTTGTTCCGACTTTCGTAACAAAAGTTACGGAATATTTGTGCTCGGTGTGGGTTTTTTCTTCAGAGAAACTTCGACTTTTTAACTAGCCACATTTGACCAAATTTTTTTAAATATTATTTAAAAGCTATTGTTGTCCTGAGCTTAAATTTGAAAAGATATTTCACCTCTGATCATTTTTCGTAAAGTTATGGGGGTTTAAAGATTGCCATTTTGGCCAATTTGGGACAATTAACGCGCGATACAATTCGCGCTATTAACGAGTAAGCGGAGATGTAATCCTTTGTAGAAATCGTTCCAAATTGGTTCAAGAAAGCTTATATGCCATAATTGATTCGTTAATAGGAGCGAAATTTATCACTTTGTACTTAATATGGCGTTTGGAGGGATGTTTTAACAAAAAACCTCAATTTTTTTTCAAAAATTTAGTTTCATTTTTTTTACATTTAAAAATTTCATGTCATTACTGCTCCATAGAGCTTAAACGGCAGTCAGAACATTTAGGGCTTTGCCCTGATCCGAGCAGTCTTGTTCACTTTACTATAACTATAAGTGTTTCAGAGATCGACTGTTTTGTGCATATAAAGTACAAAAGAACAGATTTCGCTCCTTGTAACAAATCAATTATGGCAAATAAGCTTCTTTCAACCAATTTGGAACGATTTGTAAGACAGATTAAATATCCGCTTACACGTTAATAGCGAAAAATAATCAAAGATGAAATATCTTTTCAAATTTAAGCTCAGGATAACAATACCTGTTAAAGGATATAAAAAAATTCCGTCAAAAATCGCTAGGTAAAAAGTTTAAATTTGTCTGAATAAGAAAAAACCCACCCCGAGCACAAATATTCCGTTACTTTCGTATCGTAAGTCAGAACAAAAACATTTGAATATTGCAACTCTGAACGCTCGCTCAATTCTTAAGAAAAAGGATCAAATCGCTGCTGATCTTCTATACTTCGATATTGACTTTTGAGTTTCAACAAAAAAAGGACTTGGACAAAAGAAGATGACGATTTTTTTGCTTCCAAATAACATGAAAACTCACCAAATTTCAGACATTTTATTTTTTCCAGATCATAAATACTTATATTGGCATTTTCACTGTGCTTTTTGCAGCAATATCAATGTAAATATTTGCATCGTGCAGATGCTCCTCAGAACCATAGATGCAATCCGTAATCCTAAATCCGGCAGTTGAATATTCCAAAATTTCGGGCAGAATCAATTCCGGTTACATCTTAAGGAAAGATATACGAAGAATTAATATGGCAAACATTGAGGGCACCATTCGAAAAAACTCATCCTCTGAGTACCACGTTTTCAGAATTTTTACGGGAAACCTTGTTAGACCCGTTAAGCACCCTAATTTCTAGAAAATCAAACCCTTTTTTATCAAATTCTAGAATTGAATTGAGTTGGTACAAACCCGTATAGAAAACGAATTGAATACCTAAAACGCAACTTTGCACTGTGTTTTAAAATTCAGGGTCTGCTAAATAATGAAATTTACCGGATGGCTGAAACTCTGAAAAGCAATTAGCTTTTTAAATCAATTAAACTTAATGCGAAATTCCAGCACAGGAAGATACAATGAAATGATGTGTTACATCGCTAATATTTCTTACCTTCTCAGTAAGTGATAACTACGTACACATCTTGCAAGTCGATTATTACGTAGGAACAATGCTTTTAAAAGGTGGTTTGAAAAACAATTCAACATTTTCTACGACAGCGAAGTTTTAAGAAATCGGCCGTGCGAAAACATAAACAGAATAATCAATTATTTGATATAAGGCTAGGAACATTTTGTAAGAGTTCATCTTTCGAATTCAAATAGTTTGAGTTTTTCCACTTTTCACGCAACAGTTTTAGCACTTTTCCCACATCTTTTCCAGGTTTAACGTTGAACTGCCTCAAATCGGTTCCTGAAATCGGGAACCTTGGGACGTCCCAACTCTCGAGATTCATAATCAACTCTTCATTTCCAGTGTACTTCAAATATTCAAAAAGCGGATGCTCTTTAGAAGGAAAGTCTTTGTTGTCTACCAAGAGATCTTGGAAATACTTCAAATCAAACTTCTTTTGATCAGGCGCAGTTTTATGCTGGACTATAAAAAGCGCAATCAATCTTTCAAGTCGTGAAAACTTGATTCTGGCTTCGAACTTTTTGACTTCCGTTTCCGTTTCAAACAGAGACGACAAAAGCGTAATTGGCAACGGTTTGAACTTTCGTGACTTATCGTAAACAGTTCTAAACTCAGGATTTGGTTTTCGATCTGGCACCTCGAAGTATGGAAATAAACCTACTTCGTGCATTTTTTCGACCAATTCTGGGGCTTGATTTCCTACCAGAATTAGTTTTAGCTCAGACCAGATTCGCTCGCCAGAAATGCCGCCCAGTCCATGAGCGTTTAACCGGATGACCTCTAAACTTTCGTGATCATGGCTGTCCGACGGTGGATCAATTCTGCCGAAAAAGCGGAAGTACCTGAAAATGAAGAACAAAACTCGATTAAAGAACAAAGTAGTATCTAGATCAAATTGGAAATTGTTACGACACAACCATTTCGCTGCGGTGCAAAAAATTTTTGTAGACAACTAAAATTTCTAGTTTATGCGATCTTACTTAAATTTTACACAGAGACGAAGCTGAACTTACGAAACAACGAAAAATGGCAAAAAAGAGCTTTGGGAAATGGCAAAGCAAAATGCACAAAAATTCAAGAACATTCAAAATTCTTTATCAACTCTCCCCCCCCCCCTTACATTTGAATTTCCATTTTAAAAAAGCAATTTAACAAAGACATATTCAAATATCCAAACTAACTATTTTGAACTCATATCCAGGAGGGTTAGCGCTAGATAGTCTTAAAGTAGTAAAAGAACAGCAATGTTTACGCCAATTAATTGAGAACCAACCGTAAAATTCGGAGATAATCTTCCTGGATTCTCTTCTGCGCATCTCCCACAAATCTCACTCTCTTCAATTTCAAATCTTCAGCCCCGGAGAAGTAATCATACAATGTGCCATCTAATCCCAAAAAGAGCGAGTTAAACGTCAAGTCTCTTCTCTCCGCGTCAAGCTGCCAATCTTTCGTAAACTCGACCTCAGCTCGCCTGGTATCAATTAAAACTAACTCTCATCAAAAAATCTTCAACATACGTTAATCTACAGATATGCGAATAAAAAATTCAACTTTTGTCATAAGATTGTTTCTCTGGAAAAATTCAATGCATCACAGAATCATCGTCATGAATCGTTAAAAACGTTGAAACGCGATTCGATTAAAATGTAGAAATATCATTAACGGTTGTTACACTTTCAAAATCCTACAATTTCAGAGCTTTCGTGTAAAAATAGTGCAATTAATGTAAGCATCAGTTAAATTCCAGCTTTTTCAGAGAAGTTAATCAAAATAAATTCGCGGAGAGTTATGTTTTATTGATGCCTCGCCTTCCATCTGTGACTTTATCAATCCTCAAAGTCGTAATTTCATAATTCTCATCATCTAAGCGAATAGTGACAGTGCCATGAGAAAGACCATTAGTGTTGATAGTTCTCCAGTCGTGCTTCAAACATAAATCCAGCATTTCTTCTGGCAAAGCTGTAGTAGCCAAGTCGACATCTTTCGGTCCCTTTCCCTGCAGTAAATCTCTCACGGCGCCTCCACATAATCTGATTTCATGTTTGTTTTCCTCAAATACAGTTTGGATTCTTCGAACCGCAGGAGTTAGAAGAGCGTTGAATTCTTTCGAGTCAAATTTGGACATCTGCAGTGAGTAGAATTTGGGCAAATAAAGACGAAGTTGGAAATTAGCTCTGAGTAATTGATTAAATATCATCAGAACAGCAAATCATAACCGATCTCTGAAAACATTGCAGGATTGGGAAGAAGCAGTTGTCTTTTATAACCTCGCAAAAATTGATAAAAGTAATATTTGACCGCTGGTCTTTTGATACCTGACCAACGGCTTGAAAATTTTCATTGTCTTCAAATACGACTTAGTAGCTATTTGATGCATACTTGATTGATTCAAAATATAAAGACAGGTCACATTAAATTCAGAAAAAGTATGTCAAAGCTAGCAAAAAAAAACACATTTGATAAATTAAATCAGTTTAGCCATTTGAACCGCTTTGACCTGTGGTCGCTTTTGCATCACAAGCTACCACTTTTACCTTGCTAACAGTCACGTGAACATCGGCCGAATCCGTGAACTCGGCGTTGTTGAGAATAAAAGTCCACACGTTATCGCAAAATCTATAAGTTTGCAAATCGCCTTTCACGTTCAGTTTAGTTCGTACGTTATGGGCCAAAACTTTACCAATTGCACGGTCGTACTGATTCAGAACTTCAGTTACAATTCCAGGCGTGATCAGTTTCTGTTGGTACAACTCATCGAGAGCGTCTTGAAGACAATTTCCGAGAGTGGTTTTGCGGTAGAACTGATACGTCATTTCCAAGAACACTAAATATTGTAGGAGATTCTGTAAATTTTCCCGAGAAAAATCTTTCACAATTGATCTGAAAACAGCGACATTCGAACCTAAAGCTACATTATTGGATCTACTAGCTAAATTACCTACTCAGCTATATACTAATTACATCCAACTCTTAGATTTGAAAACTAAAATCGGTATCATCAATTCAATTGAGTTGATTTAAGGGACATTATTGATCAACGACTATCCGCACCGGAATTCCATCGGTTTTGGTCAATTTTTATCGAATATACAGGATTTTTCATTCTCAGTCTCTATGAAACTGATACAAAACTGTTTAATTTGAATTATAGTCAATTTAAAAAAATTATAAGTTTCCTATTTTGAATTGCATTTAAAATAATAGAGATTAGTACAAATAAAGTTCCTTCTGATGAGTTTTTGGGTTCAAAACAAGTCATTAGTCATAAGAAAACGCCGCTGCAAGCGAATTTTTAAACTATCATTGTACCATTCTTTCTATTCAATGGGTTCCCGTATAACAGCTTCACCGTATAACAAATAACCGAATAACAACTTTAGGCTTATTATGAACAATCGTAAAAAAACGGGCATCATATAAAGCATAACAAAAATACCTTTATTTTTTAACGTTTTTCATCTAGGATAATTGGGCCAAGGAAAAAGAAAATTGAATTCATTATGAGCCGAGGTACCACCAGGAGCTAAGTCCTGTGAACTAAGTTGTTTAGGGAAAAAACTATTCGCGGGATTATGTACCGGCTAAGAGCTAATAAAAATGATGCTTCCACTAAAAAAATGTAAATTGGTTGCAAAAGTTGAAAATTTAATTCTAGGGTGTAAGATCCATAAGTTACCTTACACAGACCAAAATGTGTTGGTGAAGTTCAGCAGTGGGAAGACTAGAAAACTTGATTTACTTTTGACTTTGATTTACTGGTTTTTAAATCAATTAAGATTCCAGGCCCATACTTGGTTTCTTTTTTTTCTTAAATGTATATATGACCACTAACGGAGCGTAAACGTACAGAAGAAACTTTCACAAGTTTCAGAATCCTACCGCCCTGCTTCAATTTTAAGCTCAGCAGTAAAAAATTTTAGAACGTTTTTACCCACCCAACCCATCTAAACTCGTCCCAGAAGCAGCTCATCAGCACGGTCTCCGAGTCCTACACTCAACAACGACTGCCATATCTACTTTTGAATTTCATATCAAGGACGGTTTTAATGAGCAGCGACACCCTGAAAGGACTGTACTTGCCACTCTAGATATATCTAAAGTTTTCGACATGGTCTGCCAACGGACTCTGTTGGAACTGCTACATAACACCACTAGTCTTGAAAGCTAAAAAATGGCTAGCAAAAAATTTATAAGGCCGGAAAACCAAGACGCAATTCAGGGACGCCTTGTCTACAACAAGGATTCTGCGTACAAGAGTACCTCAGGGCTCAATCATCTCACTAATTCTTTTTTATTTCTACGTTCACGATGCACCCAAAACCCCCAAAAGCAAAACCGCCTTCAGTCTGACGTCGATGATTTCCACCCTATCGTCCAATAGCGCAACATAAAACACGCCTCCACTACACTGATCAGCTACCTCATTGAACTACAAAACTTTTTTTTACAAGCAGATTACTTAGTTTTTCCTCCAGGTTTAGTCAGCCTTTTACGTCACGCAATGAAGAAATTGACCATGACCCGAAAAAGACGACAGGTCACTCGTTTTTACCAGTGCAGAAGCACCCAAAAATAATCGGTATCTCGACTCAGCTCTAGTTTGTCCGAAAACTGCTAACAATCTGCAAGAAAAGCCATGCGCAGGAGACAGTCCTGAAGGCACTGTCAGGCATAAAAAGTGGCAGAGATTCGAAAGTCGAAAGAGACTCTAATGGTGAGTTATAAAACTATAATAATGAGACCGATAATTGATTACGACTGTCATGATTCCGACTGTCATGCTACCACTGATAAGCCAAAATGACCACCTACACTAAGAGTGTTAATTACTTAATGTGATAAATCACCATCAGCTACTCAATTCGCTCTCAAAACTTACGTGCCTGTAATTTCATTGAACTTTTTTCACACTCACACAGCACCACCCCCCCCCCTCTCTCGAAAACTACGCCCTATCATTATAGACACCCACAAAAAGGAATTCTCAACTGACTATTCATGAGGCAAACGACGCGATTGATGAAACCCCCACCAAAATTTCTTCAGTTTCTTCGAGCAGAGGCAGCAATATACTCAAAAAACTGTCTCAAAAATCGAAGAAATTAATAACAAATTACAGTCAACTGTCGATATTTTTAGTGAGGGTGGAAAAAACGACTTCGTTTTTGCACTAATTGTGCGTGATGTATTCAAGTTTGAATCTTTGTCGTATGCTCGTTTATACTAGAATTTAAGGTAATATGTTTACCTGAACTATGTTGCTCGTTTCAAAAATTTAAAATGATCTGTTTTTCTAAGTTAGAAAAAACTAAACAAAGCAGTCGTGAAATAGCTTGAACATGTGAAAATGTGAAAACAAGAATATTTCAAAAACTGCTTTTGGTTTTATACCTAAATTGTATGAACCGAATATTTTCGGTGAAGATTACCGTTGCTATAGCTGTTAATGCAAGACTGTAATTCTATCAACAGACGAAAGGGTTTGTTTTAGTGCTCAGAGAAAAAGAATCGAACATAACTAAAATGAAATCAACAACTCTCGTAAAACTGACAAACAATCCAAAAAAGCAGCATTTGCTTCGCAGTTTGCAATTTCTCATTGTTGTTAAGTGTTGTTAATGCAGAACTGTTTTCCGCTATGGACTTGAAGCCTCAGAAAATTAGAAATTGTTGCAAATATGGCAGCATTCAATTTAGCGGAGCAAACTCTCGTAAAACTGACAAACGACCCAATAAGGCAGCATTTGCTTCGCAGTTTGCAATTCCTTATTGTTGAAGAGATAAGTGTGTTAATGCAGAACTGTTTTCGGCAATGGACTTAAACTTTTCTCCATTTGGTGGAGTCTTCATACTGGCAAACGGCGATTGCATGCAACTTCCTAATGTTACTGGACGAGACGCCTTCCTTTCTAGTTCTTTGCTATTCGGATTTATTTTCAATTTTCTCACACATCTACGCATAGTGGATCGGAATGGACAGCGGCTGCTTCGACTAATGGAGACAAGACCAATCGCCCAGTCGACTATAGAAGAAATTCTAAGATTGTTCAGCGAACTTTGCGATTTTGTCGATTAGTGGGATGAGCTCGATCCCACAATCATGAGTTTTGGGAAGAAAGCAGGGGAGCGAGAAGCCGTGGACCGTCATCTAGAAACAGTTCGGGCGTCTGGTTCATCTCATTTTTTATTCGGGCGAAAGATGAGCTTCGTTTGTAAGGCTTACATGTATGGTGTGACTGGTCCGCTGAGGTTTCCAAATTTCGTGACCGTACTGTCAAGAGAACCCACACGTCTTCTTCTTTATACCCAATCCATTGTTCAATTTTGTCGTAACCTTTCAACGACGCAACAGGGATCACTGGCTATTGATGATTACGAAACTTCAAGCCCATCTTGTGTTTCTGTTTTTGTAGCACAACCACCTGCCGGAGCCTTAAAATAAATCACCTGCCGGGGCCTTTGAATAAATCACCTGCTGGAGCCTATAATAAAAGGTCCGGTTTTATTTACAATTACAAATGGAACAATGCCAGGCGCAACCAAGTTCCCTTATCCAACTACGTTGCATCCAATTGTCACCGACTTCTAGGTAACGAGTTCCCGCGGGTTGCTATAGCTATATCCAACTTGAGTTTAAATACGCTCTGTGGCTTTCCTTTCAAATTTTCGTTATTGGCAGTAGGATCCAGCTCTGCACTGCCTTCATTTCGTGGGCGACAAACAAGCGACACAAGACTCAATCCGCAAAGTTTTGAGCACAAATAACCTTCACGAGGAACGGGTATATAATTTTGTTAGTCAAGTTAGAGACATTAGTTTTAATCGGTCGCCGCCAGAAACCCCAACCAACTCTTTCATGCGCGTAAACTTCAATGTGCCTGAAAAAAGCGGTGGTTCTGTGATTGATCTAGTGTCGATGAAAGATATTAAACTGGAAGTTTTCTCATTCGGCCAACGTCCCGAGGTATCTATGATTATCTTCGTCGTGTCAAAAGCACTGTTGTGGAAGACTTAGATTTGTACTCCAGAAAACCATGAACAGTGAGCATTTATATCAGGAACTTTGAGCGCTAATAACAGCGTCACGAAGTCTTGAATTCTGTAATTCAATTCCGCAACAACCGACCTGATGAAAACATTGTTTCTTTTTCCCTATCACTTCGACAGCTTCTGTAGAATTTAGAGAGTCAGGTGTTATTTCGCTATCCTGGAGTCAATAAAAATGATCTTTGATTTGCCATTTTTCATTGAAGCTCAACGTTTAATCATATAAAAAATTGGTTCAAAAATTTATTAAATCAGTAGCAGTAGTGTCAGTGCGATTTTGCATAGAACAATTGGCGCTGCTTCTCTCACTAAAAGTTTCTGTTCATGTCATAACAATTTGTAACTATTATCGATGCTATTACTAAATATTTAAAAAATGTAGTTTTATCAACAGATGATGGGATTTGTTTTAGTGGTCAGAGAAAAAGATTCGAACATGACTAAAATGAAATCAACGAGTCGAAGCTTCCATTAATTGGAAGTTTTTTTTGCTTAATTGTTGCAAATATGGCAGCATTCAATTTAGCGGAGCAAACTCTCGTAAAACTGACAAACGACCCAATAAGGCAGCATTTGCTTCGCAGTTTGCAATTCCTTATTGTTGAAGAGATAAGTGTGTTAATGCAGAACTGTTTTCGGCAATGGACTTAAACTTTTCTCCATTTGGTGGAGTCTTCATACTGGCAAACGGCGATTGCATGCAACTTCCTAATGTTACTGGACGAGACGCCTTCCTTTCTAGTTCTTTGCTATTCGGATTTATTTTCAATTTCCTCACACATCTACGCATAGTGGATCGGAATGGACAGCGGCTGCTTCGACTAATGGAGACAAGACCAATCGCCCAGTCGACTATAGAAGAAATTCTAAGTTTGTTCAGCGAACTTTGCGATTTTGTCGATTAGTGGGATGAGCTCGATCCCACAATCATGAGTTTTGGGAAGAAAGCAGGGGAGCGAGAAGCCGTGGACCGTCATCTAGAAACAGTTCGGGCGTCTGGTTCATCTCATTTTTTATTCGGGCGAAAGATGAGCTTCGTTTGTAAGGCTTACATGTATGGTGTGACTGGTCCGCTGAGGTTTCCAAATTTCGTGACCGTACTGTCAAGAGAACCCACACGTCTTCTTCTTTATACCGAATCCATTGTTCAATTTTGTCGTAACCTTTCAACGACGCAACAGGGATCACTGGCTATTGATGATTACGAAACTTCAAGCCCATCTTGTGTTTCTGTTTTTGTAGCACAACCACCTGCCGGAGCCTTAAAATAAATCACCTGCCGGGGCCTTTGAATAAATCACCTGCTGGAGCCTATAATAAAAGGTCCGGTTTTATTTACAATTACAAATGGAACAGTGCCGGCACCACCAGGCTCCGTTATCTAACTACATGGCATCCAATTGTCACCGACTTCTAGGGGACGAGTTCCTGAAGGTTGCTACAGCCATATCCAACTTGAGTCTAAATACGCCCTGTTGCTTCCCTCGCAAAGTTTCGTTATTGGCAGCATGATCCAAGCTTTGCATTCTCTCCATTTTGTGGGCGATAAACAAGCGACACTAGACTCAATCCGCAAAAACTTTAGCACAAATAACATTCACGAGGAACGGGTACATAAGTTTTTCAGTCAAGTTGAGATTAGTTTTAACCGGTCGCCTCTAGAAATCCGAACCAACTCTTTCTAGTGCGTCAACTTCAATGTGGCTGAAACAAGCGGTGCTTTTGTGATGGTTCTAGTGTCGCTGAAAGATATTTATCTGGAAAGATTTTCTCACTTTCCAAACGTCACGAGGTCTCTCTGATTAACTTCGTCGTGTCAATAGCACTGTTGTGGAAGACTTAGATTTGTATTCCAGAAA
Organism: Symsagittifera roscoffensis; assembly: GCF_963678635.1. Classification (NCBI taxonomy): domain Eukaryota; kingdom Metazoa; phylum Xenacoelomorpha; order Acoela; family Convolutidae; genus Symsagittifera; species Symsagittifera roscoffensis. The sequence goes on along the minus strand of NC_087063.1, from coordinate 76,794,690 downwards.
ATCATGAACAGTGAGCATTTATATCTGGAGTTTTGAGCGCTAATAACAGCGTCACGAAGTCTTGAATTCTGTAATTCAATTCCGCAACAACCGACCTGATGAAAACATTGTTTCTTTTTCCCTATCACTTCGACAGCTTCTGTAGAATTTAGAGAGTCAGGTGTTATTTCGCTATCCTGGAGTCAATAAAAATGATCTTTGATTTGCCATTTTTCATTGAAGCTCAACGTTTAATCATATAAAAAATTGGTTCAAAAATTTATTAAATCAGTAGCAGTAGTGTCAGTGCGATTTTGCATAGAACAATTGGCGCTGCTTCTCTCACTAAAAGTTTCTGTTCATGTCATAACAATTTGTAACTATTATCGATGCTATTACTAAATATTTAAAAAATGTAGTTTTATCAACAGATGATGGGATTTGTTTTAGTGGTCAGAGAAAAAGATTCGAACATGACTAAAATGAAATCAACGAGTCGAAGCTTCCATTAATTGGAAGTTTTTTTTTGCTTAATTGTTGCAAATATGGCAGCATTCAATTTAGCGGAGCAAACTCTCGTAAAACTGACAAACGACCCAATAAGGCAGCATTTGCTTCGCAGTTTGCAATTCCTTATTGTTGAAGAGATAAGTGTGTTAATGCAGAACTGTTTTCGGCAATGGACTTAAACTTTTCTCCATTTGGTGGAGTCTTCATACTGGCAAACGGCGATTGCATGCAACTTCCTAATGTTACTGGACGAGACGCCTTCCTTTCTAGTTCTTTGCTATTCGGATTTATTTTCAATTTTCTCACACATCTACGCATAGTGGATCGGAATGGAGAGCGGCTGCTTCGACTAATGGAGACAAGACCAATCGCCCAGTCGACTATAGAAGAAATTCTAAGTTTGTTCAGCGAACTTTGCGATTTTGTCGATTAGTGGGATGAGCTCGATCCCACAATCATGAGTTTTGGGAAGAAAGCAGGGGAGCGAGAAGCCGTGGACCGTCATCTAGAAACAGTTCGGGCGTCTGGTTCATCTCATTTTTTATTCGGGCGAAAGATGAGCTTCGTTTGTAAGGCTTACATGTATGGTGTGACTGGTCCGCTGAGGTTTCCAAATTTCGTGACCGTACTGTCAAGAGAACCCACACGTCTTCTTCTTTATACCGAATCCATTGTTCAATTTTGTCGTAACCTTTCAACGACGCAACAGGGATCACTGGCTATTGATGATTACGAAACTTCAAGCCCATCTTGTGTTTCTGTTTTTGTAGCACAACCACCTGCCGGAGCCTTAAAATAAATCACCTGCCGGGGCCTTTGAATAAATCACCTGCTGGAGCCTATAATAAAAGGTCCGGTTTTATTTACAATTACAAATGGAACAGTGCCGGCACCACCAGGCTCCGTTATCTAACTACATGGCATCCAATTGTCACCGACTTCTAGGGGACGAGTTCCTGAAGGTTGCTACAGCCATATCCAACTTGAGTCTAAATTAGCCCTGTTGCTGGATTATCTGGATTAGGTGTTACGTGTTGGAGAAATAGGTTTCACACGCAAGATTCACAGGGACGCGGACATATGGTAATGATGTGTGGTGGAAATGATGCCTGCGATCAACTTCGAAGGGAGTTTCTAAAATCAAAAAGGCCAAGCGAAACCCCAAAAGCAATGAAGGAATGGACTGACGCAATACCACATCAAAGGATTCTCATTGTATCTATTCTACCAAGAGAATTGTCGTAAGCTGAGAAAGACAGTCTCAATAATTTCTTTGAATCTCGAAAAAAATAAGGCGAAGTTGTTAGTAGAACCCAATTACAAATCAAACACGGATCATTTTCACTACGATCATCACACGTAAAATGCGATATTCTCACAATTGATGGATAATGAATGGCATAATTAGTTTGTTTATCTTGTATTGCCGGTGGCATTCAACTTAAAACATTCTTACACATAATCTTAAGTTATATTGTTTGATTATATTGAATTATTTCTTTCTCTGCATATCTGATTATTTCAAAACTTAAGAAATACCACTTAATTATTCGAGCAGCAGAGTATGAAGGTCATCGGAAAAAACTCAAGGCAGCTCAAAAAGGCACTTATCAAATCTGGCAGGGACTTCAGAATGAAAACAGACCGATGCATTTGGCAAGGAACAAATTTTCACAGACCAGCAAAAAAGACAATTTCAAGAAGATGATCTTGTATGGATTGTAGATCCACAAGTATTCACAGACGAAATTCACTTAGGAATGATTTTGAAATTACACTTTAAAGAAAAACTATCGCACGATCTGCAGAAATTAAAACAAAAATGTGAATTTAAAAACGACCGATTGTAAGCCGAGCAGCGGAACTGTTGATTGGGTTCATTTTTGTCAGCAAGAACTTTTAACTTTTAATTATTTTTATTATTAGTCTGCGGCATTTATAACTGCGATCTGGATTTGAGCAACACTATTTATTATCATTTTGAGGTGGTACTAGTATTGACTAAAGATTATGGTGCAGATTTTTGACAAGCTGGACTAAATAACAACAGGAATGGGAATGAAATCTGAACAGATTAAAAAAGGAGGAATCGCTTGAAACAATTCTTGATCGAACAAGAACTGCTAAAAAATCAACAGCCAACTAAATTTTAATTTTCACAACTTACTAGCAAAGTCTAGAAAACAACACTTTATTTAATCAATGAGTCAGATTGTAATTCCACTTAATTTTGTAATAATCCCAATTGTATCCGACTCAAGGTATGAAGCATTATAACTTAATTGGGACTCAATTTTTACACAGAGGCGAAACTGTGCTTCGCATTCACATACGAGAAAATGACCAAAAAGCAGCTCTATCAAGTTAAAACAGAAAAAAGAAATAAGCTTCGAATTAGCAAAAACTCGGCTACGTGTACGATTTGAATCTGCAATCAAGAGATTTTGAGTCTCATGCACTATCCCCTAGGCCACTCAAGCTTAATTACCGACAAACACTAGTCACGATTAAAGCAGCTACTTATGCTAACAAATTGCCAATACGACTCAGCACCAAATACAAATAGACTCTATTTTGCAATTATTAATTTGGAATATAACAAGCTGAAGGCATCTACACTAACTTTGCATGAAACAAATCGCAAATATTAAGCATTTAAAAAAATTGCGAGATATTGATTTAGAAATTTTCTGAAATCGAGTTTTTATTTTTGTGATGTTGTGTGAAACAAATAGTTTTTTCGGTTCATTTGATGAATTAAAAGTGCATCAACTGTGTTAATTGATTTTTATTCGATTGTCCAAGTACGTGCTATCAAAAAGCTGTAAAGGTGCCCCACCATTAAGGGGGTGCCGCACCAATATTTGCGACTTAGGAAGGAAAAAAAGAAGGTTCGTACTAATACACTAGCTTCGCAAGTGTAAATAACCCTGATTTAAAATTCTCAACACAAAAAGAAAATAAATTGTAAATCCGCATCAGAAAATATTCCTAAATTTTTTTTAATATTGAGTTGAAAAACAGGCTACAAAATCCAATGACAATAGGTCATGCTGAACGATAGGCTTATAAAAGTTCTACAATTTCAAACACAGATGCGACGCTGCACTTCGCGAAAACAATCGAGAAATTGTCAAAAAGTAGCTCCAAAAAGAAAAAATAAGAGAAAAAACCAAAAAATGAAGCGCTTGAAAGATTGTACTCCATGTGGCCGAAGTTGGGTAAAATGATACTTTTTTTAATATGCGCAACCATTAAAATCAATTTTAACAAATGGAACTCCCGATGCGGATAGCCAATTTTTAATGAATTCTGCGTCTCACCAACCATGCACGCCAACTTCCGGTAGAAAGACCTAATCTAGGTTATTAATGACACACAAACTACCAAGGTAATTATCATAAACAAAAAAGCAATCTCAAAAAATATGTTCAGGAACCTTTGGGATTATTTATTTTGATTGTTCCATTTGGGCGTTTACCAACTGTTTTGCCTTCTGCCAACATTCTTCGTTCAATTTCGAACACCCTTTACTCAAACTAACGAGTCTCGCCGTATTGAGCATATGGTGAAAATCATCAGCAGAATACTGCTTGTTTTCTTGTCGACTTTGCACAAAATGCTTCTGCGCAATTTCTGACATTTCAAGGGGCACTTCATATTGCAAAAACTTGGCAATTGTCAGATATTTTCTCAGGGCATAAGCTTGTTCAATAGATACTATAGCACATCTTGGCATCGATGGTTCTGCAGTTGGCTTCATTTTCAACCTCAAAGCTGATGACTTAACAAGCGAAGAAGTCGATGACATGATGATGACATTGTAGTTAGTTAGTAGCTCTACATTCTGGAACTTGAAGTCGTAATAGACTTTCTGGTTCTGAATCAAAGTGGTCAAAGCTGCCAGATTAGCCAGTCCTGATTCGTCCAGGGTTCCCGGTTCCATGCATGTTTCGTCTATGATGACTGACGACCCTGGAGGCAGTTGAAGGACCCCTGTATGCAGGACTCCCGTTTCCACGTCCTTGTGGGGAATTAGTTTGGACTTGTTCAGCGATTCAACCGTCATTGGGAAATAGACCAGATTCGGTAGAATCGATTGTAACAGTTGAGTTAGCTTTTTCACGACATCTCTACTGGAGTTCGTTATATTCAGCGTCAAGTTTCCTAAAACAATAGACTGTGACTCGACGACGATCTTTAAAATTACACTTCAGTTTTACATGGAGAAAACGTCCTTTCCTAATAGGAAAAAACACTTACTATAAATAGCACAGATCAACTTTACAGTCAAAATTCACAGCGCCCAAAATACTTTATTTCGCAAACCAATTTTACAAAACTTGTCAATTAGAATTAATAACACAGAAAACATTTATATGGCTATTTATATGGCTATTTATATGAAAATTTATATGAAAATTAGTTCTAACAGCTAGACATCAACAAAGTTCTAAAATGAAAAAAACACCAATTTGAATTTTATTTCCAGGTGAGTATTCTTTCTAGTTGCAACTGTAACAGCCAGCTGCACCGGAACATTCATAAAATCCAGCAAAACGAATAGTTTCAAGACAACGTATATAATTATCAATTAAGGAGTCATCAATTTTTCATAATGAGAAAAACATCATAGAACATTTAGATTAAATTACAAAAACCATACACAGATTTTTAGCTTTAACCACAAGCAACCAAACAATAACCGTCCTATGAACATGTCTTGCTGGGTTTTTATTACCTGATGAAACCATCAGTGCTAAAATAAAAAAGTACCTCCGTTAGTTTCAGATTTTTCAATTTTAATGATATTTTAGATACAAGTTATTTTTTAGTACATTAGAAATATGAAACTGGCAAATGAATGAATGCTACCAGACTGAGTTCTTTGTTCACTTATTTCATATTATTTCCTTATAATATTTACGGGATCAATAGAGCAATATTACACCACCAAGCAAAAAGTGGCAAAACACTATAACAGAAATTTTCAAACGCGAGCAGGTGGTTGAAGTGTAAATTCCTCGCAATCAATTGGTCGACTTATGTTTTTTTTAATGAGTGTGGACAAACTTTTTAGAAAAAATGCCAAACATTTTGTCTTTTTTTTTTGCTTGAGCTATCATTGATTGCTTCGAGGTAAGCAAGTTACCAGGGTCCCTACATCCAGGGGCTTCGACCTCCAGCAGACCCAAAGGGTCATCCCTTTGGTACTTTTTAAGAAATTCATTTTTGGCCCACCGACCATAAAATTTTTCTAAAGGCGCCTTTGGCGCCAATATATACTAACTTTGAGGGGGAGCGCGGGCCAAAAAAACGCGATTTTCTTGTCAAAAATTTCAAAAAGTGTCCAGAAACGGCTTTTGACCTGTTTTTTCAAAAATTTGCCTGCGGCGCAGAAAGTTTGGCCAGAACACCGTCTTTTTAATGCTTTAGAAGAGCGCGGAAAATCAGTTTAAATTAAGGTCGTCAAAATTTTCGAAATTTTTTTTGAAAATCCGCCTCCCCATCGAGAAAATCCTAGATCCGCCCCTGCCTACATCAAACCCAACATCATCCTAAGAGTGCATGCAATTGTTTATTTTTCTTAATGCATAACAGGAAATTACCGGTTTAATATGCCACAAATTTGGTAATTTTTTTCACTCAATTTAGTTTTTGCTGGAGAATGTGGCGTATAATTTTATTTGATTAAAAGTAGCTCAAGATGTTATAGACAGGCCTCAAGTTCCCATAGAGCTTTGTCACCCGCACGCGGGTGGGGAGATTGCTCAACTGATCCTATTTACGTAATGTGCCGAGATGAAAGCCAATTATCAGAAGATCAAGCGTTTTTAGTAAATTTTCGGACCCCCACCAAACAAATACATTTTCAGGGCAAAAATCATTTAAACAGAAATGTTTATTCTAAAACTCATAGTTAAGAAAACTTAATCTCGTATAAAATGTATTTTATGTTGTTGAAGATGTAATAGAATCAGTTGGTCTTCTTGAGTCTCAATTGGATTAATAAGTTCCAGGTTATAAGTTATAAGAATTAATAATAAGTTCCAGGTTTAGCTTTTCTCTTTTCTTTCCTTTCACAGTGTCAAGTTATAAAAAAAATGACGTTTTTGAACATAATTCAATTTTTAAGTTCCGGAGAAACAAAAATGAATATCAAAGAGGGGCTCTTTGAGTTCCATGAATATTTTGAATTACACAATTTTTTCCTGAAATTTATCCAATTAAAGAAAATTGAGTCGAAACTTAATTCTCTATTCCGCTGCGATTTTTGAAAAAAGAAGTCCAATTTTGAAACTGGTGTGAGACGAGTTGCCTCGTTAGCAGCGGCATAGCCTGTTTGTTGCCTATTATGACAAAATAAGAAAACTTTAGTTAGTGACACTTCTTTGAGTTCGTTAAGGGGTCTCCAGATGGCTTTTTCAGTCTTGGTAACTTGATTGTTTGGCTGATTGTTTGGCTCAAGCGAGGCTCTGTATCAAAAGTCCATACTGATTCTGGTCAAGTTACCGTGCAAGATAGGGTCTAATCTGTTAAGAAACTCTGCCGATACGAATTGCGGTCATCACTGCTTGCTATGCGGAGCAAAGCTCTTCTGCTGACGACCACAGTGGTGACTAATGCCGCATCTCTTCCTGATGGTGTACCGCCTGCCACCTACTTATCGGCCCAGATATCTATATCGTGATGTTTTGTTTTCTAGGTAGTCTAGAGCGATTGTTGCTTTTTATTCGCCACTTTTCGGCTTGAGTGCGCAGTTTGTCAGCTCAGTTTCCACGATGATGTTCGTATTGGCCGTATTCCATGTGGGTACTTTTGGATTGCTCCCTTCCCATGTCCATTTTTCTAGCTCCTTAACATATTCGTACTCTGTTGCCAGTAATCTTCAGTGACCTCGATACTCTCTTCTGGCGTCTCTGGTATCCTCTTTTCCAGGATTCAGCTGTTCAGTCTTGGTTTGGTTGCCCTAGTGCTGACCATCTGCCATGCTGGCACTTCCACCGTAGGCGAAGCAATCGCAACCGTTGAAGACATGTTGCCCGCCCTTGCGTGACAATTCTCAATTGTGGTCGAAAAGTTAAAACAAATCCTCAATGGCAAAGAAAGTTCACAAAAGAGCCACAGTACAAGAAGGGAAAAGCATTGACGACATTTCCATCATATCAACAGAAATTTTTTAAAAAAATTTCCTTAACTAGAGCAACCCGACGGATAATAATATCCAATTTGTGTTTTATTTGACAAACTATATCACTTAAACACTCGTTCAAATTCAAGAACCTTTCATGATAAATATTTTTCTTTGATAGATTAGATTAATAAATAAAAAAATTGTTTCATTACAAAATTTTTTAGGTAATATCCAATTTGAAACTATAAGGCAAGGATCACTCTCACGCATTTGTAATCAGAGGAAGATCATATTAAAAATTTGTCATATGCATATGAAAACCGAGCTGGAATAAATCAGAAATGTAAATTCTTCTTTCCATTTTTAACTTTATTTTTGGGTATTTTATTAAGTATTTTTCCTTTGAAAAAAAAACTATAAAAACGGTCTACCCAAATAAGTATAAAAAGTATACCTAAATAATTATATTACACTTTTAAACGTTGACAAACCAAAAATTAAATAGGAAACCAGATGTCGTTTTAATACCTTTATCCACGAGATAGAGCTTTAACATAGAACCGCTGTTACACATTTTCGTTATAACTACACGTGCAATTCGTTTTCGTTATTTCTCTGTACAGATATTTTTTATTTGCCCCCAATCGTACCCACTTCTTTTTAAAGTTTAACTTTTTCATGTTTCGCTACGAACTTCAAGTTTAAAAACTAATTTAACGTTGTAATGCAACGATTTTTTTTTGCATTGTGAACAAATCAACAATTGTGAACATGTTTTGCCGTCATATTTTACATCGTAATATCACCCACATAGCCGTTTTAATACGTAAAACGACTATAAAAATGGATCATTTGATATTTGAAATTGTGAGGGGGGGGGGTGGTTTGAAATTGTGGGGGGGGGGGGTCGGGGTGGTGTAGAACAGACTTTTAATTTTCTTTTTTGGGGTGAACGGAAAGGTTGCCACAGCCGCTATAAAATTCTAGGCTGTGACAGATTTAGTCCCATGGCAGATCTCGTCTCATTTTAGTTTCAACAGATTTCGTCCCATTTCGAAGCGTACACGGATTTCGTCCCACAAATTTGGATATGGGATGATAGGATGTTGCATATGGGAAGAAATCTGTATGGGATGAAATCTGTTACTTAAATAAATAGGACGAAATCCGTAGAAGGACGAAATTTGTGCCAATAAAATTCTAGAAACTCAAATATAAAGAATCTAATGAGATTAATTACCGATTGGCATCGTGTCTGCTCGTTTGTACACCGATGATATCAAATGCAGCAGCGTCCACTCGGCAGTAGTCGAGTCGCCCCCGAACAACTCGGTCAACACACTCATCAATAGAGGTCTCGTCTCTCGGAGCACAGCACACGACTGGTCAATCGTGTCCTCTGACGTCACAGTGAGAATGTTGTCTACGACTGCCGAGAGAACTGGTTGTGCAAAGATAGCGTGGAAGATGAAGTTACTCGGCAAAGAAGACGCAGAAGCTGGTTCTAGAAAAAAATATTCACTCCAATACTCCATACAATGCAAATATCAATAATAAACCATGCGTATTCATTTTGCAACAAAGTTTAGGTTGTTGTTCCGACCATTTGAAAACGGAACTTCGCATTCGGATGTACTAGTTTTTTTTTCTCTTTCTTTTTATTTTCACGCAAAATCAGCTACTACAAAAAATCATCGGAGTGAGTTGTGATACGTCATATTAAAGCCTTTTAAGTCGTGATTCGAACAACATTCCAAAAAACTTCCCCTGTGTCGAGAAATACCGATTTGAAATGTTTGATTTTTCGTCTAATTTCGAGCGAGTAAAGCGAGCGAGCAGGCTCATTATAGCTAATTTTAATAACTTATAAGCTTACAATAGCTTAATTCAAGCCGTAGAAACTTAGTTTTTCTCAAGTTAGTTAGCTTTACTCGAGTTAATTTTACTCAGGTTTTTTTCGTATTTTGGTGCCTTGGAAACAAAAACTCAGGAATGGAAAAAAATGAGTTTTTTTGATTTTTTTTGTTTTTCGAGTAATTTTTCTACAAAAATTGTTTTTGACCATTAAAAATATTACCATAACTGTTGAATATTTCAAAGCTCTAGTTTTTTTTTGCTCAGATCTTTTTATCATACCACGCAGAGAAAAACGACATTAATTTGAAAAAAAAACTTTCGTTGTATTTTTTAAGACTATGTTCGGAACATTCTGTGCTACTTGCACAGTAACCGGCTATTCTTGTTTCATTTGAAATCGCCAAGAGTTTAAACTGAACACCGAATACTAATAGTGACAATATCCAGTTCAGCATCAAATGTTTCATTTTTAAATGAAACGCAATTCAACAAAATACATTATGAATTTTGCGCCTTATTAGAGCAAGAATCAGAAGAAATTGAAAGAAAATTCATGTTTTTATTCTCTAAAATGCTTGTTTTTGATGTCTATTTTGGACAATATTTACTTCGATTTTCGGCAAAATTTTTGTATAGACCAAGATCAATCATCAGAGCTACCATCTACGAAACTTTTAAGAAATCATTTCAAAGACATAACAATGAAACCCGGGTCTGAAAGTGCCGGTTTTCCTCATCCGCAACTTTTTCAATTTGAGTGAAATAGAAAGAAACTGAATTTGCGCTTAACTTTGTCAATTAAAGTTAAAAGACAAGTCAGCTTGTTTTTTCACCAAATAAACCGGACGACATTGAGCAATCACCAAAAACTTAACAAAAATCTTTCCTGAACATAAAAATGGTATTAAGCTTAAAAACAAGCAACGCTTCAAAAGCTGATCAAAAGAAACAAGTATAATCATCCTCCAGTTTTATTTAGTTTATTGACCTTAAAAAAGAGAATTTTCCAGAATTTTGACTGAAACAAGGTCCTAAAATTAGTTCTATGAAATGAATCAGGCAAAAAACAGGCCATTAATTAAGTTGTTTTTACCCGAAAAAGATTATAAAACTTTATTTACAGGCAAGTCCACAAACTCGGTTGTTATCAATCAGAGCGAGCCAATGGATTTTGCAGTCTCAAAAAACACACCTTGGAAGATTTTTTGGGTTTTCGAAATTTTGCTGTTGCGTTTTCAACGTCGCCCAGTATAGGACTGAAGCGGTGGAGCGACAAAGATTTAAAAAAAAACTTTTTAACATTGTGATAACGCCATGGAATTTAGTATGGCGAACAGATTTGTACTTCACACTTTGCATCGTATGATATCACATATCCAGCCATAATAACACGTAAAACAAATATGGAATAAGAAATTTGAAATATATAAAAATTTGGGGAGGGAGATTTGACTAAAAACAAACCTTGTTTGTCATGTTCCATCAGAAACTCATCAACCGCGTTGTTGTTCACAGTGACTTTCTCAAACACGCCATAGAACAGATAGACACTATTAAGTACCACGTCACTGTCTTCTCCATAAAATTTCACGTCCAATCCTTTCATGATAACACCACTGCCATCATCGCACCTTCTCAGTTTAGCTGATTTCGAACCTTCTTCACTTTCAGACGACAACGACGAAGACTCCTTTACGTTGAACTTTGACCTCAAATTATCCACGACCCATGAACCTTCACCAGGAACGGGCGTGACCTTCAAAGACAACCGATCGGCGTAATTCACATTTTCTTGGTCAAGAACCAACTCTTCGGTTATAATTGTGCTGTCCTTTAGAAACGCAGTAGACGATTGATTCACATTGTTGTTCGGGCCAATCTTCGCTGTGTTGTTGCTCGTTTTGTAATTCAGAACAAATAGCTCAGATTCTCCGAAATCTTGAAGCATTCCTCGTACAACACATAGCTTGCTATTCGATTGTTCTAGGTAAGCATCATTGCAAAAGAGGTCCAGTTTGGAATTCGATCCCAAAAGTCGATGCTTGAAAGAATCGGCGAATATTTTCAGAAGGTTTTTAGGGTTTTCGTGGCTGTAATTAGCATTTAAAGATTGCACATAGTCAAAAGGGGCGTCAATCCAAGGTTGATCAGACATGATTAGAATAAGAATCAAAACACAACTGAAAATAGCACAATCACTCAAATAACCGTCGTAAAAAAGAAAAAAATTGAAGTTTCGAAAATAAAAGTTCAGTAAAGCTGATCTCTTTGAATATTTAGCAAAAAAATGGCTGATCAAGAAAAAAACAAATACGTTTTGTTTGTTCTAGCATCTGTTCAAGCCACATTTATAGATATTAGTCGCCACCAATTTCTGTCCTTCAAGTTTGCATGAAATGTTAGGATGACAACTCACATTTATTTAGCTACTTCAAGAGATGAGCATAATGACAACTAGTTGAGAATTTGAGCACTTTTTTCATTAATTTTCACGCCAACATGGTTAAGTGGCACTTAAGTTAATTCAGTTATCTTTAACTCCATTATTATTAAAGAAGGCCAAGAGATTAATCTAGGAAGCAAAAAAGATTTATTAGCCAAGAGTTATTAATTAACATTTAACGAAGACACACCATTCATTACTCTGAGAGGACAATTCACGAATACATTTCAGTTTCAGATGACTGCCCTGTAGTCCCAAAATGTTTATGAGACATACATTTGGAAGAAAAAATAGAATAAATAACTACAACAGACAGAAAAGCCACAAAAACACATTTCAAACTCATTAGAAATAACATTCGAAGAAAAGCTACAAAAAAATAACCAAGTTTTTCAAGTAATATAAGTTTTGTTGCAAGACTCAACTTACCAATCAAAAAAGTTTTATCATTGTAATACAAAAACTTTTCCTTTATTATTTCCAAATTTTCGTATTTCCGTTCTATAAAACCGATTCCAATACAAAATGATTCGTTCATTTTCCAGAATATCATCCCAATATCTGATACAAAACATCCACTTTTAAAAAATTAAATTTAAAGACACCGAGCAATTATTTGGGCCGGCCACTTCAATTTTTGGACGAAACTATGACCTAAAGCACTTTACCCCTCAAATTTCAGATAACTGCCCTAAGCTTTTCCCTTCATTTTTATACCTTCGCAGAAAAAACCATTTGGACAATGTTTTAAATGTAACGAAGATTACATTCTTTTGTACTTATATGAAAAGATACTACCTATTCTAAAATATCACCGCAACCCGAGTAAATGAGAGAAAATTAATTGATTTCTTTTTAGCTTTCATGTTTCAATAATTGATTATAGTGGTCGAAACAATATGCCCTACTTGCACAGCAACCCCTTTATCTTTAAATTCGCCATCTTTGTTATGAAATTTTTCGGAAAACCGAATAGTAAACACATTTCGAAGAGATATAAGCTAATCCACTTAGCGTTAAGGACAAACACAAGGCAATTACGTTTTGATAGAATCTCAAAAAAAATCTCAACCCATCCATGGAAACGCAAAACTATCTTATTTCAGTTGCTAGGTTAATTTCGAATGAATTTAGATATTGATCGCAAGCGAAAACTCAAAACATTTTTGTCAGAAAGGCGAAGCGAAGCTTAACACTACTTGTCATATAACACAAATATAGCATGACAAACTAACCGACAGAACATCAGACGACGAAGACCACAATAAAAAAAATCAATTTTGTTAAAAATATGTCGAAACAAAAAAAGATCTATCGAAATTTTCATATCTTCGTCCTGACTTTGTCTTGAACAAAGTTTCTTCTAAACAAAATATGCCAAGTAAGACAATTGAATGCTAATTTAGCAGCAAAACAAAACTTACCAAGAGGTAACAAATCCAAAAAAAACGTGAGCTGAATCCCGTTCATTAAAATATATCCAAAAACAACCTTCTTTTGCTCAACAAACGATTAAAAAAGAGGCCTCTAAAGCAATATAAAAACTGAACATTTTCAGCCGAATAAAAATAACAGAGAAAAACACCAACAAACTAATATACTAAAAGCCTAGTTGATAAACTTACAACCAACGGAAAAACAAACTTCGAATAGAAAACCCATTTAAAAAACACACATGCTCAAAATTTGTATCCCGTGAACAAATTTAAACATCCCGTAAACATAGAAAAAAGTCTTGTATACAGTTGAAAAACCACGGGTAAGCAAGATTAAAAAGTATAAAGTAACTAAATTATATGAAAAAATATAACATTCGGGAGACAACCAGAACAAAGACAGAACTTGATGAAGAAGTAACAACGAACAAACAAAAAAAGACGAATAGTTACGACCAAAAACACAGGTCTAGCCTGTAGCTAAGCATGGTGCAGCAATTGTTCCAACCACGGTGATTCATGCAAGCAAAGTGAACTGTTTGAACATTTTTTCTGTCGAAATTTAACTACTTTTTTTCTTGTTTTTCAATTTAACTCAAATTAGCTTCAAGTTAGGTTTTAGTCCTACTTATAAAAATTTGACTAAAACCGATATGAACTCAATGTTTCATTGAAAACATTTCCAATACTCTCCTGAAAGTAAGTATCAAAAAGGGTAACCTTGAGACAATTCTTGAAGAACCTTTTCTTTTAAATTCTTATCATGACTGAAATGGCTTCACTATGATCTATCGCTCGACTCCATCTGACTTTTATTTCAGCTACTTAATTTCCGGGCATGGTCTGAACAAACACAGAAAAACTCATTTTGAGACTGCTTCGAAAACTAAAAATTAGAACTCTCCAAAAATCTACAAAAAAAATTGTGCAATAGAATTTTTCTTTTTAGCATCAGCTAAAGACGGCAAAAACGAGCTTTAATCGAAACTTATCGCAACAATTTTTCAGCGGTGAAAATCTTAACGACATACTGCTACTCAATTAAACAAACTACATGCTTGCCAATGCGCATGAAAAACTCGGTAATACTTTGTTCCTAAAACCTATATACAATATAACAAGGAAAGTCGGTTACTGTGTAAGTAGCACAGAATGTTCCGACCATAGTCTTAAAAAATACAACAAAAACAAAATACAGCTGCTTCAAATGTGAAATTTTTAATGCTACAACAAAAAGATACGTAAAAGCTTGCTAAGTTATGATCTGCCCATCCAAATTTGCTCGTTTTAGGTATACTATAAAACATAAGTAGAGAGAGACACAGAAGCAAAAGCGGATCTTCGCGCCACTAGCGACAACAAAACTAGCATAACACGCTAGCAGACAAAAATGAAATGAAAATCACTAAAAGACACTTATTTGTTTTTTGAAGAAAAAAAAATTTTAAAAAAAACACTAAATTCTAAATGCTTGTCCCGAAGTATTTTCAATTTGATGAAGACGTTTGAGCAAAAAAGAGCAAACTGAGAAATTATACAAAGTCAGGTGCTAGCAGATTTACAAATAACAACAATAATTCAAAAACAATTTTAATAACAATGAAATTGTTTACAGAACCAGGAGAAAACTCAGAAAAATATGGATCGGCAACTAAGCTGACAAATTAACGAAACCAAGGCTGAGTAAGACTTTGGAGCGAAAAAAAAAAATAAAAAAGGTAAATTATACCACTCCAGCGTCTAGTAGACGTACAAATAACTATGAAATCGCTTATAGCACGAGAAAATTCCCGTGAGGTCTCAACTAAGCCGACAAAATATAGACAGACAGACAGACAATAGCTCGACAATGGGCGACAACTTTTCATTACGGCGGGATTTTTTTTCAGTTTGAAAAAAAAAACAGTCCCTGACTCGATTCGAACCTGGGATCTTTGCCGTCCCAGTCGTGGTCGTTACCTCTACGCTGTGTTCTCGACAAATTAATGATTTTGAATTTATTATATATCAAACTATCAAATGATCAGCACATCCAAATTGCTTGTTTAAAATATACTGAAAAATGCTGATAACTTCAATTTCGGCATACTAAAAGAAATAATAAATTTCTAACGCATTGAATATCCGTTTGTGCTAATAATAACCAATTTAACGCAAAACCGAGCTATGCATACGCAATTGAGAAAAAAAACAATTAATTGAAAGAAAATACATAACATAGCATGGAAAAAAAATAAATGATCCTAAGATTTCATACACCGGTTATTCGAGCCAACAAAACGTTTAATCACTGCGTTTAACATCATGCTGAAAAGTCCCGCACGCAAGTCATCTGCATCTTTTTTCGCCGTTTTTTTTTTGAAAATGTGCAACTAGATCTGCTCCTGGATTAGATAGAAATATGTAAAGTAGAACAAGACATCAATATACTTAAAACACATTCATAACAAACCATTTTCGATATATCGCTCTTATTCCAATTTGCAGGGGGGAGGGATTTTCAAAAAAAATTCGAAAATTTTGATGACCTTTTTTTTAGGTCGACCAAATTGATTTTCCGAGCTCTCCTAAAGCACTAAAAAGTCCCTGTTTTTAGGGTCGGTCGCACAAAAAATGGATTTCTTAAAAAGTACCAAAGGGGGGACCCTTTGGGTCGGCAGGGGGTCGAATCCCTGAGGGGGGGCGTCCCCCCCCCCCCTAAATCCGCCCCTGCTCAAAATCAAATTGTTTAAAAATGTTTTCGTCCAAAATGTCGCGACAACATCCACACTGACTCTGCTTCAGCAATTTTAATTTTTAGTCTATTTTCGAGCAAATCAAGCAAGCGAAAAGTTTCATAAAAGGAAGATGAGCTTTTGTTTAGGCCATAAAAGCTTAATTTTACTCCAGAAAAAAAAAATTTTGAATTTTGAATCAGCGCTTTTTTGGGGAAAAAAACTTTTTGGGGAAAAAAACTTTTTATGATTTTTCTATTTGTTTTTCGAAAAAAAAGCGTTGCCAAATATCGCTAATGTATCATCACTATGGAAAGTTATTGGAATCTTCTATCTAAATATTTTCTGAAACATTGCTAAAAAAGCAGCTAGAATTTTCATCAATTTCTGTAGATAGATTATAACATTATATAGATAGTTACAAGTTCTTCGCTGAGAGAGCGAGTGCATACAACAATTTAAACTATAGAGGTTCAAACTTGAAGATAACATCTCCTTTTTCAATAACACTTTTAGAAGCAATTAGTTTCAATTCTGGTGGAGGTTTTATCTGGTTTGAACTTTCTTTCTCTTGATGACCATTTGCAAGATACTCATTGTTGGATAGCATTGTTTTCTTCAAAATTTCATGTATAGTCGAAACTGCTTTTTCGCAAGCTTCGCCGCATTTATTTTCGCCGTAAATGACACACCAAGCTAGGAAAAGAGCACTGAACAAATCCCCAGTCCCTGTAAATCGCGCGTCTATTCTTGGAAAATCAACTCTAGCTCTACTAAATGATCCGTCGTCCAATCTACAACTGCATATTAACGTCAAATCATTCTCTGAATTTCTGTCGAGAAGTATACTACTTAAAACAACAGTTTTTGGCCCCATTTTATGCAACTTGTCGATTGCTAGAAGCGTGTTTTCTAAGGAGTCGCAAGGTTCGCCTGTCAGCTGTCTGACTTCAAAATCATTAGGAGTTATAACATCTGCGACCGGCATTATTTTCTGCTTGTATACTTCAACTAAAGATTCTGGCACATAAAAAACTCCATTGTCGCCTAAAACTGGGTCGCAGTGATATTTGAGACTGGGTTTTGATAACTTGAGCTTGGATATCTCTTCTGATACTTGGTCGAGGAATGACTCCGAGCCTATGAAGCCTGTGAGTACATGGGAGAAGTGGTTGAGATTGTTGGCTGCCATCCCGTCCATGAGTGCTTTGAGGTCAGAACTTTCTAGAACCTAGAATAAAATCAACTAATGTGAAATAAAACTTCTAAATCATTTCTGGAAGGATACTCTCAAAAAGATGAAACTAGCTCAACTCAATCATGTCACGTTTTTTTTAGATTCCCGGACTTATTTATGATTAACAGAAAATTTTCGTTAAGACAAGGAGCGGTTAAATCAGCACCAAATCCCTCCTAAGCGTTAAAATGTTGCGTCCTTCGATAGAAACACTCTCTGTTCGAAACTCGCTCTAACTCATGATTGCTCTCTGCAAAAGTGAGGGATAAAATTCATTGAAGTCGAAAGAGGTTAACCGCAATGAGCTGACTACCTCGTAATAAAACGATACTTCGCGTAAATATACTTCCGTTGCCGATAGTACTACAGCTAACTTGTGAACATAGCTGTCATCGATTGAAACCAAAATGCACACTGCGTTTCTTCTAACACCAAAATTTAAGCCAGACTTTCTTAATTTATAGCATTTCAAAATATGGATTCGCAATGAAAACAATTCTTGAGTTAAGGAATATAAAAACTAAAAGTATTTCTACTACATATCTCTTTGAATATCAAAAAGCTATATTCCACATAACTTTTCACAAAGTTAAACAATCGATTCCCAAAGCTGAACCAGCAAAAATAGAAGGTATTCAAGCGCAAATTACAGTCTTCACCAAGAAAAATTAGA
Organism: Symsagittifera roscoffensis; assembly: GCF_963678635.1. NCBI lineage: Eukaryota > Metazoa > Xenacoelomorpha > Acoela > Convolutidae > Symsagittifera > Symsagittifera roscoffensis. The sequence continues at coordinate 76,776,706 of NC_087063.1, read as the reverse complement.
AAGAAGAATTTTTCTATCAGTTAAGCTATTTTGACATGATCACAAGGCAGCAATCTAAATTAAATTAACTATTTTTCCCACAGCTAAAAAAAAGAGAGAGAAAAAGAAAAATTTAAATAATGAAAGAAATAAGAGATTAACTCGCAACTTCTGTAACACCTAGTTACCTGTTCTTTGCCACTGACAGTTGGATACCCTGTATGATTTGAAAACTGCACACTGTTGATGAAGTCCACCTCAAAACCCAACAACTGCAGGGGGAACACGGCTGCCTTGTTGCCCACATAGCCCGACACCACATGACTCTGGATCGACAAAACACGTCTGGCGGTCATTTCTCCCGCTCAGAAGCTAACACTACGTTCAATAGTTCTAGCCAGAGATACAACCAAATTCGATCATAATAAGTAAAATGCAAATATACTATCTGTAAAACAAATGGTCAGAGTAGCAGTAATTGTACTTTGAACTAAAGGAACAACATCTTTTGTTCAAAAATATGACTCAACTTCAACATTGATTCTGGACTTTGGAAACAAAAAGTAAAACTACAAACACAGGGGCGAAGCAGAGCTAAGTATTTCAAGCATTCACAAAAGCTCATTCGATAAACTCAAACCAGGCGAAGGAATCATTAATGAAAAAATCATGTTTTTCGTATTTTTGCAATCAGATATGATTTTGACACGACAACCGTAAAAGTTTAGCACAAGTCTCGATTCTTTGCTTGGTTTTGACTTAGAAGAAAATGAAAGAATAAAACTAAACAGGAGCAGCCGGTTGTTATGTAAGCAGCACAGAAGCTTCCGACCAGTTATTAAAAACCCTTCATTTTTCATAAAATTTCGTTTTTTTTTTCAAACTAAGGTCGTTCTTTTGATCGCTGTGGAGCGACAGGACATGTAAGAAAGCTCAGAACATAAGCATTGGTCCTAACTGACTACAGTCATCTTTCAAAAACGAAACCAAAATCAAACAAAATTATGAAAATTTTAAACTTTTTTCATTCAGCTCATTCAGATGATTATTTGCGCTGCCTGATTTTGCGTGGAAAAAACCAACACAAAAAATTAAACACAATTAAAGACAAAGTCTTAACCCTGGTCAGTGAAAGGGACAAAACTTGTCAAAAAAGTATTCGAAAAATATATATATTTTTTTCAAATATATTCAATTCTTGCTGACTTTCTTCAAGCGGAAAATGCGCGGAACACGAAGGCGCGGAACATGACTGCGCGGAACACGACACTGAGATTACCTTGACAGCAACCTGCCATGGAGTTGAGAATTTCAAACTTAGTGAAATTTTTAGAGTCAAACTTGGAGGCAAAACTTGAAACCATGAGAGACACCTGCATATACCATAGGGTTGCTTATTTCAAACTTGATGAAACAAACGCTGAAATTAAAAACGCACATTACATAATGTATAGATGGGTGAACCCGACCTTTACACTACACTACACTACAATACAGTGCGCTGCCCTCCTCCTCTCTTTCTATGCTGGCATCGATTAGAGCCTTACTTACTTACGGGCTTTTTTTCGTTAAACATGCAAAAAATTTAAATGCCTAAGAATGGCCAGATACGTGTCACATGCATTTAAATATAGTATAGATATAGATATGAACCAAGCAATCAAATAACTTTCACTTTTAAACATAATCTTTGTCAAATGAACTATCAAAAGATCGTTGCAAAACTATTGCGCGTTTTCAGCTACGTCAATTTTTTGAATAATTTAAAACCCATAATTTTACAAGAAGGCGAAGTTGCAGTTCACACACCCAAGCAAAAATATTACCAGTAAAGCTAGAGGGAAACCTTTGAGTCCACAGAATTTCTTAAGTGACGCACACCAATTACGAGTCAACATAATTGCTAAGTGACGCAAGCCAGTTATGACGCATTCACAGTACCAGTCAATTTGATTAAGAAAGAAATTTACCAACTAAAACATTAAAAACATCCGACCCTGTCCAAGTTCGAACCCTCTTATTTTGCTGCGGCTCTCCTTCCCTACCTCTACGCTACAGATCCATGATACCTTGAAGCTAAGCGCTATTTGTTATATTATAGTCTGTGTTAATATCCTTAGCATTGGATGTCTTTAACAGCTGGTTATTGATCAAAATGAACACTTTCAAAGTGAACACATTTCGTCGCAACAATTTGCGTCGCAACTATTTGCGACTTGAGTTATAGTATGAACTCTCTTTTTTTCCAACCTAAGCTTTGCTTGTGTAAAAATAATTTCAATTCAGCACCGATCTGCCATGCAATTTTTTGATGAAAAATATCACAAAGGTCGACTAAAGGCAAACCCAGAACTTCGAAAAACTATTCCGAATTAGATTTAGCTTGAAGGTCAGAATGATTTCACAAAATGAAGACGCTGTCCTATAACTTTTTGAAACATTATAATTGCAAGCAATGGCGGATCCACAATTTTTTCGAGGAGGCGGATTTTCAAAAAATGTTCGTAATCTTCACCAACCTTATTGATTTTTATTAATTCGACCTTATTAATTTTGCGAACTCTCCAAAATTTTAGATAGACCCTGTTTTTACCAAATTTTCTACGTCCCAGGCAATTTTGAAAACACAGGCCACAAAACACAGTTTTTGAGCACTTTTTGGAAAATTTAGAACAATCGCGGTTTTTCGGCGCGCTTCCCCCTTAAAATTAGTGTATATTGGCGCCAAAGTCGCCTCTACAAAATCTTTTGGGTCAGTAAGTCAAAAATTGATATCTCAAAATAATACAAGGGGGATCCCTCAGGGGGGCGTCCCCCCTTCCTAAATCCGCTACTGATCGCAAGTGTAAACTTTAGAAAGTACTCCATGTCGTAAGAAAACTAAAGAAACAACTCCATGTCGATGACCATTTCGCAAACAATTCAAGCAGTAATTTAATGATTGTTTGAAGGAAAAAAACCAATTCTCAATGAACGCAAACTATGCAGCAAAACTTTCTGGTCAAAATTTTAGATGCGAATACAAGAGAATTCATTCGAAAATAGTAAATTTTATATGTGCAAATAAAACAACTTATTCAAGATAAACTCCGTCAAAAACTTGACTGACAAGCAGAATGGAAACCACCAGCAAGATGGCGATTTATTCTTAATCGCCATCTATCTAAACCGGATCATCATTCCTCAACGAGCTAACTGTTCCGAAAATTCGTTTCCTTCCATTTTCATTTAGATTTGCCCTGGGTGGATTTGGGTTCTGCATTGGCAAGTGAGATGTAGGTTGATAATCCCAGCTGTCTCTCTATGTAGTCTACTTCCTCCTTTGTGGCTCCTTGGTTGTTCACAGATGGTCCTCTCTCAGGAAGAGGGGCTCTAAGAACCAAAAAAAAAGAAGAATAGCAACAAGTTTGATAATGGGTTATTTAAGACGGTTCTCTGAAGAAAATTTGGTGGGAATAGAAAATATTTGTGGTCTTCGTTCGATGTGTTTAGAAAATATTCGCAAGAAAAATTTTAATTTATTGTTTTATGTTGAAAAAATAATTATGACCAAACCTTTTTTTTTTGCTGGTGGTTGCACTTTTTCTTTTTTCCCTATATTTTCCATTTCCCCACCACATTTTTTATCCATACTGAAAAACTTTGTTTTAAATTTTGTACTTTTTGATCCAACTTCTGCTCAGAGTTGTTTGCGATAAGATTTCGAGACTATCGTTTAGAATAACAATCATTTACATCACGCTTTAAATACCGTTTTGCGTCTTTAAATCGCACTTTTCCAAAACTTCCATAACTCACTAACTTCCCATTTCTGTTTAAATTACGGTAGATGTGTACAGTTAAAAATAAACATAAATGTAGATAATCGAACATTTACTAAGGAAGATGTAAGGAAGATAACTCAAAAATTATTTTAATCATCAATAGCAAAAAAACGGCTATTGATGATTAGAATAATCATCATAAATATTCATCGATAAAAAAATGAAAAACTGACCTTTTAAACACCTCAGACAATTGTAATTCCATCCATGCAATATGCACAGCTCCAATGAGTGCGCCCATTGATATCGACATCCTATAAGTGTACAGCACCGATTTGATTCTGGTCCACATTTCAAGATACCTTCTCAACAACGATGACTAATTTGGAGGAAGGAAGAACAGCCGGTTTCCATTGAACATTCTATCTACCTTAAAAACTAGATCATCAACAAAAAATTAACCATTGCACTAACAATTCGCAAACCAGATCTAGCAGAATGGAATTCACAAAACTTCAATCACCGGAAAAGAATTCAATAAAAATGTGAAATGATAATTTAGAGGCAAAATACAGCACAGAGATATCAGAAAGATAGTGATTATATCAATGCAAGTGACCACCCTTAATTCAATGCATTAAAAAAGGGGCATATATAGAAAATTCCATCAAGATATTATCTTCAAATAAGGATAAGACGGCCATTTTGACTTCTTCTGATTTAATTTCAACCCGGAACCTTATATAATTTTGAGAAAAAATCTCTTTGCTGAAAGATATTTCAACACAAATCCCTATTTAAACAGTACACCCTTACAGTTTTGTACCCCTCTTTCCCAAATGTAAACATATGCTTAGACTAACGCCTTAAAAAGCCAGCTAGACACAACTAAAAAAGAACATAGCCAATCGAAGATTGGAAAAGAGTAATAAACGCAAGTAAACAGAAAAAAAATCACTTACTTTGTTGAAAAAATTTTAACTTTCGAACTTTAAAGAAAAAAATAAATTCCCTTTCAGCTCTTTAAATTTCCAAAAACATTTATAATGGGCGCTTTTTTGATGGAAATGACAGTAACAACAATGACCCTTTCTTAAGGAAAATGTAACACCCACACATAAATAAAATCTTTATTTTCTCTTTCAGGCGAACGACTAACTAATCAATGTGGTACAGCAACTGCTTTAAATCGAGCATTCGCAGAACTTGGTAAATACAACGCAGAGTTTGTTCAGTGGTCAGGTTTACCTGTTTTCCCTGTTAAAAAATATAGAATCAGGGCAATAACCAAAAAAACTATTAGTGTCAAATGATAATTACAAAATAAAAAAAGCTACTGATCCTATGAACATTCATCATGGAGCATCAAGTGTTCAGAACTTTCAACGGGTAAACACCTACAGTTCGTAATAAAGGAAGGCATTAAGTCAAATAATTTCCAAAAAGAGCTGAAGAAAGCGTACATAACACCGATAAAAAACAAAACGATAGGGTAGCGGAAAATTATCGGCCAACTTCTGTGTCATCAAGCCGCTTGTAATTGAGGATGATAAAACACAGTTCATTGCCAGTAAATTTTACTCCTTGGAAAAATGACAAAAAAATTATCCTTTGTTTTTACATTCATTAAGATGACATACATTCCTGTGATAATTTGAAAAGCAGAGTTCGTTCACTTGTCCAACTGAAAAAAAAGAGATTAGGTAGGCGTGCTTATTGAGTCTCTGGTTCTGAACCCCTGCCAGAATTTATCATATATATTATAAAATTATTGATCCACATTAAGAAGCAGCAGTTGGGTGAGCCTTGTGACTCTGGTTTAGACAGATTGAGACCGGATCGGGGCTCATTGCACAAACTCAACGAGTAAAAAAATTGCGAATATTGCAATACAACGTTTTAGAGGTCTTGTATTGTAATGCTAGCATTGAATACTCGCTGCAGGCACAAGCCAAAAACCTATTGAAGTTACATTGACATTTGCAAGACTTTTCTTCTTAAATAAAAGATGTTCAACTTCATTGTCTTGGTACACACAATGAAGCAGGTATAAGCTGTTCCCCTCCCTCTGATATGAAGTCATATGATTGGTTGAATCAAAGTGGAAGTAAAATCTCAGCAACGTCAAGCTGAGTTGGTACGCAACGTCAAATTTTAGGCTTCGGCGAGAAACTATTGGTCCGCGTCGACCCAAACAAAACGAACCAAGAAGCACTAACCATTAACCACGAACTATGAGTGACAACAACGACCAGTACGATCTACGAAGCTTCGGGAACGAGCCAGGCGATGTACGATCAGTTGCGAATGAGCAACCAGGTCAGAGCAATGCGAACGAGCAGAGCGATCAACCAGCTGTTGTGAGCGTGCAACATGGACTACACGATCAGTTCGACATGGTCGAGCTTCATCGATCAGTTCGATTCTGCAGTACATGGAAACCCAAACCTCAAAAAAGCTGAGAAGTTGAACTACCTCAAAACTTCACTTCGAGGAGAAGCACACGATGTTGTCAAGAATGTAGCAATAACAGACGTGAAGTACGAACTTGCAAGGAGGACTCTAAAGGACCGATTCGACAACAAGAGGTTCATTGTAAGCATGCATCTCAGTGCTGAGTTGAACTACCCGATTTTGAAAACCAAAGATGGAACAAGCCTTAGGAAGCTTTTGGAGTGTTTTCGTGAAAACGTGGCTGCATCAGAAGTGCAAGGCTGTAACACTCAAGACTGGGATCCGAGGCTGGTTCATGTGATTGAGCAGAAACTGGACCCGGAAAGCCAGAAGCAATAGCAGCTTTACAACTCAGGCGTAGAGCTCCAGAAACTACACGAGCTTGACGATTTCATTGGAGCGCGAGCGAGGGCAGTAGAAGCAGTGAAGTCATCAATCAGTTTACAGAAACCAACGATTCCAATTGAAGCACATGCTGATGTCCAAAGTAAAATGGACCGAAGGCAATCGTATGGAGCAACAACTGTGGACGAGCAATGTGTGTTTTGTGGAGCACTTCATACTGTAATAGCATGTAACGAGTTCAAGAAATTGAAAGTACATACACGAAAAGGGAAGTGACTTCCAAACGAATGTGCTTTAATTGTTTGCGCCCAGGGCATATGGTAAAAAAATGCGCGAGCACGCACAATTGTAAGCAGTGTGGAAAAAGACACCATTCTCTTCTTCACGTGGACAATCAGCGCAGGGAACAACCGATTACAACTGAGACAAAGACTGTAAACGATTGTCATACGAGTGGAAACAACCTGTGTACTGTAATTAGTGCTACGTAACCAGACAGAACGGCCCGCGCTACTTGGAACTTGCAGGATACCGCTGTTCAACCATCACAGACAGGAAATCATTCGCCGTGCCTTGATAGACAATGGATCACAGTTTAACTTCGTCAGTGAAAGCTTCGTACGACGGCATGGTTTGCCTCGTAAATCAGTCAACCAAACAGTGAAACCAGCTGGATCTGCCCCCCCCCATTAGAAACGAGAGGTCTTGCTCCGGTAACTTTGTCATTGCCCGGAGAAGACACAGTGCGAGCAGACTTCTTCATCATGCCCCAAGTCACATCAGATCTATCAGGAGACGATGTGGATGTACGCCAGCATAACCTTCCATCTCGATATGCACTGGCGGATCCAGGTTTCTAAAAAAGAGGAAGGATTGATCTTCTATGTGGTGCTGAATTGGCAACCGAGCTCACCACTGGTAAACGGATACAAGAAGGATCTCTCACCTTGGATGAATAAATCTTTGGCTGGATTGTGAGTGGTTCAGTACAGTTACAAAGCAAGCGCAATGCTGATAGAGTTTTGCAAACAAACTTCGTCAGTCAGGAGTCTGATCTGGACTTTAGTCGCTTTTGGACAGTTGAGGACTTGCCTTTGAACAGAAGCCCTCGATCGAAGGAAGAACAATTTGTTGAAGATCAATTCGACAAAACAACCATAACTGAGCCAGATGGTCGCTACTATGTTAGTTTGTCATTCAAGACAAATGTTGGAACCCTCGGCGAGTGCACTCAAACTATTCTTCAGTCTGGAACGCGAACTTAAGCAGGATGTGGTTTTATACACTCAGTACCGAGACTTCACCATGGTTCCGAGACATGGGTCACCTAGAAGTTGTAACACCAGATGAGCTCGCAATGTCAGAGAAAAGAAGCTATTATTTACCCCACAACTGCGTTCTGAAGGATAGTACAACAAAAAAGAGCTACGAGTTGTCTTTGACGCTAGTGCTCTAACTAGTATCCGAATTTTGCTGAACGATTCACTGATGGTTGGCCCCAAGCTTCAAGACGATTTGCTTGATCATCTGCTAAGGTTCCGATGCTACCCCATCGGAATCACCGGAGACATTGCAAAGATGTATCGTCAAGTGGCTCTTAACAAGGAGGATAAGGACTACCATCGAATTCTGTGGAGAGATGTGCCCGAGGAACTGATAAAAACATACAGGATGACCCGGGTGACATATGAAATTGCTTACAGTTGCTATCACTCTGTACGATCACTCAGAATCTGTCGAAGAAACAATCAGTCAAAACTTCTACGTCGAAGATTGGTTGACTGGCGCAGATGACATATCCCTCGCAAAGAAGCTGATCAATGACGTTAGATGTCAGCTAGCAACGAGACAGTTTCCTCTGCGAAAAATTGTAAGCAGCTCGGCAGAAGTCATGGAATCTTTGCCCAGTGAATTGCGCGAAAACGAACAAGAGTTCTCAGCAAACGACTACTATGTGAAAGCATTAGGAATCAAGTGGCTTCCGACTAACAATGTCGTCGTATTCAAAGTAGCCCACGATCTATTCAAAGAGACGTTTCTAAGGTGGAGGACTAAAGTTCACAATGTGGAGAAGTTTGACATAGCGAGACATGTTCTGGAGGACAGTTTTGAGCTTCATTTGTTTTAAGACACATCAGAACCCGCATACGCCAGTTGCATCTACGTCAGGAACACAAAGACAAAATCAACCAATATTTTTGTGGCTAAATCAAGAGTGACACCTTCGAAACCTTTGACGATCCCCAAAATGGAATTGTGTGCAGCTATGCTAAGATGCAAGTTGCTGGACCATACGAGGAAAGCACTTCAAAAGATAGGACGGAATCCGAAGGAAGTTTTCGGATGGACACATGCCACGATTGTACTTTGCTGAATCAACGAGACCCCAAACCTCTGAAACACTTTTGTTCGCAACCGAGTGCATGAAGTACAGGAGGTTTTGAAAACAGTCAACTGGCGCCATGTACGAAATGAGGAAAACCCAGCGGATGCTGCAATTCGTGGACCCGATGCAATGACGCTGAAAAGCTCTTCACTCTGGTGTCATGGACCGAGCTGGCTCTCTGAACTTCGGATTCCAGAAAAACCAAATCAAGCAAACCAAAGGAGCTGCTCACTTTGGTGGACTTTGGGAATCAGCAGTGAAATTCGCGAAATCACATCTGCGAGGATTAACGTTTTGATCAGTGGGAACAATGTTTTGACGTACGAGGAACTTTCTTCTCTACTATGCGACATTGAAGCAATCCTGAACTCACGACCACTGCTCCCGATTTCGACCGACGTTCTGGACCTACGAACCCTAACATCAGCTATGAAAGAAATGCAGAACCTGCCAATACCAGTGCCCCCACTGACGACAAGGACACACCAGCCGTTTGAAACTCATCCAGGCAAACGGTGGACACACATGCAGAAACTCATTGGAATTTTTTGGAAGCGATGGAGCAAGGAGTAATTGTCTTCTCTGCAGCCTCGGAAGTGGACTTCAAAGCAACAAAATTTTGAAGTGGGTCATGTTGCGCTCCTGATGTACGAAAACCAACCCCCTTACAATGGCCACTAGCTCGGGTTGTGGAAGGCTACCTTGGGAGAAACAACCAATGCCGATCAGCGAAAGTCAAACCCGTAAGGAGCTGCTACATCCGGCCTTGCATAAAACTAAGGAAACTCCCAGTCAGTGTTGAATGAACTTGGCTCATTCAAGGTGGGCGGCAATGTTGCTTGCAATAAGCAACATAGTGGAATGAAAAATGAAACTGAAATTAATAACCGCCAAAAAACTGATTTAAACCAACAAAGATATTTTCAAAAGTTTGATTTAATCTACGCGAGATTTATCCCCTCTTTATGTAATGTAATTTTATATCTAAATATCGAAATTTTCAGAACAGCTTATAAAATTGATCCACATTAAGAAGCAGCAGTTAGGTGAGCCTTGTGACTCTGGTTTAGACAGATTGAGACCGGATCGGGGCTCATTGCACAAACTCAACGAATAAAAAAATTGAGAATATTGCAAAACAACGTTTTCGAGGTCTTGTATTGTAATGCTAGCATTGAATAATCGCTGCAGGCACAAGCCAAAAACCTATTGAAGTTATAATGACATTTGCAAGACTTTTCTTCTTAAATAAAAGATGTTCAACTTCATTGTCTTGGTACACACAATGAAGCAGGTATAAGCTGTTCCCCTCCCTCTGATATAAAGTCATGATTGGTTGAATCAAAGTGAAAGTAAAATCTCAGCTACGTCAAGCTGAGTTGGTCCGCTATTGAAAAGTTTTATGCTTCGGCGAGAAACCCAACACAATGGAGTTGAAAAAACGACGTCAGAATTGGCAAATGGTAAAACAGATTAGGTTGTCGACATCGACAAATGAAACAACAAACAATGACGGTGACTCGGCAGATATTAGTTAAAGTAGCACTGCATCGTATGCAGAAAATGCGGAGGATCAGGATGACAATAGCTCATTGTCATTAATTCATCATACTGGGAAAAATAAACCGAGGATTCCACTGATATCAACTCAAATAGGAGGTCTTCTGACCAGGAGGCTGAACGCGAGGCTGCAACAGAAAAAACTCTCCACGCAAAACGCGTCAATTTGGAAAATGGATCAGAAGATTGGGCAAATGGTCATTCGCGCAAAAAATAATGGTCCAAAACTCATTGACGATACTTCGCGCCAAAGTTCCATTGTCCCAAACATCTATCAAATAGAAAACAAAATGAAAAAAGCATACGAAACCAATGTATAAAGTTGTTTTTATGTTGCTTAATTAACGACGATCCGCTTTAACGATGATCCGTTTTAATTTCAGCAAGATTCATTTTTAGCTCGGAAAAGTTGAAAGAGCTATGCTGCAGCGTTTACGTGCAGGACAGGCAAAACGCAACATAACAGGTCCGAGCAAAGAACAGCTAAGACGAATGGATGGTGATAGATTTTCAAATGAGCTCGCGCAAACGGCGAGAAATGATATGGTAGGCGTACTACGTCGAGCGTACAGATAAGGACTGATACTAAAAATTTATCGCGATGGCGGTTTGAAAATTAACGAAACCGCTGCCCAAATGCGTATCCGAATACCCATCGCGGGCAGATCTAATCAATTTGGGCCAAGAGACAACGTTTGCTGCGCCGTGTATATCAAATAGCAAGAATAAAGGAAAACCAAGTTATGAAGTGATTTAGTTTTTATCGTATCATCTGCCCAGTCATTTATAAATGTCCTGTGTTTTTCAGCCAATCAGATTTCAGTATTCAAAATGGGAAAGAAAGCGTGAAAATCTCAAAGAAAGTAAACATTTCCAGGGACTTAATATTAATATTGGCCGAATATAAAAACGGCAGAAATATCGAAAATTTTCAAATTGTCCCTGATCGCCGGCGAATTGGAACAAATTTAATTTTTAAAGGCTTTCGTTATACAAGAAACAAAATATCTAAACGCCGTATTTATTACAGATTTGTCGATTCTGATTACAAAGCCAAATGAACTACAAATTTTCAAAAATTTAATAATTTCTTTCGACGAATATCATTCTCACGAACCCGATCATCAATTTATTGCCGAAAACAAATTTCGAGAATTATCTTTCCGAATACTTCGAAAACACCCAACAGAAAGCTTGAAAAGTATTTACAAAAAAATTATCTCAGCAACCGAAAACAGTGATTTTTGTCCCCTGAATACCAGAAAATGAAAAGCAGTTTATCTCGCGAGAGAAAAAAATGTCTGCCATCAAGGCGCGAAAAATTTTGGGCGTTACAATTAATGGATCCTGGGCTTTATTTCAGAAAAACGAAAAAATTTTTTGATGGATCTCAACACCGACGTGGGTGTAGCAATTTTTGCAACGAAAAAAGCTTTAGAAAATTTGTTGAAAACGGATAAATTATTTGCGATGGTACATTTAAAACTGCGCCTCGACCATTTGACCAATATTATACATTTTTTGCGGTTTTTGGAGAGCGAAAAATTCCCGTGTGTTGGGCGCTTATTAAAGGAAAACAGCAAAGCCAGTACGAATTCATTTTACGAAAGTTACAAAAAAAAACTTTGAAAACTTGTTTTTTTTTTCATTCTGAAGCGATAATTTCGGACTAAGAGATTGCATTTAATTCAGAGGTACAAGAAGTTTTACCCTATACATTCCATCATGGTTTCTATTTCCATTATACCCAGGCCATTTATCGTCGATTTCAAGCCCCAGGTTTGACTCAAACTTACAAAAAAGATCAAAAATTTCAAAATTTTTTGCGGAAAGTTTTCGCCATGGGGTTCGTCCTTCAGAATTTTGTAGCAAATTACTACGGTCAATTCAGACAAAGCCAAGAAGCCAGTCGCTTGCTATTGGTTTGCCAAAAATTATCGATTTATTTTAATTATTTCGAGAACTTTTGGATGAAAAAAATTAATATCGGAATGTGGAATGTATACAACAGGCAGTACAATTTACGAACTACTAATATCTGCGAAAGCTGGCATTCAAGTTGGAGCCGAGAAATTGCCCGTGTCAGGCCATCATTGTGGACGATTATTTTTTCCCTAAAAATTCAAGAAAAAAAAGCAGACAGTTTTTTCCAGAATTGAACGAGACGAAAAACCAACAGCACAAAAATTCAAATGTCAGCAACTGAACGCAAAAATACGAAGGCTCAGAAATTCATATGAAACTGCTGTAATAACTCTGGATCAAATTTGGAACAATATTTCTATTGCTTCTCGAAATTTGTAAATATTTTGGTATTTGTATATATTATTCAATTTCATTTGATATGTTTTATTATCCAACTTTGGCAATTGATTCATTTTAATAATTGACTCTCGACTGTTTTTAGTTTTGATTTAAAATCGTAAATTATATTCCAGTAAGAACGGTAGAAAAATAAGCGATTTCTGATTGGTTGAAATTTTTCAAAAAATATACACTTGATGTTTAAAATTTGTATTTTGCTCAAGAAATTTCGGAACAAAACGTAGAAAACTGACGGTGAAACCAATAGGGCAGAAAGAAAATAGCACGCTGTGCAATATGAAACCGAACCTAAGACTACCTTGAATAACGTCAAAGTTTTACATGCTGTGCCAAACAAACTTTTTTTGATTAAGAAGTTAACTAGGAAATCATTACTGCAAAACCAGACACAGTTTAGGGCTGAAAACTACATGCTTTTGAGATTTGATTTTCTTGGAGCGGCAAAGCTAGTAATGGAACATTTAGAGGGTTGGCTGCAGAGCCCAAAAATACGGGTCTAAAACAATTTTACAGTAGAATTTTGTCGGAAGATAAAAAAAATTATTCGCAATATCTTTATAGAAATTTTTGAACTTGTTTTTAAATAATCAGATTTAATTACGTCATAGAAGGTGGTTACCAAATGTTCATATGGTTTTCATAAATTAGACAGACAAAGTTACAAAAGATTGGATATGTCGATAAACTTTGTACGTGCTGAGTGTATCAATTTTTAACATAACCGAGTACGTATATTCTTGTCTCGAATAAATGTTACTTAAGTTACTTAAAACTCGAAAACTAAATATAGCAAACATGTAGGAACCGAATGTATGTCTATCGGCAGGATCAATTGAACAATCTATCAAAGCTCCAAAAATACATTCAGAGCGAAAAAAGAATCAATAAAACTAAGGCGACTTGGGTCGCATGAACCCATTTTTTCTGTTTTAAATGGAAAAATAGCAATTTTAATGTGCTGCGGAGAACAGTTTTTCATATACAAATATAAGGCTAGAGCACCAACGCTGGTAAGTCGCTCTCCTCGATGAGGCTAAGGTCGCATAAACAAAAATTTGCAAAAAAAAATGCTCAATTGATGGGGGGAGATTGCTCAAATGATCCTATCGGCATGTGTATTCTTCTTTTACGATTCAACAAAAGCGTCTCTTTTCTATACTTAATTTCTTTGCACTTCAATATACGAATATGCTTTTACTTAGGTTTCCCAAATTTTGAGATCAAATTCCAATTGACTTAGTTTTTATTGAGACTTAAAATGTTAAACCAAACTTAAAAACTTACTAAATAGTGGTATATTTTGCTCATTGAAGCATTCCTTGAAGTAAACCTTGTACTTGTACGCAAGGGTGTTCAAAAATTAACGGGGAAAAAATAATTGCAATTAATGGGATGCAATTAATTGACTGTGGTATTTTCTTAACCCATTAATTGCGGGTAAAGCAAGCAATTAATTGGCAATAATAACACGTGTTTATAAGACGTATTATAACAGTATTGTAGGCTTAATGTAGCCTGGATATTCTTCCAGTGTAAGAATGGCATCGACTTTTGCCGGCAAACTTGGAATGTTAGTTATTCCTCAAGTACAACCGCCGACCATGGGAAAAAAGACACTGAAATTTGTTATAAATCATCCTCAAAACTCAGAACAATAAATTTTCTTGAAAATATGTTTTATATGAGAAAGCCCATTAATTGCAATTAATTGCAATAATTGATTGATAGAAAGTCCCCATTACAATTAATTGATTGCCTTAGAAAAACCTCAAAAATTAATTGCAATTAATTTTTGAACCAACCTGCTTGTACGTACTTTTTAAAAAGTTTTCAGAAATCCGGAAAAGTAGCAAATGATGACGAACACACGGGTTGTCTGAAGCAATCGCCATTTTGCTTCAGATGAGACCAGTCTTACTCGTCGTTATTTTATACCCATTGGTTGCGTCGATTTGATAACATTTTTCCGGTTTCTCAGAACTGAGACTTAAAAAACGAGACTTGTTTGCATGACTTAACGTTCTACAACTGTGTGAGACACCCCACCTATCTAGTGTTAATGCTTTCACGCATCAGGAGCAGGTTATCGACATGAACATTCCTCAAAAAATTTAGAAAAAGTTTTCCTTATTTTTTCTGACAAATAAACAAATAGACTTCAAAACATCTCTTAATTTTTGAATATAAATTTTATCTTTGCTTAAAAACCTTAAAATGCCTCATTATTGCCAGACATCTATCTTAAAATCAACGCAAGATCTCTACGCTTATTTGCTATCAGGAAAAAATCAAATATAAAACTTAGGCCGACTATTCGAACTTCTTTATCCTCCCCATTTCATCTGTTTTGACTGCCCATTTTTCGACTACCCTGATCATACTAGCTCAAAACTCTCTGCAGACATTATGATCCTGGTTTCTATACAGAATAAACAATTACGATCAAGAAGCCATTGCTTTAAATGAGACCAGTCTTACTCCCCACTGGACTTGTCGAGTTGAAAACGTTTTTCCGGGTTTTTAGAGCTAAATCTTTTTGCAACATTTAACGTTCAAGAAACGAAGGAGACAACCCCATCTATCTGTGAATTTTTCATGCTTGCACAAACCTGAATAAGGTCATCGACAAGCCCTTTCCTTAGAAAATTGGATGAAATTAAGAGCAAATATGATCACTTTCTACCAAACAAGGCATAATTCAGTGTCCATTTTGTCACACTCCAATTCTTCTCCCTAGCACATAAGTTAGAAATCACGAAACGGATCTCCTTAACCAGCTATCAACAAATCATATATTCTCTTCCCGCTCATCCTTTTATGCTTAGATTACTCTCCTTCAACAAAAGAAGTGCTCAATTTCTAACATCCTCTACAACTTTTCTGATCTTTGGACTGACTGATGACTGATGAAAACTATACCAACCATAAAAGTCCAACCATTCAAATAAAATAGCTCTAAACAAGTGAATTTAAAGCCCAAAAAACTCAAAATTATAACTAAAAAGAAAACTACCCCAACCCATACAGGGATAAATGTGAACACCTGTTATGAGCTAAGTTCTATGTACGAATTATAACCAGGCATAGAAAACCATGCCTGCATGCATAGACAATCCAAAAATATGTGATCATCATCAAATACACACCCAAACCTGATTATAATAAATTGAAGCTCCCTCAAGACAAATACGACAAATGTTGTCTCAACAAACTCTGGAGATACTGTCTAAAATCATAGCAAAGACGAATTTCAAAATGCCAATGGCTGTCACAGTCTGGAAAAAAAAACTAAAGACAGAAACACAACGGAAACCTGAGAGATGCATGTAAAATGCCTCTTCACTGAAATCATGGCATTGAAAACTCGAAGATGAACAAAAAAAATGATTCAAGGATCTTGACACTAAAAGGTTCACTACACAGGCGAAGCTGAGCTTCGCGCCTATTGCGATACGAAGCCACCATCAAATCGCGAAAAAACGCCAAAAAAACAACACCCGAAATTTTTGTTTGTCTCAAAATGAAAATCATTTTCAGGAAAACCTGTGGCGGAACACAACAACCAGCATTGAAGTAGCGTAAAAAATTGCTGAAAGGTAACTATGCAGACAAAAACGGGATAAACGATCCAAAAAAATCCAAACGTGGGATTTTTAAAAGCAGAAAATCTTGAAAACTTTCATTCATTTTGTCATAAATTCAGTGTGCAATTAATTATCATTGATTAGCACGCAAAAATTCTCAGACAGCACAAGGAATAAAAAAGACAAAAGATTGCTCTGAACTACGTCCAAACAAAACAAGACAAATAAATTATCCAAAAGAGTAATTCTAGTGAAAAAAACTGTCGTCCATTTCATTTTTTTCGCTATCATCAAATTCCGGAAGTTATCTCCTGGGTCACATTAGCCCGCCTTAACTTGAATTGTAAATGAAAAAAAAAACACTATACGGAAGAAGAGAAAAACACTAAGTGTACTAGAAACAAATAACGCAAGCAAACCAAATTATTTATTTTGAAAAAAATCTGAAAGTTACGATCAAAATATGAATAGAACAAATTAAAGGTGGTTTATGATCTGATAGCACTTAAGGTTTCCTAAAACTAATTCTGTTGCTTAGAGAATTCATCATCCACAAAAAATAAGCGCACAAAAAAATTCATCATCCACAAAATTGTTTTTCATTATTTCTTCTAACGTTTTACAAAGAAGGTCCAAGAAGCGATATCAAATTTCCAAACATACCTTACCAAAGCTGAATTTCGCACCACTTGCGATGCAATACTCGGAAAAAAGTAACGGAAAAACTTCGAAGAAGTCGAAAATAGAAAAAAAATAATCGAAAAAACTACGAAACGTCTAACTACATCTAAGCTAGGAAGCAAAAATTAGGTAAAACAATACAATGTCAAAATTATCAACGGAGCACTTGACAGGCGGTAGGAAATGCCAAAATAAGTCTAAGCAGAAGCCGAAAAAAAGTATTTTAAAACAATTCGGGAAAAAAATCAAAACTATGAAAATTGTTAAGCTCACCGCCCTCAAATGCATACACAGGCACACACAAAAAAAATTCGCTCAATAAATATAGCAAAATGGAGCCACTAAGCCGATGTAATATATGCCAAAGCCTGTTAAACCGAGAAAAAGAAAAGGAAAACCAAACAAAAAAGAAACTTCAACAAACCGAGTTGGTCAAACTACATCCAAAATTTAAAAAAGCAAATTTCGATTTAGTCGTTTATTTGAAATGCTTACATACTCAAAAACATTCTGTTACAACAGAAAGGCCTAGCTCATAAACGAGTTCAGTGCCAGGAGATGAGACCTGTGCCTAAAGTTCTTTGCGGAAAAAATCTATCGCAAGGAAAAAAAACAGTAGGAAAATAAGACAAATAAAGCCGAAACCTAATAAACTGAAAACCAGCCGAAACATTTTCAGTTAAAAATCGTGAACGGATTTCCATATACTAGCTTCAAAGCAAGATCAGAGCCAAAACAAGTACGCTGCATAGGCTGCAAATTTGTAAAATTATCATTTCAGATTTCTTTCCAAAATTACATTCTGTGACCAAGTTTAATTACGGTATAAAGTCTAGTACCCGGTCGCGAGATTAGGAAAATGATGAATGATGGATTCTTTTGAATTCAAACCAGAAAAAACCGGACAAACAAATCAAGGGATGGCTGTTAGGATTGAATCTACCGGGTCTTGTTTAGTAAAGTGAGAT
This sequence comes from Symsagittifera roscoffensis, assembly GCF_963678635.1. Classification (NCBI taxonomy): domain Eukaryota; kingdom Metazoa; phylum Xenacoelomorpha; order Acoela; family Convolutidae; genus Symsagittifera; species Symsagittifera roscoffensis. The sequence continues at coordinate 76,758,660 of NC_087063.1, read as the reverse complement.
TAAAATCTTTCGAACAATTTTCGGTCAACTTGATGTCAGAATCAATCAAAACAGACTATGAAACAGGGGTAAGCACAGCTGCTAAAAAACCTTTGAGAATCTACCCATTGTGTATGCTGGTTCCTCTTTTCCCAATGTATATTTTGAAAAGTTTCAGATTTTGGTCTTCAAACTGACTAATGAGAAAAAAATCTGATATTGCGCAAAAAATTTTCAACTTAGTGTTTTTGCTTAAGAACAGATTTTAAGCTGCTCTCGGAAGTTTCGAGGCCGAGATCGAAGAAGATCCAATTTTTTGCTCGATACCCAGAAATCGAATAATTTTTTCCATATTCATGAAATTTTGGGCCAAATTGCTTTAACTTTATGGAATGTCTTTGATCGACACCAGCATTTGAGAACAACCAACTAATTTGAAAGCTGGAGTCCACTAGAACGCCCGAGAGGGAACGAAATTGGGAGAGCAGAAACATTATTTTCGACTCAATATACGAGTTCTTAAGTATCGAGAAAATTTCCCACCTAAAAAACTCCTAGTTAGATGGAACTTTGTCTTTAAAAACTATTAGTAAGGTAATTCAACAATTTACAGCAATTCGCGCTATCAAAATTTTGGCTATACCAGCTTTTTAAATTTTCGAATTGAAGCCCCGTCGGCTAAAAACCCTTCGACTGGAAGTCACGTCGGTTTGTTGTCCTAGACCCTTTTCTTAAATTCCAAACTTATAACACAAATTAAATACTCAATATTGACAAAAAACAAAAGAGCGGTAATCAAAACTGAATTAAAGCTGAATACAAAAAAAAACACTACAGAAGAGGGCACCACTGAAGCGGAGTACTAACCACTAACTACGGTAAGAGAGCAAGCAGATAAAACAAATATACGCAGTTCCTCACCACAACTTAGTAGCACAGACGTAAATAACTACGACTTTAAACTCCAAATACCAAAGGTAAAACCAGTATGTAACTAGCTGTTAAACACATTTTATACCATTGAATTATATCTTTCTTCAGCATACTTTGTTAAACTTTGGAGAAATGACTTCTTACTTTATATAGAAGTCCCTTCCCACTTTTCAGTTCGAATTGAGACACAGAGGCGAAGCCGAGCTTCCCATCACTTGCGATACCAGACAAACATGAAAACATAAGACGAAAAAAAAACGTCGAAACTAGGTCTAACAAAACTTTCAAAAACCTCAATAGAAGTTCATTTTAGGCAAAGATGTCAGAAATTTGAATACAAAATTAGCAACAGAACGAAAATAACAAAGAGAAAACAAAGCCGACAATCTTTGATTAGACACAAATGAAGCTGAAAAAGCAGGGTAATTCAACAATTTACATTAAGTGGCGCTATCAAAAAGTTGGCTACACCAGCTTTTTAAACTTTCGAATTGAAGCCCCGTCGGCTAAAATCCCTTGGAATTCAAATCCCGTCGCTTCAAATCCCGTCCTGGACCCTTTTCTTAAATTCTAAACTAACACAAATTAAATACTGAATACTGACAAAATACTAAAAGACCAAAAATCACAACTGAATTAATACTGAACACAAAAGAAAACCCTACCGAAGAGCGCTACACCGAGGCGAAGTACTTACCACGAACGACGGTAAGAGAGCAAGCAGATAAAACAGCTAGACGCAGTTCCTCGCCACAACATAGTAGACCTAATGTAAACAACTACGAATTTTAACCCCAACTCCCATAGGTAATAACCAGCATATAAATAGCTATTTACCATATTTTATACGATTGAATTAAATCTTTTTTCAGCATATTTTGTTAAACTTTAGAGAAATGACTTCTAATTTTATAGAAAACCCCTTCCCACTTTTCGGTTCAAATTGAGACTCAGAGGTGAAGCGGAGCTTCGCACCACTTGCGATGCAATACCAGGAAAAAAGTAACGGAAAACTTCAAAATAGTCGAAAAAAGATTTTAAAAAATAATCGAAAAAACTACGAAACGTCTAACTACAATTACGCTAGAAAGCAAAAACAAACTAAAACAATACAACGTGAAATTTACCAAAAGAGCACTTGACAGGCGGTAGGAAAAACCAAAAAAAGTCTGAGCAGAAGCCGAACAAAAAAGTATTCTAAAACAATTCGGAAAAAAATCAAAACTATGAAAAATTGTTAAGCTCACCGCCCGCAAATGAGGACACAGGCACACACAAAAAAAATTGCTCAATAAATGAAGCAAAATGGAGCCACTAAGCCGATGTAATACATGCCAAAACCTGTTAAACCGAGAAAAAGAAAAGGAAAAACAAACAAAAAAGAAACTTGAACAAACCGAGTTGGTCAAACTACATCCACAATTTAAAAAAGCAAATTTCGATTTAGTCGTTTATTTGAAATGCTTACATGTTCAAAAACATTCTGTTACAACAGAAAGGCCTAGCTCATAAATGAGTCCAGTGCCAGGAGATGAGACCTGTGCCTAAAGTTCTTTGCGGAAAAAATATCGCAAGGAAAAAAAAAACAGTAGGAAAATAATACAAATAAAGCCGAAACCTAATAAACTGAAAACCAGCCGAAACAATTTCAGTTAAAAATCGTGAACGGATTTCCATATACCCGCTTCAAAGCAAGATCAGAGCCAAAACAAGTACGCTGCATAGGCTGCAAATTTGTAAAATTATCATTTCAGATTTCTTTCCAAAATTACATTCTGTGACCAAGTTTAATTACGGTATAAAGTCTAGTACCCGGTCGCGAGATTAGGAAAATGATGAATGATGGATTCTTTTGAATTCAAACCAGAAAAAACTGGACAAACAAATCAAGGGATGGCTGTTAGGATTGAATCTACCGGGTCTTGTTTAGTAAAGTGAGAGAAAAATCTTTCGAACAATTTTCGGTCAACTTGATGTCAGAAACAATCAAAACAGACTATGAAACAGGGGTAAGCACAGCTGCTAAAAAAACTTTGAGAATCTACCCATTGTGGATGCTGGTTCCTCTTTTCCCAATGTATATTTTGAAAAGTTTCAGATTTTGGTCTTCAAACTGACTAATGAGAAAAAAGTCTGATATTGCGCAAAAAATTTTCAACTTAGTGTTTTTGCTTAAGAACAGATTTTAAGCTGCTCTCGGAAGTTTCGAGGCCGAGATCGAAGAAGATCCATTTTTTTTTCTCGATACCCAGAAATCGAATAATTTTTTCCATATTCATGAAATTTTGGGCCAAATTGCTTTAACTTTATGGAATGTCTTTGATCGACACCAGCATTTGAGAACAACCAACAAATTTGAAAGCTGGAGTCCACTAGAACGCCCGAGAGGGAACGAAATTGGGAGAGCAGAAATATTATTTTTGACTCAATATACGAGTTCTACCACGAGAAGAAGCATCTTATATTCGAAAAAAGAAGTATGGAGAAAATTTCCCACCTAAAAAAACTCCTATTTACATAGAACTTTGTCTTTAACAACAATTAATAAGGTAATTCAACAATTTACAGCAACTAGCGCTATCAAAATTTTGGCTATACAAGCTTTTTAAATTTTCGAATTGAAGCCCCTTCGGCTAACAACCCTTCGACTGGAAGTCCCGTCGGTTTGTTGTGCTAGACCCTTTTCTTAAATTCTAAACTTATAACACAAATTAAATACTCAATATTGACAAAAAAAGAGCGATAATCGAAACTGAATTAATGCTGAATACAAAAGAAAACACTACAGAAGAGGGCACCACTGAAGCGGAGTACTTACCACGAACTACGGTAAGAGAGCAAGCAGATAAAACGACTATACGCAGTTCCTCGCCACAACATAGTAGAACAGACGTAAACAACTACGACTTTAAACCCCAAATCCCATAGGTAATAAGCAGTATATAACTAGCTGTTTAACACATTTTATACAATTGAATTATATCTTTCTTCAGCATACTTTGTTAAACTTTGGAGAAATGACTTCTTACTTTATATAGAAGTCTCTTCCCACGTTTCAGTTCGAATTGAGACACAGAGGCGAAGCCAAGCTTCCCATCACTTGCGATACAACACAAACATGAAAACATAAGACGAAAAAAAAACCTCGAAACTAGGTCTAACAAAACTTTCAAAAACCTCAATAGAAGTTCATTTTAGGCAAAGATATCAGAAATTTGAATACAAAATTAGCAACAGAACGAAAATAACAAAGATGAAACAAAGCCGACAATCTTTGATATGAGACAAGTGAAGCCGAAAAAAAATTCATAAATTTTTGAAGTTAATCAAGTCCACCTGAAAAAGCAAGGTAATTCAACAATTTACAGTAAGTGGCGCTATCAAAAATTCGGCAATACCAGCTTTTTAAACTTTCGAATTGAAGCCCCGTCGGCTAAAATCCCTTGGACTTCAAATCTCGTCGGCTTCAAATCCCGTCCTAGACCCTTTTCTCAAATTCTAAACTTATAACACAAATAAAATACTGAATACTGACAAAATACTAAAAGACCAAAAATCACAACTGAAATAAAACTCAACACAAAAAAAAACCTACCGAAGAGGGCTACACCGAGGCGGAGTACTTACCACGAACAACGGTCAGACAGCAAGCAGATAAAACAATTATACGCAGTTCCTCGCCACAGCATAGTAGAAGTAACGTAAGCAACTACGAGTTTTAACCCCAACTCCCATAGGTAATAACCAGCATATAAATAGCTGTTTACCAAATTTTATACGATTGAATTAAATCTTTATTAAGCATGTTTTGTTAAACTTTAGAGAAATGACTTCTTATTTTATAGAAAGTCCCTTCCCACTTTTCGGTTCAAATTGAGACAGAGGCGAAGCGGAGCATGAGTTAACAAATATGAAAACATAAGACGGAAAAAACGTCGAAGCTAGGTCTAACAAATTTAGATTTTCGTAAGCCTCGATAGAGGTTCATTTATGGTAAAAATGTCAGAAACTTGAATACAAAAATTAGCAACAGAACGAAAATAACAAAAAAAAAGCCAACAATCTTTAATTAGGCACAAGTAAAGCCGAAAAAAAGTTCAATAGTTTTTAAAAAATTAATCAAGTCCCCCTGAAACTACTTGTTACAACACTTGAAAATGAACTTTTAATGAGAGTTGCGTATAGAACGGGAACAACCTGTGAATAGGTAACTAGGCCCACAGTCTTTGAGCAGACACAAATTGAGCAGGAAACAATTATTTTCCCGTGAAACTACATTGAACAGAACTGTTATTTGCAATTTTAAAGAAATTTGTTTACAGCACAAGCAAAAACCGTGATTGGGCAGCGAAGCTAACATGGTTTGAGCAAACACTAGTTGAGACGGAAAAAACCTATTTCATTTTGAAAAAATGAAGCCCCCCTGAAGCTACAGTGAACAACACTTGCACTTACAACGAATTTGCTTACAGCAGAAGAAACGTCCGTGATGTGTCAATGAGACGAAACTTGTTGAGCCGAAAAAAAAATTTGAAAGTTTAATTTTCAATTCCCCACCCAATTTACATAACACAGGCAAAATCCGAACTAAGCCGACAAAATTTGCACAGACAAACAAAAGTCTGAAAATTCAATTTTAGCAAAAAAAATCAATTGAAAATATACTTAAAAATCAGCCCTTGACCTTAGGATGCAAAGGCGACGCCGCTACCTCTAGGCCAAGTGGGCACAAACCTTGAAAGTCTTAAGGTTCAATAATATTTTAAGTAAGAAAAGCAAGTAAGATTTGTAAGAAAAGTAGTTTACGGGACAAAGTCTAGATCCCGATTACAAGACACTAGCTTTCGTAATTGTAAGCATGATTAAAAATTGTTTCATCTCACGCGATGTCATATCATGAGATAAGATCTCAATAAGCGGTTACTATTCGATATCTCTAGATGTGGATTTACTCAACTTATATTGCTCTCTAATTCAATTGTTGATTATACCTTGTTTTACTACATACTTGTGATAATTTATGGGCCCAGCTGCCAAAATACGAGTCAGAAATCGAGAGTGAGGCTTAAAAAAATTTAGTGCTTGATGTGAATTAAAAACAGCGATAAAGTCACACGTAAGACAGAAAAACAAGGCAAAAAGTCAGAAAAGATAGTGAACTGGCAGATAGAAAACAGAGCAAAATGAAGATAACGAAAGCCACTGCGACAGTGCATTGAAACAATTCAGTGATGACAAGGAAATCTGGAGTCACAAAGAAAACTGGAAAAAGCACACGACATAAAGAGATACAGAGTAAAGGATAAACACGACGTGAGAAAGAGCGATATATAGAAAAGATATCAAGATATATATTTATATATTGCTCAGTACGAAGTCTATGATGAAGTAACCCTAGCTCTGCTAAATCTCTGTTGTGCTATTCGATTCGCAGATCATTAGGTTTTGTATCAGAATTAGATAAAAAATACTTGCTTACTTATATTATGCGCTGCAATGTTTGCTGATAAAAAAAGACTGAGCTGTTGTCATTGAAGAGTACGTCAAACGAAATTTTTATTCAGAGCAAAACGGTTGCGGTTAAAATTTTCTAAGTGAAAAGAATACTGTTTTTAGGGGAAGCTGAATATTTCGTACCCTATGTTGGCAAGATCGCAACAAGTTGACCCGATTGCGGCGGTCACTATTGCACGGAGAAAAATTTTTCAAAAAAATCAGTTAGCTGACAATTCGACCGATCAGAAAAAGAGAAGAATAATTCTCATAAGCAATTTTACTGTTCAAAACAGCTTCACTTTGAAAGTCCTACCAAAAAAAAAGACTTTTTGGAGCCGAAGCAAGAAACAAATAGCCAAAATTATTTATTTATCAATGAATTAATGTTCAGAAAAAAAACGCCAATGAAAACCTTATTCATTTCCAAAGTTACCGAATCAATTATCCATCGTGTTATAATGACTGGAGACTAATAATCTGTTATTAAAAAACCTGAAGAACAATCAACTCCGACCAGACAAAAAATTCAGAAAACGCTAATTCACATTGTTGAACAACATATAAGTAGAAGATAGCAAAAGTCGTATGACGAAGCCATACAAGTGACTTCAGATTTTTTGCCTCCAAAATACGAGAAATTCAGAAACGGACAATTATTTAGAAAACAAACGAAAATTTAAACAAAACCTACTTAAAAATTAAAGCGCCTGGCGAAATTGTGTTCATCACGAAATTGGTCGCGTAATTTTTGCGACAACCGAAGGCTCATTTTTGGTTCGTTCGACAAACAGTATTGGGATGGAACTTTCAAATTGGCAACCCATCCTTTTCTCCAAACCGATGCGTTGTTCGGAACAAGTGATAAATGGATTTTTTCGGTAATCTAGGCGTTGGCCTTAAAAACAAGAATTTTGCTCAAACTTTTTACAAGTTCGAGCGAAAATCTTTCGAAAACCTTTCGGTCATATTGATGTCAGAAACAATCAGAACAGAGTACAAAACAACAGAGGTAAGTACAGCTGCTAAAAAAAACTTTTAGAACCTACCCATTAGGGATGTTGGTTCCACTTTTCCACATGAACATTTCGCAAAAATAAAGATTTTAGTCTTCAAAAAGAATTTTGAGACCAAAACAATAATGAGACAAGAAGACTAAAGAGACAATAACAAGAATTGAAGCTACTCTCGAAAGTTTCGAGCAGAAATCAAAGAAGATCCGACTTTTTCTCGATACACAGAAATGGAACAACTTTTTTTCTCTCACATATATATGGATTTTTTGAATTTTGACCAAATTGCTTTGCCTTTATGGAATGCCTTTGACCGACACTTGCATTTGAAGACAACCAACAATTTAGAAAGCTGGAAACCGCCTAAGAATGAACAAAACTGGGGAATTCAGGGAACAAAACTGAGGATTTATTTTCGACTCGATATACGAGGGATTCCACGAGAAGAAGCACCTCTTAGTCAAAAAAAAACTCGAGCAAAAATCCCACCAAAAAACACATTTATATAAAACTGTCTTCCAAAATATACTGATTAGGAGTTTCTAATTTTTGCAGTAATTTTTGCAAACAAATTTTGGATAATTCACCTTTTTTTGACATATCAAAGTTTCGGCTTGAAGTCCGGTCGGCTTGTTGTCCTAGACCTCTTTCTTAAATTCTAAACTTGCAAAACACGTTAAATACTGATAACTGACAAAATGCTAGAAACAGATCATAATAACTGAATTAAAATTGAAAACAAAACAAGCACTGCCGAAGAGGGCTATACCGCAGCAGAGTAGCTACCAGGAGTGACCTTACGAGAGCAAGCAGATTAAACAATTATACGCAGTTCCTCGCCACAAAATAGTAAGATGAACGTAACCAATTAAAACATTTAAGCCCATCGTCCATAAGTAATAAACACTATGCAACTAGCTGTTTCACAAATTTTTACTTTTGAATTATATCTTTTTTAGCATATTTTGCCAAATTTCGGAGAAATGACTTTTAACTTTATATTGAATTCCCCTCCCAATTTTTGGTTGAAACTAACAGACAGAGGCAAGCTCAGTTTAAACCTTGACAGAAGTTCGAAAAAAAGTTGAAAAACAAAAAAAAACGTTTTAACTTTTTTTCGAACTTCTGTCAAGCACTTAAATGCACTTAAAACTTCAATGAGAATTGCTTACAGAACAAGAACAACCTGTGATAAAGCAACTAAGCCGACAGTCTTCGAGCCGGAACAAAAACTAGAAAAAAAATTTTAAGAAAAATCAATTCCCCTTTGAAATATTAAACATGACTTTTATTTGCATTTCCAAAGAAAGTTGCTAACCACCCAAAAAAAATCCGTGAGGTGGCAACGAAGCCAACATTAATTGAGCACACACTTTTAGAGACATAAAAATTTTTTATCTCAGATAAAAAAATAATTACTTTAATTCCACTCTGAAGCTGACATCACTTGAGCAGACACCAGTTGAGCCGAAAATTTCTTTCCGAAAAATAATGTGAAAATTGAGCCAACAAAACTTGAGCAGACATACAAAGTACGACAATTCAGTTTTCTCGAAAAAAAATCAATAGCAAACATGCTAAAAACAATAACAAAGTCCGACCGAGATTCGAAACACTGAGACTAGGATACAAAGGCGACAGTGTTACCTTTAGGACAATTGGGAACGAATCTGAAAATTCTTAAGCTCCAATGGTATATCAAGTAGGAAAAGCAAGTGAGATTTGTGACAAAATTTTTTTACGATAAAAAATCACACGATGTCATATCATGCGATGTCATATCACGATATCAGATCTCATCACGCGGCCATTTTTTCATTTATTCAGAAGTGGATTGTATTCAATTATTGATTATACCTCGTTTTGCTGCCATCCTGTGATAGGTTATGGACCCAGCTGCCAAAATACGAGTCAGAAGTCAAGAGTAATTGATTTAACGAAAAATTTGAGAGCGCTTGCTGTGATTTAAAAACAGTGATAAAATCAAACGTAAGATAGACAAACGAGGAAAAAGTCAGAGATGATAGTGAACTAGCAGATAGAAAACAGATAGAAAACAGAGAAAAACAAAAAGAAAAGCCACTGCGACAGTGCATTGACACAAATCAGTGAACACAGGGAAGTCTGGAGTCAAAAAAGAAAGCTGAAACATTCACACGAAATAAAGAGACAAGAGAGGAAGAGATAGACACGACGCTTTGCAAAATCACTATTCGATTCGGTACACAGACGCTTAGACTTTGTATCAGGCTTGGATAAAACGTAAATGCTTCCTTAAATTACGCACTGCGATATCAATGCTGATAAAATAAAATCGAGCTTTTGCCATTGAACAGTACGTAAAACATGAGGTTTTTGTTCAGAGCAGTACGGTTTTGGATTAAAATGTCTAATTCAGAAACAATAATTCTAGGAAATGATGAAAATTTTTCGTACTTTGAAGCGCAGTCTGAGACTAAAAGTTTTCAACTTGAGTTGAAAAAAGTCATTAATATGAAGAAAATGAGAAAAATTTTGCATCAGAGTTAGAAATCGTGATACTGCTGAACACAGAGAGGCATCTTTTAACAAAAATTTCATAAAATTTAAAAGGGAAAAGAATTGTGTGTTTGGTACGAGTTAGTCCAAATAGAACAAAAAATCTGTTTTTTTTTAGACCCTATGTAAGCAGGGAAGTAAGGCTTGGCAAGTTTTGTTTGAAGTTCACAACCATCGAGAGACAGAGACTGCAGCAATTAACGTTAAAATTCAAAAAGAAAGCCGTAGAGGGAGTAGTCGACGACATAACGAGAGCTGAAGAATTACACTGAAGTACACTTTCGATGAAGTGTCCGGGTTTATGCGAAAAGCTACTTGAGTCGATCATCCTTAAAAGCTTTTCAAAGGAGTTTTGTACTTTTTGTACTTTGATAAAGGTTAGTAAAAAGATAAGACTGAGTGAAATTAGGAAAGACTTGATAAACTTAGAAAAAAATCATGGGAATGAGAAAGAGGAGACTGCAAATTTGTTTATTTCAAAGACAAACTTGTTTTAGATGCATTAAAACAAGACACGTCGCAGCTCATTGTAGATCTCAGTTAAAGAAAAATATACTCTAGCCATCCAGTGATAGACCTGTGAAACATCAAATGCTTAGATTTAGGACGCGCCGTATTGTAAGAAGATTTTTTTTTCAAAAAGTACTGGATGAGTACCATTTGGCTGTTGCTGAAACAAATAAAACACATTGAAGCTTTAAAAACTTGGCCGATAGATTTAATATTGACTTATTTTTAGATTTAGGCGCAACTTGCAGTATGATAAAAGATGAAAAAATATTGGTTGATCCGGACGAACTTCAGTAAAACTGTTGAGATCGTTAACAAAACTGGGTTTCATCTCTCAGAAAAAAAAATTTGAACTTATTGTGGGAAACGACTTACAAAATTACTTTTCAGTGAGTAAACGTTTAAATGTACCAAAGAATTCAGGAAAACTAGTGTAAGTCTCAAAATTACAATGACAGCTATAAGAGTTTTCGGAGAAAAGTTGTGTAATGAACACAGAAAAGAAGCGAAAATTCGCCCCACTCAAAACAAATTTTGAGAAATCATAAAAAGTAAGCCGAAAAGTAGGACAAAACCACTGACTAAGAAAAAAACAAGAAAGGATCGACTTTTTTAGTTCTGTCGAAAAAAAGCTATTGAAATTTTAACCCTTCAAACAAAGAATTATGAGGCAAATGAAAATATATTTTATCAGCCAAAACAATTCAGGCTGAAGAAAGCAAAAAAGAAAAAAAACAATCAGAGAAAAAAGAAAACACGTTGTTTTGAAAGCAACAACAAAAATAGAATGAAACGGCCAATTAAAACGCAGACATGCTTACAAAATCTGTTTCCAGGTATTCCATCGAAACGAACATGCAATCTGATTGAGCTGAATTAGTTTAAATACTTGTTTGCACGAAAAAAACCTTCAGTCCGATTTCATAAAGCTTCCTAATCGCAAGCGTAACAAGAAAATGAGACCGCCCCCTCTTAATTAGCGAAGAAATCTCTTTATTTGGTAAACTATACTATTTGTAAACAAAACAAAACTCAGTTGTGATATAGTCGAGAACAAACTTTTAGGACTCAAAGTCAATAAGATTTATTTAGGCTGAGACAGAACAGAAGATTGAGATTTTTCGTGAGGAAGTTGAGTAATTAATGAATAGTGACAAAAATGACAAAGACGGGGTTTGAGCTGATTAATGAGTTAGTAGCTATCTTAAAACTATACGTTCATTAGACAAATGGAGTAAGGAGGAGTTGAGAAGCATATCTGTCAAGAAGTTTCAGAGTATTGACTTGAAGTTGGGTTGAAAGATAGTAGAGAGTAGGAAGTTTGAAAGCAGAGCAAGAAAAATCATCATGGTTTTTGAGCTAGGAAAAAAAACTGACGCTGCTCTCAACAAAAATCGTATGGGAAATGGTAAAACTGAACCTCCAAACAAGAGTACGATAATATAAATTTCTTAATTTGAAAGGAGTGTTAAGTTTCGGAGAAATGACTTCTAACTTTACAGAGGAACCACTTTCAGTTTTTTAAATTTCAAATGAAGAACATGATTAAATATCGCACGATGTCACGTTATGTCATATCATAAGATCCTATGTCATATCATAACTTTCCTTATATTTAAAAGTTGTTTTACTACTGTTATATCGCTCTCTATTTCAACTTTTGATTATACCTGGTTTTGCTGCCAACCTATGATATAATTAACTTTGTATCCCCTTTACAACAACCACTCAGACCAAAAAGGAAGTCCAAAGAATCAGAATCATTTAGGCTAAGCTACTAAGATCTACGAGATTAGCTACAAAATATAGTATAGCTCGTTTTTCTTGGTATATAGCAAAGTGAAATCTACAACGCACATAATAAGCTTTACAAAATTAAACGACTTCCAGCTACGACCGTTATCGTTAAGGTGGTCACATGAAACTAATAGAAGTTGAGACTAAATACTTGAATTTCAGAGAATAAAAAAAGAAATAGTTAATGCAAAATACAGCAAAAATTATTCAAAATGGAAATGAATGGTTGAAAATAGACTAACTATGTACTAAGTAAGCTCTAAAAACTAAAAAAGCGTATGAAGAAATTCACAAAAACTGATGAACTAATTCTAAAACTAATGCACCGCAAGATGATGAATTATTAACTGCACTTTTTTCTGGTGATTGTCAAATACGTTGCCAAACTTCTCCGCCTCCACTTTTCAATTTCTGTGGATAAACCACTGACTACGAAAAAACTATAAAAAAAAACAAGAAAGGATCGACTTTTTTAGTTCTGTCGAAAAAAAAAGCTATTGAAATTTTAACCCTTCAAACGACGAATTATGAGGCAAATGAAAATAAATTTTACCAGCCAAAACCATTCAGGCTGAAGAAAGCAAAAAATAAAAAAAACAATCAGAGAAAAAAGAAACCAAGTTGTTTTGAAAGCAACAACAAAAATAGAATGAAACGGCCAACTAAAACGCAGACCTGCTTACAAAATCTGTTTCCGGGTATTCCATCGAAACGAACATGCAATCTGATTGAGGTGAATTAGTTTAATTACTTGTTTGCCCGAAAAAAACCTTCAGTCCAATTTTCTAAAGCTTCCTAATCGCAAGCGTAAAAAGAAAATGAGACCGCCCCCTCTTATTGAGCGAAGGAATCTCTTTATTTGGTTAACTATACTATTTGTAAACAAAACAAAAATCAGTTGTGATAAAGTCGAGAACAAACTTTTAGGACTCAAAGTCAATAAGATTTATTCAGCCTGAGACAGAACAGAAGATTGAGATTTTTCGTGAGGAAGTTGAGTAATTGATGAATAGTGACAAAAATGACAAAGACGGGGTTTGAGCTGATTAATGAGTTAGTAGCTATCTTAAAACTATACGTTCATTAGACGAATGGAGTAAGGAGGAGTTGAGAAGCATATCTGTCAAGAAGTTTCAGAGTATTGACTTGAAGTTGGGTTGAAAGATAGTAGAGAGTAGGAAATTTGAAAGCAGAGCAAGAAAAATCATCATGGTTTTTGAGCTAGGACAGAAAAAAACTGACTCTGCTCTCAACAAAAATCGTATGGGAAATGGTAAAACTGAACCTCGAAACAAGAGTACGATAATATAAATTTCTTAATTTGAAAGGAGTGTTAAGTTTCGGAAAAATGACTTCTAACTTTACAGAGGAGTTACTTTCCGTTTTTTAAATTTCAAATGAAGAATATGATTAAATATCGCACGATGTCACGTTATGTCATATCGTAAGATCAGATCTGAACACGCGGTTAACTTTCCTTATATTTAAAAGTTGTTTTACTACTCTTATATCGCTCTCTATTTCAACTTTTGATTGTACCTGGTTTTGCTGCCAACCTATGATATAATTAACTTTGTATCCCCTTTACGACAACCACTCAGACCAAAGAAGGAAGTCTTACGAAAAAGAATCATTTAGGCTAAGCTACTAAGATCTAAGAGATAGCTACAAATTATAGTATAGCTCGTTTTTCTTGGAATATAGCAAATCGAAATCTACAACGCATATAATATGCTTTACAAAACTAAACGATCTCCAGCTAAGACCGTTGTCGTTAAGGTGGTCACATGAAACTAATAGAAGTTGAGACTAAATACTTGAATTTCAGAGAATATAAAAAGAAATAGTTAATGCAAAATACAGCAAAAATTATAAGAAATGGAAATGAATGGTTGAAAATAGACTAACTATGTACTAAGTAAGCTCTAAAAACTAAAAAAAAGCGTATGAAGAAATTCACAAAAACTGATGAACTAATTCTAAAACTAATGCACCGCAAGATGATGAATTATTAACTGCACTTTTTTCTGGTGATTGCCAAATACGTTGCCAAACTTCTCCACCTCCACTTTTCAATTTCTGTGGATAATTTCTTCTTTCAAAACTCACAAAATCTAATTTGTCTATAGTTTAACTTTGCCAGTTTCTTGTTGCGTGGTTTCTGGTTGCTAGAAATGTAAATGGCCATCTTTGTTTATTTACAATCTTTTACTATCTTTGGCTCTAATATTATGACAGCTCCCTTCGACATTGATAGGTTTACACGAAATACGCGTCTGATAATTTTTGACCTTGAAAGTCTCAACTCGCACAATACACCTATAGGCAAAAACTGACTTAATTTGACTGTACATCTTTGTATGCTCTGATTCTCGAACAATCTTCACACTTTTTCCGCGATAAATGACTTCGATTGTACACTTTTTGTTAAGATTCTAGAACAATCTTCAAATTTTTTCCGGCCGTTAAAGTCATAAATCTGAGACAGTCATCCTGATGTTCCGTGCTTCGTTGCGCGGCTTGAAGTAGTCTGTGTCTGATGGGTCTGAGGGATTGGGGACAAAAGGGGGTTCCTGGTGAGTAGCCATGTCATCCCAGTCTACGATACAGTCGAACAGAGACATCTGTTTCAGAGCTGAGAACTCTGCTCGATCTTCGGGACATGTGGTCAGGAGGGCCTAAGAAGAGTCAAGATGAAGACTATTTAATTAGCGAGAAAAAAGACCAACAAACAAACTGTTCATTTTTTCACCGACAAAAACTCTTGCATTTATCATTGAGAACTCTTTCTTTAGAGTTGTAATTGATTTTCATAATCAAATTCATTTTTATTCAGTGAACCAATAATCGGTGTATTTTAGCAGCAATTCATTAACATGTGGAATATTATAGTGGTAAAGTTATAATCAACAAAAAAGTGAGGAGGGGAGCATATAAAAATTCCCTTGATACCACCCACAATTAGGTCATTAAGTCGACAAAAAATAGGCCATCATAATTGAAGCCGAATTAAGTTTTTAAGCGAAACAAAAAAAAACAAAAGAAATACGAAAAAAGGTAAAATAAAATTACAAATTCCAGGAGTAAATCAAAACATTACAGATTGAAGATAAAAATTAATAAAGATAGTTGCAGAAAAAACATTTCCAGGCAATTGAACGAAAAATCAGCATCGGAACTAAACTAATCAAGCGGGAACAAGACCAAAAATACCTGAAAAGAAACTCATGTCAATTTTTGTTTTCAATTTAGAACTAAGTTAAAAAATTAAGACACCCTTTTCCTCAGAACACACCAAAGCACACAAAAACTTTTTTCACCCATCAAACGACCCAATTAGAGGCTAAAAGCCGAAACATATCAAGCCGAAAAAAAAACACCAAAAATGAAAATTTAACAAACCGAGTTTGTGAAGTTATAACCAACAAAAAAGTGAGGATGGGAGCATAAAAAATTCCCTTGATACGGACCAAAATTATTTCATTAAGTCGACAAAAACTAGGCCGTAATAATTGAGGCCGAATAAAGTTTTTAAGCGAAACAAAAAAAAGAAATACGAAAAGGTAAAGTAAAATTACAAATTCCAGGAGTAAATCAAAACACTACTGATTGAAGATAAAAATGAATGAAGATTGAAGATAGTTGCAGAAAAAACGTTTCCAGGCAATTGAACGAAAAATCAGCATCGGAACAAAACTAATCAAGCGGGAACAAAGCCGAAAATCCCTGAGTAGAAACTCTTCATGTCGATTTTTTTTCAATTGAGAACTAGTTTAAAAAATTAAGTCCCCCTTCCCCTCAGAATACACAAACGCACACAAAAGTGAGGAGAGGAGCAAAAAAATTCCCTTGATACGACCCAAAATTAGATCATTAAGTCGACGAAAAAAAGGCCATAATAATTGAGCCCGAAGAAAGTTTTCAGCGAAACAAAAAAAAAACGAAAAAAGGAAAAGTAAAATTACAAATTCCAAATCAAAACACTACAGGCAACGATAATGAAAATTTCGTGCATCGAAAAGAAACGATTCTAAGATGTAGCATCTAAGCCGACAAAACATGACAATTAATAGGCCGAAAATTTAATTTGAAACCGAATATTTCTCGTTTGAAAAAAAAAGGTCCTGATCAGATTCGAACTCAGAACCTTTGCCATCCCAGGCGTACTCACTACCTCCAGGCAAGAAAACTCGGAATGCTCAGAAACTGGAATTCATCATGAACCAAACTAGGTGAGTCCAGATGAGTCCTATGAACAAATTTTGTCTCTTTTCCACTCCCCCCTTCAAATTTTGAAAAACCATTTTAAATTTGTCACCATGCAATGAAACTTGGCATGAGAACAAAATCACTCTTGTGAACATATTTGTCCTTCATACTCTAGATCGTAGCAGCATTCATTTAGCTGAAATAACACGTAGAACTAAGAAAACGGAAAATTTGAAATGTGGGGTGGGGGTTTAAAAAAGCTCATAAGCTTTTTCTGGAAAAAAGTTTAGTACCCGATTGCAATACCCATGCTGCTCGCGAGGGCAATGAAGTACACTAACTTGAATTAGAATTACCCTAATTTATAGTAAAATGTTTTTTTTTGCTCACCTGAATTGGCCGTATTAAACTCTCGTCCAACTCCTCTTCGCCCGTCGGCCACGGAATATCACAACTGAGGATATTCTGCAATACCTGAGGGGCCGTTTCATCGTTAAAGGGGGGCACCCCGGTCGCGAATTCGAACATGCACACCCCTAGAGACCACCAGTCAACTGGGTAAGAGTAGGAGGAGCCTGGTTTGTTCAGACTGCGTTGGATGATTTCAGGCGCTATGTAATCAGGGGTACCTAAAATAAAAATAACGGGGCATGTAAATAATTTTTTTCAAAATAATAAGCCAAAAACTTTACATGGAGAGAAAATTTGCAATTTTCAAGTTCACTTTTTCACTAGCACACCTACGGTTTCAGCTAATGGTGTGAGAATTGGTTGGAAGCCATTACACAAAAATCATCCCGTGGGGAGGCCAGAAAAAAGCAAGATAAGGTAATTTTCTTTTTGCTTCGAGGTCTAAATTTTGCTTCACCGAGCTTACCCGTGCAGCAGGAAATAATTTTGTCATACTGCTATACATCCCTAGTTTTTGCTGAGCATCATGAACATTAAATCCAATTTGAAAAGTAAAAAGCAATATTTCGCGAGAAATCTAACTTTTTAACTGGAGCCGTTCCATGACAAAACAACACTGACCTTAAGGTTCCATTCCTTCATGACCAAATCACTCCGCGTTTCATACAAATAGGATTAGAAAAACAAGCTTCCATGCAAACAAACGCCAAATAAACAGGATTTGTAACCGAATAGCTCATTTCGAAGAATTGTGTTAAAAAAATCCAATCGAAACGTGTCCAAGCATTTTAGTTTTCACTTGACATATCAACTCGCTAGTGCAATAAAAATTATTTGTTTTTAAAATAAAGTATCTAAAAAATTTATTTGAAAAAAATTGATATGAAAAAATGACCGCAGACAACTAACCCAAAACCCGCTCAGTGGAAAAGGTAGTTCCTTTTCTCACTGCCTTTCTCCTGCTTCTACAAGCTGTCGCTCTCAACACTCGATAGGGCGTTGCCGCGGGCGTGAACGGCGTCGTGGGGATAGGAGACGACTTCCAACTTTTCACACTCGGCGTCCACACCTTTCTCGGCTGCTGCTGATTCACATCTAAGGTTACCTTCGGATTGTCGCCGGAGCCACCCGATTGCACTTCGCTTCCTCGTCTCTCATACTGATCGTCAGCAATCAATCGTGGCAAAATTTTAGCCAGTTCAGAGCCGGGGCTCATCGAAATGGAACCAGCCGTTGAAATTTTCTCAGAAGGCGACAGATTAAACGAGACTAAACTGAGACGTTGCATCCGTGACTCACAATCTCTGATACTTAATCTACTATCATTGCATCGCATTAATTCTATTGAATCATCGTGACTTCCGCGAGGTTCGAGAACCGAAATGATGTCAAGACTAGGTTTAGAGGTCCAAATTGTCTGTTCCTTGGACTCAGCTTTCGCTTCACAGTAACTTCCGTCTAATGAGAGCAGAGATTCGTCATTCAACCCACCTGTTGACGAATAAGTTGAATTTAGAAGCGAACTTATACTTAGGCTTCGAAAACTTCGCATCTCTTCTTTGATTTCATTCACTCTCCAAGAATCCGATAGTTTCTCGGCATCGTCTAAAACATCACTGACCCTCGAAGGATACTCATTTTCTTTTTCCTTTTCTTGGTCCAAAATTAAACCAGCCAGTTTAGCGCCTGGAGGCGTTTCATGTTGTTTGTTTTCCAACATTTCGTTAATTTCAGCTAATATCTCCGGACTCGCATCGTCCGTTTTACATGGTACCAACTCTGAAGCATCACTCAAAGCTGCACATTTGAAATTCTGCTTGTCTACCGAGCCCGAAACAAAATCTATACTTCGTTTTCTTCGAAGTGCCGTAGCTTTCGGCTTTTCCGAATTCATATGACTAGGCTGACTGAACGTCCGGCAAAGTTTGTGATTGGATATCATTGATTTCGGAATATTTTGGCTTCCGAGGTCAAATTTAACATCGGTTTTTTCCTTTTCTTTCACATCAAGAGGACTCAACAAAAAAGCGATCCCACTTTTCTTTGTGTACTTTTCTTTGCATATGTTCATTTTAAGACTCATAATTTGACCAGGCGTTCTTCCACATTGCAAACTGTTTAAAATCTTGTCGACGTTCGGAATAACTTGGATTTTTGCCAGTCCAAAATCTGTAAGCTTAAGATGCCCGGACTTATCAATTAAACAGTTATCTGGTTTTACATCTCGATGAATAATCTGGCGTTTGTTCAGAAAATTCAAAGCGAGTCCGATTTCAGCCGAGTAAAACGCGATCATGTAATCGGTAAAACAGCCGAAAACTTCAAGCAGAGATTTGAGGTCGCCGCCTACTAAATACTCCATTACAAGGTAAACTTGATCCACATTCTGCAGACAATAGAGTAATTTCACAACATGATTATTGTCTTCTAATATCGCTAACGCGTTCTTTTCTTCTTGGACCCTGGCGAGCATGTTTTTGTTCTGTAGATGCTGCTTCTGCATAATTTTGATGGCTAGTTTAATGTCGGGTTTGGACTTCTTGTGCCCGAGGTAGACTTGACCGAAAGCTCCTTTGCTGATCGGTTTCTCGAAATTGAAATCTTCCACCTTCGGAGGTCCTGATGATTCGGCGGCCATCGCTGTCTGAAAATGATTCAGATCATTGATTACAAAATTCAAAATACAGTAACCAAAAAATCGGACCAAGTTAACAGTTAGGTCCTATTTGTACCAACGTTTATTTGGGTGGCGGAAGCAAATAAATCCAGGCCATAAAAATTAATACTGAACGTTTGAAAATTGAGTAGATTACATATAAATGATTTTTCAACATTGCCCGACCAAATACACATTGGAAAAAAAATAATTTTTCACATAAACCAGGTTAAGAAAATTTGAAAAAACAAATATCTAAATTCTTGTATCCGCAAAAACTGTGCATGCTTTATTTCATTTTCTGCTAATTTTGATTTCGGTTCACTGATAAAAAAAAACATTCAGCGAATAGGAACTTCTACTGATTCTGATTGGCTGAAATTTTTCTATCATTTGGTCCCTCTATCATGAGAATAGCCCTTGTTGATTTGTACCAAAGTTAAGAATCAGTCTCACACCAATACCAGTTGTACAGAAACTATTCATCTCAATTTCTGTTTGGTCGAATTTTGAGCCAAAAATTATTAAACGAATTGTATAGTGTTCAAACAGCATATAACTACACAGCAGAAAAGTGATCGCCGCTGTCACGCCAACGAACCCACCCAAAATATTATCATCCACTCAAAAGCAGTTTTAGGACCTAAATTGCACTTCTTAAATGAAATTTTTAGCCAATCGCAATCAAGCGTTTAATTGCAGCACAGCGTTGCCACATTTAATCCAAACTTAACTGTGGAAGATCTTAACTTAGTCCATCTGAAGAGGGAGGATGGTAACTTGATCCGAAAAATCAGCAATTTAGAGATTCCCTTAATTTGACGATCGGGTCTTAGTTATACGGCCCAAAAGTATTCATTTAGCCATAATGAAAAGTAACACATTGTGAAGTAACTGTGATTCATCTTTACACTATAAAACCATCCTGCAGTACTGCTGCGGAACCAACAAGTGATGTAATTGTTGTGACATCTTGATTAAAATACCTGTCAAAAGCGATGTACCTTTTAGACCATCGGTGCTCATTGGTTAGTTATTGTTTTAACGATCAAACCTTCGATAATTCAACTTATCTTTCAACTTAGCTTTCATCTTAGTTTTAGCAATTACAATAGCTAGTTAGTATCTTTTTGAAACTGCCTCTATCTTGATCATTGATTCTAAGTTGTCGTACTAGGACCTTAAAATGGAATTCTTTGAATGGTGCGGTCAAAAAATTCGAGGACTGGAATTCTCTTGGAATTATTCATCTAACGAAATCCCCATGACTGGCAAAAAATCAGAAAATTTTCAACTCACAATCGTAGCAAAAGCTTCTGTAAGCATAGATGAAGTCAACATACCACCAGAACGTGGATCTATACATGTTTTGAACCCCGAACAGCCTGCAGAGAAAAACTTGCTACGCAGCGACAAAAAAGGTCTTTTTGCTTCCTAGCTCTAGATATTTAGCAGTGCTGTGTATCTCGCACCCCTATGCAAGAGTATATCAATAAATTCAACAGACCTCAAATTGGAGATATTGATAAGAAACTGAGATCTCAGCTTTACCTAGCGTTAGGCAGAGAGGGACGAAAAAGTTTTGCGCATTCAAAACCATGAAAAAAGATCATTGATATCAACTTCGCATAATTTTGGCAGCTGCTCAAGACAACTTTCGCGACAGGAAAAAATCTTACAAGCGTTTCAAATTTTTCAGTAGAAGTCAAAAGGACAATAAAATTCTGGAAAAATTTGACAAAACCCTCACAAGATTCAGCAAAAAAAAATGTAGTTTGGGAGAATTAGAGGCAGCACTAGTGCGGGACAACATGAGAAATGTAGAAATACAAAAAAAAACTTTGTATCGCTTTTCTAACTCCTGAAAACGTGCTAGCCTACTAACTCCTCCACGAAAAGGGACCCCAAATTCATCAGCTGTACGTCGAAACCCTAGTTGCACATTTCCTAAACAGAAACACGAATATTAAAAAAGAACCAGCTCTTAACATATCAGAAACCCAAGTGCCGAAACTGCGGTCAATCAATCAAAAAGGCCATCTCTTAGTATGCCCACCTAGAGAGAAGTCAAGCAACAATTGTGGACGGAAGGGAATTTTGCAAAACATTGCAGGAGCGGAGGAAGAGCACAAGCGCAAACTAACATAGTCGACCAAGCAAATACAGATACTAAAATCGCAAATCAACACCAGGATACTAACACAGATCCTGAATTCCTCGTTAACCTAGACGACTTCAGGATACTGGCGATTGACGAGGAAGCCGAAGTCAACTATATACGGCATTAGAACACGATTCTCTCAGGAAGGACAAGAGGTCAAAAAAGGTTGAATGTATCCTTAGGCGACAATAATCCGTTTGAGACTGAAATAGATCGACGCAGACAGCCCGGCATTGTTCATGAAAAAGGATCTTTAACCCGAACTGCGAATTAGAGACAGATTTTTAAAAAAACTCCGCTCCCCCATCCCCTAAATCCTTTACTAGGTCGAAGTGCTCGACTGATCACAATTTATGTTAATTGGGTTTCAAATTTTCATTTGCTTAGTGTTTGCTTAATTTCAAATTTCAATTTCTCAGAAACGCAAGTTTCGAATTGAACGGCTTATTCTCGTTGCTTTGTGTTTCTGAGAAATAAAGTTATAAAAATTATGCTAGTTCGATACTTTTTCATGTTTTTACACTTTTAGCTAGTCGAGCTTTATGCTAGTCGAGCGGTCATCATACCAGCGAAAAAATTCTCAGCGTTTTCCATAAAAACAGAAGCTCAATTAACAGTTTGATAATTTGGGGCGTAAAACAGAAAAGACCCTGCGTGCGACCCTAACTTCAGGGGCTCCGTAAAATTTATTTCATTATATGGCTACTAGCCCCTAAATTATTTCCGTAACTTTTTGGAATCCCTAATAAATCCCTAATAAATAATTTTTATTTCAAAAAAAAAAAATAATGGCCATAATTAAATTATTCCAAAATGAAAAAAAATAAAATGGCACAGTGGAATAATGTGAGTTTCTCACAGAATTTTGGATATGAGTTCAGCGTCCCAGTATTCTTTGTTGACGCAGAGGAACAGCTCTGCCTCAACGTGCATTGGACTCATATTGTGGCGCAAATACCCAATGTTGAGTTTCGCCCGACTGAAAAGCCGCTCACAGACATTTGATGTTCCGGGTACCCATTGCAAGGAAACATAACCGCTGTCCCCGGTTTTCAGCCGTTTCGCTTGCAGCAGTCCTTTGGCAAAATTGCTCCCGGTTGAATTGTTCCCCTCAATAACTTGCTTCTCAAACGCCTTTAGTGCGTTCTTCTCGTCTTCGGTAAGTTCTTGGAACTTGTTTTCAATACATTTGACAACCGCATCTTCAAAACATCGATTCGCTACTATAACAGCGTTTTTCGCGAGGTGAGTCTTCATAGCAGGGAATTCTTCGATGAGGGCGTCAAACAGATCTCTGATATCCGACTGCGAGAAAGTAAAGTGGAAGGATTTTCGCAGCAGCTTGCATTTGGTTGACGTAATGAATGACGTAATGATGTGACGCGTTGTTCGCAGTGAACCTTAGATAAAATAATTTCTGGAATTATTGTAATATTCCATACGCGAGAAATAAATAATTTCCCTAAAAGTTCTCGAAAAATACATAATTTTTATTTTAAATTAGTCGAAATAAATTATTTATCAAAAATTATTCCACTACCATTATTTTTACGGAGCCCCTGCCTAACTTGCAGTCTCGGAGTCTTTACTGTTATATGGCCCAAATTGACCCAACTCTCGTTTAACTAAATTTTATGATAGAGTGGTTCCTTGAAAATAACTAAGTCGCTTAAGAAAACATCCCCCTCGCCATTTTAAGGGGGGAAATAAAAAACCGCATACATTGAATTTTAATGAGTTAATTCAATTAGGTTTGTTAAACCGTAAAACAAGTTGAAGCGAGCATATTTCTTGATGCTGGCTCTTTTCCACAGACCCCCCCCCCCCCCCACACAAACATTTCAATTTTTCCATTTTCTTACTTGCTCGTCTACGTGTTAATATGGCTGAAATGCGTGATGCTACGATGTGGTGAGGTATGAAGATGTGAAGAACAAGTTGTTCACCAAGCAAATTTTCACCAGATTATGAAAAGGTTAAAATTAATTTGTCAAAACTGAATTTCAAATGTGGGGGTGGAAAAGAGCCTCCAACCCAGAGTATCCGCATATCTCGGAAAAAATTGGCACCTACGACCGGCCACCATGACTGGTTTATGTTAGCCATTTCACAATAGTGCATTTCCAATCAGCAATTGGGTCTAGGACAACAAGCCGACGGGACTTCAAGCCGAAGGGACTTCAAGCCGAAATTAAAACTTTACAAGCACCCCAAAACGCTATTTTATCATCTGCAAAATGTTGCTTTTCTAAAATTTTGGCAAGTTTAGTCCATAGTAAGCGTTATTCATGACAATGCACCACTTGTGATTCGCATCCGTTAATAACATCTGCCGGTTTTTGAAATGCATAAATTATAAACATGAAAAATGCCTTCAACCATTTTTTACTTTTCAACTTTCCGGGACATCATTTGGAGGCTTAAATTATATGCAAACGCCAATAACTAGTGAAGAAAGATAATGAAATTCAGAAATTGTTCAAAAAAGTTTTCAAATTGTTCATATTTCACGACTTTATAAGGAATTATTCGGCTTGAAGTCCCTAATTTTACAATTCGGCTTGAAGTCCCGTCGGCTTGATGTCCGGCACCCTCAGCAATTATGTATTAGTTCATGCATTTAAGCAGCCAGTATATTTGAAATACAAACACAGCAATTAGAATGTTACCAAGGTGCCATGGTGTAGTGGTTATCACATCTGCCTAACACGCAGAAGGTCCCCAGTTCGAGCCTGGGTGGCATCAAATTTTAACATCGCTTTCGATATTTATTTAAAATTTCATGATTTGAGCGGACCTTTTTGTAACATTGCATATCGGATATTGAGAACAAAAAATACAAAATTGACTGACTGATGAGGTCTCCCGGCGGCAAAAATCGGCTCTTTTCCTTCCCCCCCCCCACCTGCAAATTTTTACATGTAAATTTGTTGACTACATTGTCCGATTGCTATGAAAATTTACATACAGACTAATAAGGCCACGACAACACATATTTGGTCTTCATACTCAACCTCGTAAAACCACTCGTTACACCATGAAATTGACTCTTAGGCGAGGTGAGGTGGAAAAGGAAAAAGAGCCGCTAACTTTGCTGTCAAAATCAGATTGAAAACTACCAATGATCAATCATGGTATCAAAATCGAGATATATCATCCTGTTTTGACAGCATTCGATATGATTCAACTATTAGTTCTTCGCTATCATCCACGGAATCTTGAAATACCGAGCCAATCAAACAAGGACCAAAAAGGCGCAAACGCCTTGAAATCACTAGGCATTAATTTAATTCAATTCAATTCAATCAAGATTTCCAAGAATTGCCTACAACATCACAACCCGGGTCCAACGGACGCAGTCAATTTGAATAAGAAAAGTTCCCTATCTGTAGCGGAGTTGGAAAAGGGATCTCTTCTTAGGAATATGACATCCAATCAACCGAACGCGATACGTTTTTCCCTTAAATCAAAAAGGCTGTATTTTCTTCAAAAACTTAGAGGAACTGTGGTGAAATACCCGCCGCTCAATCGAAAGGTCGGATGTTCGAGGCCCAACATGATCCGTGCTCATCGCTTCAGGGTTAAGAAACACTACCCACCCCAGAAAAAAAGCCTAAAAAATAGCATGTAGATCTTAAACAGGGGCACAAGCGGTTCTCTGTGAAGAACTGAACAGCTCGTATATTGGTCCTTTCCCTTGTGGATGAATTGTCTCAACATAACTTGAATTAAAAGAACGGAAAACACTTTACCACAAATACAATTTTCTAAATCTTTCACGACATAAAAAGTACCAAAAAATACAATTTTCTCAATCTTTTACGACAAAAAAGTACCAAAAAACACAATTTTCTCATAAGTATCCAACGACGCGGAAGTTCAGCGCAAATAGTACCTACTGGGTTACACATAAAAGATCCACACTTGCACCGCATTGTCATCAGCTGTCTTTGATTTATTTTTAAATGGTAAGTTCAGCAGTGGATCCGCAGTAATTCAGAAAATACGAGCTAATTTGAACATATACGATTTGCATATCCATTTATTCACATTACGATGCCTATGACAATCAATTAGTCTAAGCAGCAGCGATGAAGACGGGGGTTACGAATTTAAAAGATGGATAGAACAGATGACACATGAATTCACATACCAAACTCATTTCCTTTACCTGGACAAAATATGAGTAAATACAGAAAACGTACGATCTTTTCAGATTGAAAACTACATTGTTCCATCATGAGTCAAGTAAAGAAAACATCATCACGAGTTAGTTCATACAATAAACCCCTCATGACAACCGGCTATGACACCCAGCCAATAAAAGCTGAACAAAATGTTGACTAATTTGAACACCAATTCTTTGCTAAAGGAGCATTGCTTTTAGTTCATATTTATACGAAAAGCATTAACCTTTAAATTTACTCAGACAAAATGAACAAAAAAAGCTCAATGCGATCGATAGAAAATTTATTTGTAATTTATAATTTAAAATTTATAATGCGATCGGCACAATATTCAATTTATTTGGAACAAAAAATACAAAAACGAGGACTCTTTATTTCTTTGAAAGTCACATTTGATGAAATCTTCATCCAAGAACAAATATAGGCTTCTGCCAAAAAAAAAGTAAAAAAACTATTTTTGGTACAAATTAATGAAGACACTTTCTTTTTTTTCTGAAAAAAAAGCCGCAAGCATAAAACAATAATTCAACGAAACAAAGAAAACTGAAAATATAACATTTTAAATCAAATGCGATAACTTTTTTGAACAATTACACAAAAATAAAAAAAACTTCCTTCATCACTTTAGCCAGAAAAACGTAACCTTAACTGAAAACCTCATGAATATTTGACATAAACAACTAGTTTAAAATGACCCAATCCATAAGATGAAATCTTGACACCAAAACCTCAGATGTTTCACACACAAAATCCGAGATATAACAAGTATAACCGGTTACTGTGCAAGTAGTACAATTTTCCGACCATAGTCTTTAAAAAAACACGAGATTTTTTCTTCAAATTAATGTTATTTTCGCCGTGATGTAAAAAGGCGCTGAAAATCTCAAAAAAACTAACGCTACTCTAGTAAAACTTCAATTTTTACGTTTTAAATTAAGCTACTGTAAGCTTTTAAGCCATTAAAATAAGCTATTGTTAGCCTGCTTGATTGCTTTATTCGCTCGAATTAAGATACATAACCGGTTGTTCTCGACACTGGAAAAAAGTGCTTGGAAACTTTTGGGGTCGTTCGAATCACGACTGTAAGGGCTTTAATATGATGGATCACTCAACTCTCTCCGATGATTATTTGTGGTAGCTGATTTTAAGTGAAAAACAAAGAAAAACAACGCACCCGAATACAAAGTTCCTCCCAGCCGTTTACCTTGTTACAAGTACCGATCGAAAAGCTCGTTTTGAAGATCGTCTCGCCAGACCAAGTTTCGTTCATCATCTTGCCATTGAGGCGAAGTTTGTATTCGGCACAGAGTCTCAAGTCATCGTTATTTTTATCGGGACTGGGGTTGTATTGATATCGCTTCCATCCCAGTTGCGATGGTTCAACTACACGCTGTTAAACCATGTCGCGTACGTTTGATTTCTTGAGTGCTTTGCAGAAAAAGATTCAAACTCGGGCTTCAGCTTTTATTAGTCGACTAACGGCAATGTTCCTGATAAACCATGTATCGCATCTTCGGTTGATTGAACAACTGACGGCGGTAGATTTGTGATGAGTCGACCGCTCCATGACGGATCACAGCATCGGTGTTCACTTGAAGTAGTGTTTGTATCCAACGCATGCTTCTAGGTTCCGAGCGGTCGCAACTAGAGTGGGTTTTCCCTTCTTGAAACCTGACAAAAGCACCGTTTTTTAAGCACCTATATCTACTTGCATGGCCACCTAGTTGCCTTCTTTGATGACACTCTCGTTTGCGGCAAACAGGTCACTGAGAGTTGAACTGAAGAACACTCCTACTTTAGTGCCGTTTTCTGTTTTCATGATTTCCCTGTCTGAGAACTGAACTCTTTAACTAGTCGGTTACTCTCTTATCAGTACTAAAATTACCAGTACTGAAGGCTACCTTACTCTGACGTTTTACTGCAGAGAATCACAACTCAATACATGAATTATATTTCTGATCCGTTAAAGAACAAGACTTAAAAAACAAGAACTAAAAAAGTGTCACTTGCTTTAGTGAGAAAATTCGTCTCCATGAAATTAATTAGAACCCGTAAGACAAAAATTTGAGAAAACATTTCTGATATATTAATTAAAAACGAAGAGAATAGAGACAAATCCTAGAGGAAACAAGAGTAGCCGGTTGCTGTGCTAGTACCACTGAGTTCCTAGAACAAAAATATATAGATTTTATCATATGCTTTCTTATCCGCAGTGTGATGAGAGGATCTGCACGAAAGACTAGAACTACGGCAGGTTCGATAATTAAAATAAACTAGGCATATTCGAGAACGGGTTTCTTTGAAAAAAGAACAAAAAATCATGAAAATTTAGACATATTACACTTATCTCCAATATTTCAAATATTAAGTCTACTTGAGTAAAACTACGGCTTAGTTTCCTCTAATAACCCTGATAGCTCATTTTTTTGAAATTTGACAATACGTCTAAAAATTAAAGGCGGACTTCAAATCACGACTGTAATGGGTTTAAAAGAATATGTCACTCGACCCGAAACGAAGATAATTTGCGGATCTGAACTTGCGAAAACAAAAAAGAACAACTAACACACCGGACGACAAGATTCCGTTTTAGTGGTCAGAGCAAAATAAAAATTAAAAATAAACACACCATAACTTAAAATCATTGAAGCAAAGTTAATGCGTACGTTTTTGCGGAACACTTATGCCGAAAAATTGTGACAAAACACCACCGCTTAGTAGCGAGAAAAACCGGCGGAGTCTAGCATACCTCTTGAGAAAAAAAAGACATACAAGTGTGAAACGCAAGATACAAGTTGTAAACATGATTCATATATTCTACACAGAGGCCAAACCGGAGCTTCGCACCACGTGCGATACAACACAATCATAAAAAATGCATGTCGAAAAAAAATAAAAAGTTGAAATAACAAGGTGAGCCAAAATTTTCGTATGACTTGATGAAGGACACCTAACGCTCAGCTAAAGCTGGAGGAAATTATTTAATATTTTTGAATTTGTTATACTGATGCTGGACGAAATGCGTAATTTCAAAAATTAGACTTTGCCGAAAACCTTAGTTGTTTCTCAACTGAAGTGAGCAGAGTGAAAATGTTTTGAGATTTTGGAATTTTCGCAAAGACATAGCCTTTCTCTAACAAATCATTAAGGAGTAACCGCTGCTGCAGGAAAAACTCGCGCAACCGCACCTTTCGATAGAAATTTTCATCTCAGATTTGATAGAGTAGTTCTTAAGAAAATTCAAAAGTTTCTATAAAATAGTCAAAATTCAAAGATTAGTAAACTTTTCTGCTAAAAGCAGGTCGCGGTTAAAAGGGTTAAAGCAGAGAAGATTCCCAAAATCGTGTTTCTCGATTGAACACTTAACCTGAGAATTGGCAAATATTTTTCGAGTCGAGCAAAATAGACTACCAAAAAAAACAGTCCAACTTTCAAAACTTTTACTTGATTAAAGGCCATAACATTTTAGAAAAAACTGGGCGTAACAAATTATAAAGTTAAGCTGCTAACAACCAGTCTGGTCGATTTAACTTATGATATCAATTTTGGCATAATAGTTATCGAGAAAAGACTTAAAAAAACGGTCAACAAATCAGAGAACTTTTTGTTTTGAAAAATTCGGCTTAGCCGTTATGTAGTAGAGATTCACCCAGTCTGTTAGTTATTAAGTTAGATTGAACCCAAAACCTCGGTTTGGCCCGGTAGTTCTCGAGAAAAAACAAAAGTTTCAAAAACAAAACGGTTGAAAAATAAAGTTCGACTTTTCGAATGCCATTAAAATTTTGAAAAATTTGGGCGTAAACGCATATGCAAGGAGCTTCCCACGACCCGTTCTTTAGATTGAATCCAAAATATCAGATATGGAAGGGTCTTTTTGGTTTTTGAACAAACTTCAAAAAAAGCCCAAAAAAATTGACTTTTCCTAGGACGATAAATTTTGTGTAAAAAATTGTGAGTGGCACCGCTAATGCAAGGGAGCTTCCCACTACCCTTTATCTTCATTGAACCCACAAGCTAAGATTTGTGAGGTTAGTTTTTGAGAAAAATTTGAAAAAGATCTAGAAAACGGTCAAAAAAAACTTGACTATTCCGAGGGCCATAATTTTATGTGCAAAAAAACTTGAGCATAACCGCTTTTCGAAGGGAGCTTTTCAACTGCGTTCTATTCATTGAAACCAAAATATCAGAATTGTAAGTTAGTTTTTCAAAGCGTCTCAAAAAATTAAAATTAAAATTCTTGCACGTTCATAATACCAGTTTTTATCACACAGGAATCCTGGGCAAATATGCCAAGCAAGACATTTGAAATTCAAAGTGGCAACTGGACAAAACTTACGAACCTGAATCATGGCCGCCAATCTTTGAGCAGACACCAGTTGAGCCGAAAAAATCTTCCTACGTAAAAAAAAACTTTCAAGTCCCCCCTGAAACTACCCTGTCGTAACTTGTACTCAGCCAGTAGTCGAATTTGAATTTTCACGAAATTGAGCATGTCAACTGAAGAGCATGCGAGGTGAAGAGCATTGAGCATGTCAAGAGATTCGACTGATTTTGTAAAACTAGTTGTTAACTAGAAAAAGTCTAAATTCCAGTTTGATAACGCTTGCTTATCGCAAGCGTAACAAACTGATATTAAACACAAAAATCGATTACAAAATTTTATTTAGAAGCTCAATCAAACCAAAAACTAATTGAGAAACTAGGATCCAGCGACTTCACAAAATGCCAACACTTCGGCGGAATATAGATCATATCTCCTGGGTTCAACACAGCTGTAATCTGATTGGCTCGTTCAAAGAGGGGAAACTTTTCTTTGTCGACGTTTTCGACGTCTACTTGACTGGTGTTCAGCAGAAGGGGATCATCTGATGCAGGATAGACGTACTCGGAGTCACAGGCAGGTATCAACACCAACTGCTTCCTTCCGAACACCTGAAAGTACTGATAATTGAAAAATACGATATATGGTCACCTTCATTGCTAATTACTGCTGCTTAACTTGTGAGGGGACGAGTTCGTTGTGTAAAAAGATAAATTGCATCAACAGATTGTAGCATTCGCGCAAAGTCCAGAGTTTTTATAATTGCCGTAAATCTTACAATTTGGAGCTTGAAGTTTATCAATCGTTCAAACTTTACAACCTTATAGTTAGTGCAATGCAAAATCAGTAACACATGCGAAGCTTAGGTTTGCACAATCATTAACACAGGTGATGCTTAGGTTTGCATGATTTGCGATACAAAAATTAAAGAACCTGATGAATAAAGGAAAACCAAAAAAAAAAAATAATAAGAACCGCCGGTTGCTGTTCAAGTAGCACAGAAAGTACCGACCCTGATACTAAAAAAACTGTATGAAAAAATTATTAAACATGAATTTTCTAAAAAAAAAGAGAAGAGAAAGATTAAAAATATATATATCCAATTTTTTTTCATAATTTGCGAATTTTATATATTTTTCAAAAATTCTTTTCTGAAAAGGGCTCTGAAAGAAAAATCGGAAACTTATTTTACTGGAGTAAATTCACGAGCTTGAATTATAAGCTATTATAAGACCTACGACTCGCTCGCTTTACTTGCTCAAAATTAGACTAAAACTGTGAATACTTTTTGAAAACTTATTAATGTCAATGTCATTCCATTCACGACTGAAAGGGCTTCAATATTATTTATCACTAAATCTTTTCAAATGATTATTTGTGGTACCTAGTTTTCGTGGAAAACAAAAAAAAACTACTGCACACCCAAAAACAAAGTTCCTTCCCATTGAACGACGAAGTGACTAACACGAATCCAAAGAAAACCAAAAAACAAATCATTTTTCTGGAGAACTTAATTATTGCGAAAAAATGAGCCAGCAACTGTTGTGTTCCCTTTTAACCTAAAACAAAACCTTTGCTCTGGCAAGTTTGAACCTGAAAAATCAATAGTTTAGTGAAAGACGCCGAAAAATAACTGTTAAATTTTCCAACTTCCGAGTATTATACGACAATAAGATCATCGCAAAGCTCTTTCAATTTCAAGTTTATTTGTGAAAAAACTCACCCAAATTGAGAAAACCATATCAACAGGTACTTTTTGATTACGCTTCAATTCTAAGTATGAAATATATTTGACACAGAAGTCTGCGACAATCCATTTGGCTATTCAGAGCGTACTTGAAGCTCAGATTAAAAAGGATTCTGAAAAAGGACCTTCTGGAAGAATCGAAAGCCAAACTACCAAAAAACGATACGAGTGCAAACAAAACTGCAATCTTTTCCGAAAATAGAAAAACGGACAAATTTCAGAAACCAACCTTTGATCAGTACAATGCAATTTTTAGTCAACAAAATTTTATCCAAAACAAAATTTTATCCAAAACAAACTTTTGTTGAAAGTCTTTATATCAGCCAACAGTTTCAGGACTGTACTCAAGCGTAGGTGACATTTAATTAGTTTTACTGAGCTGATAAAATATTGACATTAGTTTTCTGATCCAATAACGCTGAGCAAGGAAATGATTCAAATGTTCGCTTGGAATGTGCCTCGTAATATGGCAAGAACTGGACTTGTGGAAACAATTTGTGACAACTGTTTTTGAAAATTACCGAATTTTTATTTTATTTTTGTCGCAAAAAAAATTACCTGACAGAGTAGGTTTCGTCTTGGATCTTGGTGCAGCGGAGATACTGTTCCAGCTGGTCCAAACCACGAGTTGATTAGAACATCACCCTTCTCGGCCCCATTGATCAATTCAGGAGTCATGTAGCAATAATCGGGGATGGTAATATCCTCTCTCAACAAGGGAACTTGTCCAAGAAAATCATGCTGGGCAAGGTATCCTGATTAAAAGGCTGGTCATTTTGCTGTTTTATATTCAATATAAATTTCTTTAAACAGATAAATTTCTTTCTTATTTAGTTATGATTAACATAACATTTCAAAAAAAACTAATTTGATAAAAATTAAATTAGAAACATTGAATCAATAAGACACCTAGCGAAACTCATTTCTAATCATTAAAATCTATGCAAAAAAAACAAACGCGGATTCAGCATCTCTTAAAAGAAATTTTGCGAATCCAAAAAATTTGAGCTTTTTTCTGAGCAAGTTTGTGTTGTATTGCTTTTCATTTAATCAAGAAACAAAGAAACGTCTATATTCTGAATCCGCTACAGTAAAAACTTTCACAGATTCACTACATAAAGGCACACTAATCATAAGGCTACTTTTGTAGCTAATACTAAGTAGTTAAGGCAAGTTCATTTGCATCAATAATTGCACGCTAATGTGATCTAAATCTCCGGTGACTCAAATCATTCGTTTATTTGTGATGTGATGATTTCGGCATATGAGTTGAGCTCGGGTGAGCAACAACGTCGGCTATCTTATTTTCCACATTCGTGAGTCTTTGTTCCAAAATGGCGACGGTTTGAGTAAGAGTATCAAGCTGTGATATAATTTGACTCAGAGCTAGGTTCATTTTCTTACTCTCATTCATCGTACTCGCGTTTGAGCTGCTTTTATTCGTATGAGGCGGCGACTGTGGCGGGTTGTAATCCACTTCGTTAATCACATGATTGACAGTGTCGCCAGTTGGGTTCAGAACCGAACGCGCTGATGAAATTGGAATTGAGCCCCCACCGAAAACCACTGATTTTGCTTTCGAATCGTATACACTCGGTTGATGCGGATGTGACATCATTGGCCGGTTCGGATTATTAACAGACGAAATCACCCCACTTGGAAATGCATCATTTGTACCAGTATTATACACGCGCCCCGGGGCTGCTTGATTTTCTTGATTGTTTTCCTGGTTGAAGTAGCTTGATAAGTTAGTCTTCCAGTATAACAACTGGTTATCCGCTCCCCCGGAAGCAAAATACTCACCGCAGTGACTAAACGCGACCGCAACTGCTTTTTTAGGTTGATGACCATGAAGAGTATAAATAAGACGACCTTCTAAAAGGTCAAACAATTTCAAGGTCGAATCAGATGACGCTGAAATGAGCAAATTTCCAGAAGGATGAAGACATACTGAGTTAACCTCATCGGTATGTGTTTGATAATGTTGAAGTAGCTTGTTGGTTCTGATATCCCATATCTTTATAGTCGAATCCGAGTTTCCAGCTGCGATGCAAGTGCCGCTAGGGTGAAACATCAAACTGTTCACGTGACAATTAAGTTCATTGAATGTATGAACACATTCCTTGGTTGACTTATCCCAAATTTTTATGGTTTTGTCATCGCTTCCTGAGACTAAGATCCTTGAATCCGGAGCAAACCTTGCAACGCGTACCCAATTCGAATGGCCGCTTAGAGAAAACTGGAACTTTTGTCGATGAACAGTGAATAGTTTGACTGTTTTGTCATCAGACGATGTGCATAAAAGCTCACCATCATGTGAGAAGTCCACAGATCTGACGGTTGAAGTGTGTGCTTTGAAACTAGAACTTTCACCTTTTATAGTTGGCACCCAAAGCCGAACTGTTTTGTCTCTGGAAGCACTAGCGACTAATTGTCCGTTCGGGGAAAACCGAACGTCCATTACCGCATCTTCATGACCTTGGTACCGAAAAGACCGGTTCTGACTCTGGTTATGCTTGAGGTTCCATACTATTAGGCTGCTATCGTAAGACCCAGATGCAGCTTGTTTGCCGGTAGGGTTGAAACTTATTGATGTTATTGTGTCTTTATGGGCTCGAAAGTACTTTTCAAGCGACGGGTCAGTGTTCTCCATCGACTATCTGAAAGATAATTAGAACCATCATAACAAGGACAGCCAGAAATCGAAACTATGTCGTTTTCTATGCGTGGCGTTATGAGAAGAATTACACAAGAGCTTGAAACATAGAAAATTAGGCATTATTGAATACATTTGGCTTCAAAAAAATCAAACAGAGCCAACAGACAGGAAGAAAACAAATCAATAAAAGCCAGGAAACAAAAAAAATACTGATTTGTTTATAAAAAAAACTTCAACTTTCGAATTTCGAAGAAAAAATAGGTGGCCTTAAACCTCTGAATTTCTAGAACAATATATGATAGACACTTTTTGTGATGAAATTAACCCAATTTGAGAAAACTGGATCTATATATGAAACTTATACTTCGTCGGAAAATCTGATAATTAAATTTCATTTTCAAAATTAGAAGTCGATCACGTTTTTCGTGACCTTTACACTTTCACTGGAATTTATGACCTTTACACTTTCACTTCGATAATGGAATTTGTCTTCCTTTCAACAGAGGAAATGAACTGAACTTAAAAAGAGATCAACATTCAAACCGCGAAAAATAAAACAGAGCATGAACAATCTTTAAGACTTCTCCTGAAAAAAATATATCATCACGACCTATAAAGAAGTCTGAACTACGTTCATCGACTCTTTATAACAAAACAAAAAAAAACTTAAAACGAATTTTTGCAGATTTTTTCAAACCTTTTTATTGCCAAGGAAGAAATAGTGGAAGCTTTGAAAACAATTTTTCCTGTAGTAAAACTTAATTTTTCACGGCTCAAGAACTTTTTTCAAGTATAACACCTACTCGTTGCTTTACTCGCTCGACATTGCGCAAAAAGGGAGTATTTGGAAAAAAAACAATCAGAAATAAAAGTTTTTCCCCAATTTGTGTACGGAATAAACAAGCAAAAACACAGTGTGTTTCCTCCCAACTTTCAGTGTGTGACTAGTATAAAAAATGTTCCACAATGAAGACTTTTCCACTCTTCGCTAAATTTGTAATTTGTTCCTGAATAGCAAAAAATGCATGCCCGTCTTTTTTTACTCTAAACATCTGTTTAACGATTAATTTTGGAATCTCAATTGCGATTAAAAGCGCCGCGCTCGATATTATACCAACCAAGTGTTCCATGAGCGTTCTTTCTAGTACATGATTTTGCGTGAAAAATGAACTATTCGCATGAAAATTTCCCTTAATGACCAGCCTTTTACGGATTCCTGCGGTGCGAAGTAAGTTTCGACAAACTTGTACAATGGCATTATTTGCTGCGTCCAGTCCTCATCATTGTACTTGGATCCTATCTCTATCGGCACGTGCCTGTAAGCGCAGATCTTCTGGAACAACATAAATTTCAAGGATTTCTAATGAGCATATTTTCCGAATTATTACTGAGAACGCGAAATATCTTACCAGAATGTATTTGAGAGACCAACGTTTCAGTGCTGGCCAAATTTCTAAGGCACCAGTTATTTTGAATGGCAAATCAGCGGCTATAAGTTTCAAAAACTCTTCGCAAACAATGTTTTCGTGTTCAGCGATAGAAGAAGGTCTTGATATTCTGGAATCGGCTTCAATGCACTATTTCAAACAAACAACAAAATTCTAGTACGCGCTCAAAAATTTGAATCCATTATCAATTTTTTCTTTACTAACTTCTATCAGTTCTAATTTATCATTTTGCTCAAGAGAATCGTGGATACCTTGGGCCAATGTTGTCAGTACATTTTCGACATCACCACCCATGATAATGCCATAGTCAAGGAATTTCAAAGCCTGTAACTTGTTAGAATTGCTTGATAGACATGCCAAAGCAGCTGTTGTTGAAAAAAAGGAATATGCGGAACGCCAATAATGCGAAACGAGACTCCAGTGTCCGGTGTGTAATCGCTCCCATACAAAGTCCAGACAAACTTGGCTCATTTTCAAAGATATCTTGGGCGAATGCTTCAAGGATTTTTCTATTAAACTTTTGTGCGCAGTTAAAAACGGGCTTTGACTGACAAACTCAAAATCTTTCGCAAACAAGCCATCTAGTTCAACCTTAACAGACATGAATAAATTCTGAAACATAGCCAACGAACAATTGGAAAAATGTTAAAGGACACGACGAATAATATACTGCAAAAACGTGAGACAGACAGAAATCATTTCAGAAGCAACCTGCTAATTTTGAACAAATTTGCTTTTTTTGTGCTACAACAGTTTTTATCGGAAAACTAGATCATGCATTCGAACATTTTCTGGAAATAGGTAGTTTGCTCTTTTCAAATCATTATTTGTTTCAAGTTTTTGCATATTACAAGGGTAATACTTGATGAATCAACCCAATTTTCAAAAATGTAGAAAAAGTATTCTGGTAATCCACTGGAAAAATATTGGTTCCGTAGCAGTATTTAGACAACTGCGTAATCATACTCTTCAGAAAGCAGACAAACACTATAATAACCAATCAGAATTGAAACAAGTAAAAACTTAAATAAAAATTACTTATTTCGTAAGTTTGCTTTCCCATCTCGGTTCTGATTGGTCATTTTAGTATTCATCAGCTTACTGACGAGTATGAATCGCTTTTTGTTTTATAAAATCAGAAGGTCGAAGTATTATAGTAACCGAGGTTACAGTCCGGGGTCCCTTCAGTCTCTAAGTAACTCTCCAAACAGAAAATCATGCTTATTCAAATCGTCCAGAATTGTTTAAAAACACCCACTGCGCGTACAGTAAACATAGTTACCTTTTTTACAGAAGCTCTATTATGTCAGAAGCAGGAAATGAACAGGCGATCCTGCAGCCCACCCTTACTGCAGTCGAACAACTAGAGCCGAAAATTAACATCTGGTATTTAGATGATGGAAATTTAGCCGACAATTATAAGTCAGTACTCCGGAACCTTAAAGGCACTCTGAAATCGGAACAATCTTACTGCCTGAGGTTGAATAATGAAAAGGGTCGAAGTATGTTTTTTTTGGGACCGACCACGAGTAGACAGTACAATTCAATATCAACTCAATTTCGAAATAATATATTCAAAAAATATATTTAAAAAATGAAGAGCTTCTTATACCAGGATCTCCAATCGGCGACCTTTGTCAAAAACAATCACTCGACAAAAATTAAGGAGCTTGAAATAATCCCGGATGTCTTTGACAAAACAGACGCCCCTCAAGGGTTTCACCTGGAAAATTGATTTAGCTTGGCATGTTTTTTGGAACGCTACGACAAAATACTAAAAAACCCGTTATGCAAGGTCGCTAATGTGAAAATGGATTGTAACCATTTTTTACAAGCAATTCTCTAGGTAGCTAAAGATGACTTGGGTTTTTCTTCCTTCAGTCTACTAGCTTTTAATGCTTTCGCTTTCTCGCCAAAACGAGCGAAAAGCCTCAACCCAAAATTTTGATTTGGAGCATGTGAACCTATAATGATGAGCTTAAACGGTGGTTTGAATTTTGGAAAATTGAAATGGCACAGGAAAATGATGGCACCGGACAGCGAAAATGCAGACTGATTTTAAGACTCGAACCACCGGACTTTAAAAGATTCAAAGCGGTACAAGGTAGATTTGGCTCCCAATGGTTGAACGTCATGCCGTGCAAAAATCTAAGGTTAAAACTATCGAATTAATGTGCCAGTCGGTCATATCTAGAAGTTTGACCTGGAGGGACACGAATATACGTGATTTTGGAGTGAAGTTTTAATTTTCAAAAATTCGAATGGAGCCTGTC
This sequence comes from Symsagittifera roscoffensis, assembly GCF_963678635.1. Lineage (NCBI taxonomy): Eukaryota > Metazoa > Xenacoelomorpha > Acoela > Convolutidae > Symsagittifera > Symsagittifera roscoffensis. The sequence continues at coordinate 76,720,325 of NC_087063.1, read as the reverse complement.
GTGCTCAGTTTTCTCGCGACAACTGAAAACAAAAAATGAGAAATCAGAACGACCGAATTAACAATTGCGGGAAAGTTGTCAAATATATACAGTGGGAAATCGCTATTCGCAATTTTCCATCGTAGAAAACTAGAGTAGAGCTGTCCTATCTGATATAGGAGACCAAACGAACACGAGAGCAGAGCTAAAATCAACTGGACCAGTGTTAACCTTCAACGGAAAGGCGGACAAGTGAAGTCTCCCAATGGTCCAGAGTCAAACTATATTCTTGAGTTAAAACTTACTTCCCTTGATTGGGACTCATCGTTAGAAAACTTCTTGAGTTATATTTGATTATATTTATGCCAGAGTCGTTAATTAGTTTAGTTACTCTGTGTCTCAAGCGTGCTGCTATGTAAGTACCAAATTTAGTTTTCTCGAGTGTGTTTTATGATGGTTATGTTGAGATAAGGCGAGTTTTAGGTTGATCCATCTGAAATGGATTAAAGTTCCACTGTCTAATAAAAAATAACTTAACGGATTGTTCCGACCCTGTTTTTAACGGCGTTCGTGTATTTTGGGTACTTTGAGACCTAAGTATGGGCACGTTCTTATTTTCTAGAGTGGGGGGGGGTATTTTGGTAGTGGCTTTTAAGCTGTAACGGGTTTTTAGTCTCATGTCGCAAGTGAACCGAATTGGCTCCGACCGTTTTGAGGTAGAAAAACACAAGAGATAGTGTCCCTGACTCTTGAGCCAATGGTTAAGCCTATTTTTCTTAAGCCTCATATGTGACCGAAGTAGGCGACTGTTATAGATTTTTTTTATTGGCGCTCCTGGGTGTTTTTACATCATGACTACGGAGTCGAACCCATTTGACACAGCTTCGGGCTGCAAGCCCATTCTAGAGTACCGGTGGTACGGTTCAGCGGGAACGTGTAAACCTTCCGGTTGTACCTTGATAGCTTTTTAAGAAAATTTGAGAAAACTTCCTGGTACGCTCTCCGAACGAGGCCTAGCTAACCGAGTAAGGGGGGTAACTAGGGGGACAAAAACACGAGCAAAAAGACAAAAAGCGAAACAAAAACAAGGAAAAAGTATAGAAAAAGGAACAAAACCATAAAACAAAAAAGACAGTGACTTTGATACCAGATTAGTTGGATCAAACCTTTATATTAATTAAATAGTATACCCATACTGTTTTATAAGACCGATCATTTCGATCAATCTAGCAATCTAAACCAGTGACTTCAATAAGGTGCCCAAGTGGGGGCGTTGTTAAGGGTTTTTAGATAGCTTGCAACCTAGCTGGACCACTAGGAGACTTGACTAGAAAAGGTGACCAGCCGAGTGGGAAAGTGGTTCACAAGGACAGAACCGGACCACTAGGAGACTTGACTGGAAGAGGTGACCAGCCAAGTGGGAAGGTGGTGCTGGTGTCAAATGCAGTGCACGTCAAGGGGACAACCAGCACGGGATCACTACAACAAGAAGAGGACGCACAGGGGTGTTCTCAAGTTGGGCAAACGGGTATCGTTAAAATCCACATTACATTGTAGGAGATAAGTGTAAAATTGTAAAATTGGATAAGCGGAGCCCCATTGTTTTGAGGAAGTTTTCACACAAGCAGGCCTGGAAACAGGTCTACGGTTTTCTCTCGAGATTAGCATCCGGCGCTTAAGGGATTTTTCGGCTTAAGAGGGGGGCTAAAGAGGGGGAGGTTAGAAGGGGATCTGTTTAGGTTAGAGGTTGGCGGTTGTAAATTGTAAAAAGGGGGGACACATTAGAGTAGCTAATTGTTCGGCATCGTCGATTTAGTTACATTAGATACTTACACGCGTTGGTTATAAGAAGCGGATATCCAAATTTAACATCGAGTTAAGGTAGGTACCCGGGTCGGATCGGTAGGGGGGAATGGACATAGACAGTTTTCGTGATACCCCATAAGATCGCTAGCAGTGGGGAGGAAAACGCGTGGCAACCGGGTACCAGACATTTTTTCAGACAAAGGTTGACATCTGCCAACTTTGAATTTGAGGTGGGTTCATCTCTCTGTTTTTGGAATTTTTCCTGTTTAAATTTTTACGTTTTGGTGAAAATTTGTTGTTGGTATTTGAACGAACAGGTGATCACAAGATACCTGCGAGGAAGGTAGGGTTTCAAATAGCCTGAAACAACGAGAGGGAGATAAATACAGGGGGGGTCAGTATCTGGGTTTTGGCCATTAAGATAGGGATTTTGGAAAATTTTTTTTATTAGAGCTCAAGTGGTGGTACACGGTACAGTGGTTCAAGAGTCCCCACAACGAAGAAGAAGAGATCCTATATCCAGACACTTAGTGACAAGTCTTGGGACAGTACCGAAGAAGTCTTGGGACATTGCAGTCTGGGGACAGTCTTGGTGCAGTACGGTCTTGGGACAGTCTTAGGACAGTGCAGTCTTGGGACAGTCTTGGGACGGTGCAGTCTCGGGACAGTCTTGGACCAGAGCAGTCTTGGTACGAGACAGTCTTGGGACACTGGTCTTGGGACAGTAGTCTTGGGACAGTAGTCTTGGGACAGTGGTCTTGGGACAGTGGTCTTGGGACAGTGGTCTTGGGACAGTTGTCTTGGGACACTGGTCTTGGGACAGTGGTCTTGGGGCACTGGTCTTGGGACAGTAGTCTTGGGACAGTAGTCTTGGGACAGTGGTCTTGGGACAGTAATCTTGGGACAGTAGTCTTGGGACAGTAGTCTTGGGACAGTAGTCTTGGGACAGTAGTTTTGGGACAGTAGTCTTGGGACAGTAGTCTTGGGACAGTAGTCTTGGGACAGTAGTCTTGGAACACTAGTCTTAGGACAGTAGTCTTGGGACAGTAGTCTTGGGTCAGTAGTCTTGGGACAGTACCGAAGAAGTCTTGGGACATTGCAGTCTGGGGACAGTCTTGGTGCAGTACGGTCTTGGGACAGTCTTAGGACAGTGCAGTCTTGGGACAGTCTTGGGACGGTGGTCTTGGGACAGTAATCTTGGGACAGTAGTCTTGGGACAGTAGTCTTGGGACAGTAGTCTTGGGACAGTAGTCTTGGGACAGTAGTCTTGGGACAGTGGTCTTGGGACAGTAATCTTGGGACAGTAGTCTTGGGACAGTAGTCTTGGGACAGTAGTCTTGGGACAGTAGTCTTGGGACAGTAATCTTGGGACAGTAGTCTTGGGACAGTAGTCTTGGGACAGTAGTCTTGGGACAGTAGTCTTGGGACAGTAGTCTTGGAACACTAGTCTTAGGACAGTAGTCTTGGGACAGTAGTCTTGGGTCAGTAGTCTTGGGACAGTACCGAAGAAGTCTTGGGACATTGCAGTCTGGGGACAGTCTTGGTGCAGTACGGTCTTGGGACAGTCTTAGGACAGTGCAGTCTTGGGACAGTCTTGGGACGGTGCAGTCTCGGGACAGTCTTGGACCAGAGCAGTCTTGGTACGAGACAGTCTTGGGACACTGGTCTTGGGACAGTAGTCTTGGGACAGTAGTATTGGGACAGTAGTCTTGGGACAGTAGTCTTGGGACAGTAGTCTTGGGACAGTAGTCTTGGGACAGTAGTCTTGGGACAGTAGTCTTGGGACAGTAGTCTTAGGGCAAGGGTCTTGGGACAGTGGTCTTGGGACACTAACAAGAAGTACTGGGACAGCACTGAATAGTCTTGGAACAGTAGAGAGGAAGTCTTGGAACAGTATAAAGAAGGGGGGTGACGGTACTAAAGAGTATAAAGACAGGTTGAAGTAACCAATCGCAAAATTAAATTTTCTATCCAATCCTAAAGATCCGGTACTGTAGGGATCAAGAACATATAGAATTTTCAAAAAGCTCAGGAAACGTTGTTTTTATTAAATTGCAGATTTCTTTTTATCAATTTTGTCAAAACAGGTTTTAACCTTAGAGTAGAATTTTGTAGATAGTAATACTGTAAATAGGAACAATTGTAAATAAAAATAATGAGGCGGAGCAGGGTACCGGTGGCTGAAAAAAAATCTACTGAAGCGAAGACAAAATATAACTCGTCGCTACGTAAAACGACATCAATGGGTCCAAAGATAACAAAGAAGAACTTTTCAGTTAGCATGGTCAACATGAGGAGTAATACAGAGAACAGAGCAAAAGAGGGCACGGAAGGGAAACAAGCAGAACCCGCCATCGAGATTAAACTAGAGACACCGGACCAAAGTGTGGATGAGGTGGGAAAGAAGACGACAGAGTCAACTCCGATGCCGAATGCGGAAGAACCTAATCCAAAGTCCATGGAGTTCTCACCGATAGACAATGTGGAAGACACAACAGGCAACACGCCAGACACGGTGATGGACGAGTCTCAAGCAAAAAGAACGTCTTCTACTGAAAGATTGGCAATAATGGTCGGAATGAAGTCGAGAGACGCAGCAGTGGAAGAGACGAAAGACGAGAAAGGCAAAACATTCGGAACAATTTCCACGAGAACGACAGACACCGACCAAAACGAAGACCAGATCAGACCGGGAACAGCAACCAACAACAGGACAACAACTGACCATGGAACAGCTACTCTTGAGCTAGGTGATTTGATGGCGAAGCTAGATCAGATAGACAAGAAACTGAAGCACAGCGAAGAGGATAGAGATGTGATAGGAGGGAAATAAGAAACAACAAACATGAGTACCTGGACAGCTATTTCAATCTAGCGAGAGCGACAGAGGAAAGGCCTCAGCAGATGTCGGACAAGGTAAATACCACTGATGAAAAGCGAGACAAGAACATCAGAAAAGACATGCAAGATATGAAGCAACGATATGACCCAGTGAATAGCCAGTTGGGAAGTTTGGAAACGAGAATGGATACGATGAGTAGGGACCAGGCTGAGAGTTCATGTGCAATACAGACAAAGTTAGACGCCATCTTGAGGAACTCAACGCCACAAGACAGGCCAGCAGCGGAGCGAACGCAAGGCTTTGGCAATAGAGTTGACTTCGTGGAACCACAACGGAACAAACGGCAGTCAACACCGTTACCATTACCCCGGGATGCTGCAAGTACAGCACCGGGGGGGGGGGCAAAGCGATTATGAAAAGTGGAACAGCGAACACAACCAGTGGTCCAGGGGACTCCACGACTCACAACAACGTGGGACCGGATGTCATGACATGGGCAAGCACCTGGGAAATGATGAACAGGACACTAGAAGCCTTCGTCACAAGGAACATTTACTCGAGTGACAGAGGAAGCAACAAATCCAGGAAAACTTTTAAAAAACTGAAAGAATTCAAGGATGATTCAGACGGATGCATTGAAACTTGGGTAGAAGTCATGAGGTGCACTTGGAACAAGACAACTTGAACGATGAGAGGCAAGCATGCACAGCGATACTCAGCAATTTGGAAGGCACGGCATTGAAATGCGTGGTTGCGAAGAAGGAAGAGGAACGCGACACAGCGGATAAAATCTTCGAGATATTGTTAAATCGATTCGGGTCAGGCATGAAGGGTCATCAAGCGATGATGCGATTTGAAAAGAGAAGGCAAAGGGACGATGAATCGATAGACAGGTTACTCGATGATATTGAGAGCTTGAGACGAAGGAGTGACCAGGAAGAATCCACCAATAGAAGGAACTTCAGCATCGCCTCAAAGTTCATTGATGGGGTAAAGAGTGATCACATGAGAACAATGTTAGCAACATACTATACATTGTCGAAAGACAGTGCACCAACTCCAGAAGAGATGAGGCAGAAGTCAAGAGAGTACATGCTAATGAAACCCAAGAAAAATTCGTACTCAGATAACAGGAATACGCAAGGGGGGAATCAACCACAAAGGTCGTCATGGTACAAGCCCAGAGATGACATGGACAAACGTAAATCATGCGCGAACTGCGGGTCAGCTGACCATCATGTGGCGGATTGCACAACATACAAGCAGGGCATGAAGAGTTTGGGATATGCACCCGATGAGGAAGATATGAGCCAGATGGAGGAACACGAGTTCTATAGTGGCTTGATCATCAAAATAGGTGCAAGATGCTTCTTCTGCAACCAAGAGGGGCACTTCAGGATGGACTGTCCGTTGTTCTGGGAGGCAGTCAAGAACCAGAGTCATCCAAAAAACAAGTTGGCGTTAGCAGCGGTACAGAACCAGAGAAATAGACAAGGTGAATTTGAAACGAAAAACGTAGAAACACCAAGTGCGGAACTGCCAACGAAAACAGTGAAAGCTGTAACGCAAGTTAATAGTGCAATAGAGGCCACGGCCAGGAACGCCCTAGAGATAAATTATGAGAAGTCGGCGGCGGAAGCTATCAATAAAGTGAAACAGGACCTGGCGGCGAAAGAAATAGAACAACGACTGAAGCAAGAGATCGAAAGACAGAAAATGAACGAGGCATTAGGTTGCTCGCAGTCAATACCAGAGGCTGTAGCGGGGTCGACAAAAAATGGAAACTGCAACACTGTAAAGATGGTGACGGGGAAGCCATTCGGTATAACAAAGATCGGGGCAAAAATAATGTCAATAATCACCGTGGGCGGCCATGAGGTAACGAGAAACTTGAGCGAACCAAGTGACCAGACAATAATGCACATTGATGTGTACGCAGATTACTTGAGTGGTATAAGCCCACAAACGACTTCTAGAGCATTGAGGGCACTACTCACGAGAGGGGGTAGCAAGTCAGTCCGAGTTGATAACAGGTACACAGAAGCTTATGGTCCGCATGAGGTGATGCTAAATATAGATGGGATCAACATCTATACGAAAACAATGATAACATGTGATGAAGGTCTAATAGGGCAAATCTACGTAGGAAAAGAAGAGTTGAAAGTGAGATCGATTGGACACTGCGCCATGCTTGAGGAAGATGCAATGCACATCGGGACAGAGGCGGATGTATCAGCACATGTGCTCGACATAAGTGGCAAGAAGACTCAGTTACGTGGGTTACTCGATACGGGAGCGGTCTTGAGTGTCATACCAATCGAAACCTGGGAACGAATGGGCTTCAACAAAAATGATTTGATAGACTCGAGAATACGGTTGTCAGCTGCAAACAAAGGGGCGCTGCGGGTGCTGGGCAGAACGCCGATAATAGCCCTAAATTTGGGGGAACGCAACCTGTAAATGAGCTTTCTTTTGGTAGAAAACCTAGATGAGTCTGACCAATTCATTTTAGGCAGAGACTTCATCAGGAACTTTGATCTAACGATTGATCTAAACAACGCAATGTTCAGGATACGGAACCCGGATAGGAGGTACGCAATTAAACCGGTAAATTTAATAATGGCGAATGAGAACAAAGCACCGGTATTCTTGAGTAGGAGGGTGAGGCTAAAGGCGAACGAAGCGGCGATCGTAAGCTTACGAATGAAAAATTACAATGAACTAAGTGACAACAAGCAGGTATGCATAGTCCCAAATCCAAAAAGTCAAAGTGCTGCTGTTTTAGGAAGATCCTTCTCGATAACGAAGAGCGGTCTCTGCGTCAGTGTCTTGTTGAATACTTTTGACATACCAATCAAGATACAGAGGGGGAGGAAACTGGGATATGCTTTACCCGTAAAAACTCGATATGAAATGACTGAAAACCAAAAACAAAATGAATTTGTTGATTGTCCCAATCATAGGGACAAAATTTGTATCTTGAGACGATTGAAGAAAATAAAAGGTTCATCAGGTCTTGTGAAGTCACTTAAGTCAGAGACAGACGATGGGATATCGAGCTGTTCGAATTTCGCGGAACGGCCCACACTAGATGAAATACAGAGTGATAAACCGGTCCTACCGGAAATTGAACATTTAAGGGGCAAGATAACGGACGAACAGCTCGAAGCCATCAAGGACGTATTAGAACGGAACGAGGAAGTTTTTTTGAAGACATAAGACAGAAATCGGGTGTTGTAATTTTGTTGAGCATGAAATATAACTTGAGGAGAACGCAATACCGCACAGGGAGGGGGCGAGGCGCATGACCACACACAAATCGGATGCGTGTAGAAAAGAGATCGAAACGTCACCGTGGGCGTGTGGAGTAGTGATGGCCAAAAAGAAAGGCGACCAATTGAGGTTTTGTTGTGACTTTCGATACCTGAACTCCGTCACGGTGAAGGATGCCTATCCCATACCTAGGATTGATGATAGCCTCTCGAAGTTAGGTGATGCAAAATTTTGATGACTCTTGATTTAGGTTCGGCCTTCTGGCAGGTACCACTCAGGAAGCAGGACAGGGAAAAGACAGGGTTTGCCTGCGAGTTGGGTCTGTTTCAATGGAAACGGATGCCGTTTGGTCTCTGCAATGCCACTGCCACATTTCAGCGGTTGATGGCAGACGCGCTGATAGGTGTGACTAAGAAGTACGGCAATCTGGTAATGTGCTATGTGGATGACGTGGTAATAGCGACACCCTTACTGGAAGACCACATTGAGAGACTTGACGAGGTGTTTGCGTGTATGAAGAGGTCGGGGCTAAAGTGCAAACCATCAAAGTGCGAGATACTCAAGGATTCGATAAAATACTTGGGCAGGATGGTGGACAGACACGGCATCAGGCCAGATCCAGACGCAGTAGAGGGAGTTCTAACTTGGAAATCGCCAAAAACGGAACACCAATTGATGAGCTTCCTGGGTTTTGCAAATTACTACAGAGAATTCATCAAAGGCTATGCAGACAAGGTTTACCCGATGCAACAGTTAATGAGACACAAGGGCAAGAGCAGAAGAAGAGTCATTCCAGAGAATAAAAAAAGAGTTGTGCGAGGCACCAGTACTAGGGATGCCAACAGAGAAAGGGATGTACGTGCTGGATACGGATGCGTCGGTAGTAGCGATTTCTGGAATTCTCTATCAGGAACGAGAGTGGAACGGGAAAACAGTTTTGAGACCAATAGCGTACGAGAGCAAAGTCTTAAGTGACACGGAAATGAAGTACGGGGCACCGAAAGCAGAGATGTTCGCGGTGGTTACCTTTGTCGAGAAATATAGAGCATACCTAGGCAGCGAGCCATTCAAGCTGCGAGTCGACAACAGGGCACTAAGCTGGCTGAAAACGTAATCAATGCACCAAAGTTACATTGGGAGGTGGATAGTTCGCCTGGATGGATACAACATGATAATTGAGCATAGAACACGAGACAAACATCAAAACGCTGACAGCTTGAGTAAGAAGACGGAGTTCTACGAGAGACAAGAACAGAGGGAGGCAGATAGACCTGAGATCAAGGATGGCTTCTCCTTCATGGACAAGGAAACGTACGACAGTCTTCCACTCACGAGATGGTTGGACAAATCAGGCAAACCAATAGAAGATCACCCCGAATTACCAAAAGAACCTCCGGAGAAAACAATCTTGAAAAAGAACCGAGGGATGCCGATAGGGATAATGCTCAAGTCAAAGATTGTGAGGGAGACGCTCAAGGCAAAAGGCTATGATCTTAACCAGGTAGAGACGGGAGAGGCACAAATAGACGATGACTTAATGAGGTTACTCGAGAAACTAGCAGATGACAAGCCCGTGATCCAAGAAAAGGGTACGGAGGAACCAGAGGTCACAATACTGCGAAAGAGCGGGATAGTTAGTGATGAAAACCCCACGAAGGTGACTAACCCTGATGGGAAGGAAGTAGTGCAGTCACTGGTTGAAAAAATCCCGGACGACATACTTGAACAGACTCGGGTTAGGAAAAAGAAAGTGGCGTTCAAGGAAGAAGCTGAATACCTGGGACTAGGTCAAGAGTCCGGGGAGTGGTCCACGTCCACGGAGGAAGAAGATACTGAAGGAGGAAATTTTTCCGGGGAGTGTGAAATATGGGATGAGGACTCGGACGAGAGCAGCGACAATCAGGATAGTCTCTGCATGATATTGGCAGAAGAGAAGATTAGACACCGCGACAGGAAATTACAAACAGATCCATTCTCAGGAACATACAACATGGACGTACAGGAAGTACGAGGAGGTGAAGAACGTGAAAGAATTGCAGTTTCGAGGAAACTATTCAGGATACTATCATGCAACTCAAATGTCAGAACAAATCTGGTGCCAGAAGATGATATGAAGATCGTAAAGAGGATAATATGCGTGAAGCTGAATGACGACATCCACAACCCTGGGGAAATGAATGGACAGATCATGGCACTAAAGGAACATGTCAAGGCGAGATATAGGCTGTCGGACCTGATAAGAGCACAAAAGAATGACAAGATGACAAGTAACCTCTCCAAATGGATCCGAACGGGGTCCAAGGAGAAAGGGGAACTTGAAGAAGACAGCTACAAGATCCTGAGCCAGTTCTACAAAGAAAGGAAAGATTTACTCTATCACACAGCTGACGGGGTGGTAGCATGCAAGAGAAAAGACGAGGAGAAGATATTACACAAGCACAACCTCATCATATCACCACAATTGTATCAGACAGAGGTGCTGTTCAGATCGCACGATCAGATGGGGCACCAGGGGATAGACAAGGTGCAACAAAGAATACTTCACAGGTTCGATTGGCCAGGATTGAGGAAAGCTTGCGAGAGGTGGGTGAATGCATGCCTGGCATGCCTGCAAGTGAAAGACCCAAGGAAGATGAAATTCCCACTCAAGTCGGTGGAAAGCTCGGAATTTAATGAAGTGGTGCAGATAGACCATCAAAAGAGCTGGATGACGGAGTCGGAGTATAACCAGATACTGGTTATAATTGACCACTTCACAAAGCTGGCAGAAGCGGTGCCGTGTCAAACAGCTTCGGCAGAGGAGACTTGTGACCACTTGATAACCCATTGGATATCGAGGTATGGTTGTCCAATGACTTTTCAGTCAGACAACGGCAAGGCTTTTGTGGGGGACTTGACTAAAGAATTAATGAAGAGGTCACACATTGCTCAAGCACACTCAACGACTTACCATCCTCAGAAGACAGGCTGGTAGAGAGACAGAATAGAACGTTGGTGAATATGCTGAGGGTATACTGCTCAAGGTACATGACAGACTGGGATAAATATCTGCCGCAAGTCGTAGGGGCATACAACAGTACTCAACACTCAACAACGGGCATCAGTCCTTTCATGATGTTGACAAGCAGAGAGAGAGCAATGCCCCTGACATTCTTTTACCCGGAATATGAAGGGAAGAGGACGTCGCCTCAAGCTTACGTGAAAGAAGCGATCAGGAGACAGCAGGAAATAAACGAGCTATGCAGGAGGAACACTGCGCAAGCACAAATGAGACAGCGCAAGAAATACGATGAAAGGATATTACAGGCAAAGCCATATGAGGTGGGCCAGTACGTGTGGGTTTTCCAGAATGTCATACCGCCCAAAGGGACGAAGAAACTACTCAAGAAATGGAGAGGACCATTCATGATAACGGAAGTACATCAACAAGGACGGTTCTACCGCTTGAGTACTGGGCGAGCAGCACATTATGAAAATCTGAAGCCTCATGTCCCATCCCCAGAGGACTGGTGTATACCAAAGGACATGGAGGGACTCGAGTACCTACTGGTGGAGCCAGCATGTGAAGTGAACGAGAGAGAGAAAAATGAAGGCAATGAGAACTTGAGTTTGGATGACAATGAAAAAATAGAAGCGGACTCTGAAGCGGAATCTTTTGTGGAAGAAGACTGGAACGATCCGGAGCAAGGTGAGGTGCTGAAGTGGACAGAACCAGATTTATCAATACCAGCGGGGACAAGGAGTGGCAATCGCAAACGAACAGGCATGAGGTACAACAGGTACGGGGACAATTTCCTGATTGATAAGATACATCCCGACGACCTAAGCAAAGAACTACTAAGTGTGGGCGAACTGGCGGCAGATGATGAATGGCAAATCATCAATGATAATGAACACTACCCACAGGAAGACTACTCGACACCGGAGCGGGAGACGGATTTGGAACAGAGCGAGATAGAGAGGAGGGAGAATACGAACCTGAGGATATTAGAATGGATGCGCGATGTCAAGAACGGAAGCGACGAAGGACAAAGCATACACTAAATTGACATATCAGCGGGAAAGCACATGAAAACGGAGAATCTTCTCTTCGGCTGGACGGCAACAGACAGGCCGCTCGACATTCCGCCAGATAATTCAGACCCAGCATCATCGACGGGGACGTCGATAAATTTTTTTGTCCGGGGAGTGGGGGTAGGACTTACCCACACCGAAAATTTAATGATAAAGAAACTCAGGGAAGTGAGAGAAACAAGCGGACTGGAACTAGATGGGGAGGAGGAATTGAAATACCAAACGAATACTCGGAAATTATCCTGATAACGGATAGTGACTTCATTCTGTCAGACAGGACTAGCGCAATCTGTATCACGGCGGACATGAGTTTCAAATCAAGAGTGGAGGCTGACTTCAAGAGAGAGTACCAGAACGTGGAGTTTCTGTTTAGACAGAGACCGGGGCTGGGAGGAATGGCTGCGCTTCCACCATCAGTAGCACAAGTCCCGGGCAAATACCTGTGCTTCCTAGTGACGAGGGTCAATGACAGGAACACGATCGATCCTGAACACGTGATGTTGGCACTAACAAGACTAGGAGACTTCATGATTGAAAGAAGGATAACGGAAGTCTCAATGCCGGTGTATGACCCAAACAGGGGCAAATTGAGCCCAAGGGAATTGTACGCTATCCTACACGTGGTCTTCGCAGAAACGGAGATAATGGTACATCTTCATAAGAAATACTACTTGAGCATCGCCTGAGTCGGGTACACGGGGTCTCGAGTTGGGTATGAGGGGAGGATCTCGAGTTAGGTGTGGAGGTACAAAACAGGTAAAAGGATCTTAAAGGTGATTGGCATGACAATTAAATTTTAAATGATTGATGGTGCTATAACATAAAATGAATCTGCATGCTGTTAGAAAATTTCCAATTGAACTATTTTAGTAGAACCAAAAAAAGGAAAGGGTTTTAATTATAGTGGCAAGGGGGGTTTTAGGTTAGGAACATAGCCTCTTAGTTCAAAAATCGAGTGTCATTTTCAGATTGATTCGATAAAGTCAAATTGACTACCCAACTACATTCAATTGAAAGAAAGAAAGTCCTTGAACGAACACACAAGTTGAACAACGCTTCAAGAAGTTAACTCTCAAGTACTCAAGTTGCTAAGGTAATACTCAAGCTGCTAAGGTAATTCACAAGTTGCTAATACTCAAGATCATCTAGAAGTTACAGAAATGGCATATCGATTCTGGAAGTCCATGCCATCGGCTCTGGAAAGGCCCACACTTGATGAGTTGTACAGACGCCTCAGGGATCTGGATTACACTCAAGTGGATGAGAGAATGGCGGTGATGCTGAACGCCACCCTCCAATTGGAAGAGTAGGGCGAATGCCGGGAGTCTGCAACAGCAGCGGTTCTAATGGTCGGCTACACCAATGATGGAATATCCAACCAAGAGCAAACCAGATGGCTGTCCTGGAATGTAGATGGAGGAATAAGGGGATTCGACTTGGCAAGGAACCCTGTTTGAGCAACAATACCGAGTATGGCGCAGGGGAGTTCCCATTACCGATCAGACCATCAGCCAGATCTACAGGCCAGAGCACGAGTAAAATGCCATCAATAACGCGAGCGCAACAAACGGGGGAAGCGTATCCGGACCTCAGTACTATGATGAGAGAGCTTAAGAGGACTCAGCGGGAGAGGAACAAGGCGAACCTCGACCGGGATCAAGCGAAGCTTGAGAGAGATCAGGCAAAACTGGAGAGGGATCAAGCGGTCGTCGAAAAGGACCAAGCGCGGAGGGAACTGGATATGCTGAAAGCTGAGCATCTGCAAGAACAAAGAGTGCGAGAGAATGCCGCGAATTGTGAGCAGCTGAAGTCGGAGCTTGAGAGAATCCAGCAACGACAACGCGAGCTCGATATGCAGAAAATGGCTAGGCCCAAGGAGCGAATGGTTACCGGCTCAAGGCCAGAGTCGCGTATGGAGGTGGACGAAGCTCCCAGATCGAAGGGACGATTTAACCTAGACCGCGCGGCTCAAGAGCATATGAATGAGGGGTTGGAGGTGTGGATACCAACTGAATCAACGTCCTCCCTGCGTGGCCTAGAGACACAAACAATACGCCCATTGATGGACGTCGCGCTGCCTGGGTATACCCCAAGTTCAACCCCGAGTAGTAGTCAGGTGAGCGGTAGCTCGTCACGACTCAAAGAATTGAACGAGAGGCTACAGCTAAGGAATCGTGAGAGTCCAGCAAGAGTGGAGCTACCCCCGACGTGGAGGGAGCAACCTATCAGGAGTGTGGTGATCTCAAGTTACAAGAAGAACACAGAAGGCAGATACCACAGGCACAATCGTATGGATTGGAGCACGGCACAGAGAGTCAGGAGGGATTGCTTCCATGACACGGCTTGGGTGGAATACCTCACGCAGCCACGTGTGCCAGAGGGAGCGGTCCACTTGATCGTAGAGGACAGCTTGCTGCGGGTGCTGACCCGGATTCAATCACATTGGCAAACGGGGATCTTGAGTTTCGCTGGAGCTGCGACGCCACAGATGTTGGCAACACTTGAGATGCTAGGGATGGCAAGAGTATACACGGTAACTCTAATGATCGGGACGAATGACGTGTCTAGGGGGGAGGCCAGGAAGGTGACGAGGCTACATGACAAGATGAGCTGCATCCTTGAGGAATTGCGGATTCAAATGGATCCTGCCATTCTCACGGTGTGCACCATTTCTTACAACATGAAGGCGGATCAACACGCGATGGAGATGAACACAAAGGTGCGAAACCTGAACGAAATAATCAGGTAAATACATCAAAGGAGCGTCCTCCCCGTTGGATTACTGGATGTAGCCGAGCAGATGGAGCGATCTGTTTTCCCCGACGACGCATCCTCAGACGGGATCCACTTTGACAAACCCAGGGGAGTAGAGTGGTTGAATGATGTCTTCCAAAGACACATAAGCGCGTTGGAGGCAGAGTTGCTAGAGACGGCCCAAGTCACGTTCGGGCCACCCCCAAATCCACCTTTCTTCAACCCGAGAGCTTTATCCAGTCACCTGGGAGCGAAGGCCGATTCTAGAGACAGCTCGAGGAGCAGCCGGACCAGATTGCCAGGCGCAGCACCCATGGAGGCCGAGGAGGCAACGTCATCAACTCCTCAGAGTTCGGTAATATCCTCGGTGGTCGTGGTGGTGGAGAGCAAGAGGGTGGAGAGGCCAGCGGAGACCAGTAGGTCGAGATATGTGGAGAAGGTGAAAGAGCTGGACTTGGAAGATCTGGAGTGCAGGCAAGAGTTGGCGGAAGCTTTGGGTCTTGGGCGGTTGTGACATGAAGACTTGGGTAGACACCAGTGCGTGGACTGGTTGAAGGCTCACGAAACGCATTTCTCAAGAGCGAAAATAATGGAGACGGCGGATCTAACTGGGATTCCCACAAAATCGGTCATGGGATACATCAATTACAGGCCTCTCAAGTTGGGAGTCCGGGACTCGTGGTAGAGCCTCCCAAGCATCGAACAAGCATTGCCAGAATGAGGTTGGCAACTCCAGCACAGTTGAGGGTGGTGGACAAACTGCCGGACGCCGCCTATGAGGGTACACGGTTGGCAGACGATCCTAGATACGGAAAACCCTGCGGGAACACCCAGTTGGCCAAGACCTTGGCAGTTTATGACAGAGCAGATCCAGCCGCTGCGAGGGTGGTCATCATAGCGGGATCGGACTTTGAGAGAACGTCTCCCAAGTTGTTTTGGCCGGAAACTTTGATATACTCACTACCGGGAGCGGAGCTGAACCAAAAGTTAACATTGGTGGTAGCAATAAAATCGGAGATGCCTTGCGAGCCCGAACTGCTACTGTTTGCGGGAATGAATGATCACCTGCATGCGACAGGGTTTCTTGAGCAGCTCAAGGGTGATGAACCAGCGCCGAAGAGAATCTGGGAAGCTATCCAGACGTTATTTGCAGCGATGAACGAGGTACAAGAGAACGTTGCCTCACGATTTGGTTCCAAGACAAGAGTGGTGTTCACGACGTCCCCCGGGTACGCGAGCATGCCTCCCGCTTTGCAATTTGTATATGCGGTCTTGATCTTGATAGCTGAAGGGAATGGGTGGCGTATCCTGATGGCAGCTACCAATCGGGAGTTGGAACCGACGAACTTGAGACTTCGCAAGTCAGAACTGGCGGCGGCGTGGGCGGATGTGTCCCACGCGTTGAGGGGCTTCTACGAGTTGGCAGATATCTTCATTGTATTGGACGAGGTCCTCTTGCTGGAGATATCAAACTTCGCCAGGCAACTCAAGCTCAGTCCGGCTACAGGGGATGATCATCCAATAGTGACTCACCTGACGGCCAGCCTGTGGTTTCGAAGCATGGAAATAACTATCACAAGCTCCACCAGTAGGTCTAGAGGACCGAGCAATGAAAGAAAGAAGGTGGCCGCAACGGAGAAGCAACTGGAGTCGATGGTGTATCGACTGACACAAGAAAGAGGCAGATGGCCCTTCCTGACACCAAGATTGGAAAACGCTACGGAGAAGACGAGGGAGAATGCTCCACCTCTTGTGAAGAAAATCTGGGATTTTCTTGAGGAGCAGCTGGAAGTGGCCGAGAAAAGGGAAATGACGGTGGCCAGGTTCGTCACTGCGGCCAACGAGGTCACGATTGGAGGATTTTGGAGGGAGCACCCAAGGGGTGAGCTGAAGACGAGGAGGGATCACGAGACTCTTGAGTTTTTGAGTCCTTGTTGGGGAATGGAGTTCATGGCTGGAGTGTTCAGTGCAAAAGAGACTATCTTTGGAGCCTTTATACAGGAAATCCTGAACATGCCCATCAGCATGTTGTTGGCACTGTACCTGGTTTACCCGAGGTACCTATTCAATATGGGCCCAGCGTACATGTTCAGTCGGGGTGTGGAAACACTCCGGATTGACGGATATTTGGCATTGGTGCTTCTAACCCATGGTGAACTGGTGTCATTTCATCGGCTAATGAAATATGGGGATCCCCTGTCGATTAGAAAAACCCACTCGAGCATTGACACCTATTCGTACAAGTGTGCTGCCGGGCTGAAGACGCTGCTAGTGCAGTACCTCCTGATGCAGAACCGACACCTGACTGGTGAAGAAAAGAACCCAAAGACGCGAGATGAATGGAGGAAAGTGAATGGGGGCATGCTTCTGTTGACAGATCTGTGCCTGGCCATGAGATCGGACCCCATGGGGATAATCCGGGGGCTAGAGGAGGTCGTAACCTGCATTTATGGACGGCCGTGACGTAAGCGTTTCCAGATCCTCTGGTGACAGCTTATCGCTACTCAGTGACCCACTTGAGCCTCATAAGTATACTGGATGGGACGACACTCAATTGGTGTCAGCAAGAGGTGCTGAGGGCAGAAATGAGCAACACGGCTCTCTTCGGAAAAGTGAAGGATCCGGAGTTGATGATATACAGTTTCCGAGGACAACTGCAGTGTAGGATGGGAGGTAAACGCGAAGGCCCCATCGAAACTTTACCCAAGTTCTGGAACCTAAATCCCCTGACGGCGTGGACAAGAGGTCTTGAGAATTCCCGCATGGAAGAAAAGCTTCGAGTTGGTGAAGAGGGAGCTAGAGTCAATATTGGAGAATGAAGTCCTACCAACAAGCATTCCAGAGTTCCCAACAGTGAGGAGAATGGTCCCGTCCCTGTTCTTGAGAGCAGCGGCTGAAGCGCAACAGAGGGAGTTCATCGTTGGCTGGGATCCCCTATTCATCGGCTACACTGCAGCAGTTTATTTTCACACTAGCGATATAAAAATAAACTCATGGAAGACTCAAGCCAAGAAGATGAGAGGCTCGATGCCCCCGAAGTTCGAGGTGCGAGAGGTCTTGAGAACAATTGAGCGGGCGGGTCTGGAGAACATGTTGCCGGTGTGGGATGATGGCAGGATGATAGTGGAGGAAGGACACATTGCACTAAAGGACGAGATGAACTTTGCCACGAGAAGATACCGGGCACCTTACGGACTGGAGCTAGTGGAGATGAGACAGGAGGGGAAGGAGCTGGAGGCAGCAGGCCCATTGTATGTGGCTCTGACAGAGTACAAGAAACCGGGTCCGGAGACACCATCACCCCTGTCGGTGGGCACCCCTGGGGATAAAAGGAGCGGCCCTGTAGAAGATCGATTCAGGAGAATTCTTGAGGGAAGAAGAATAGAATCAGGAGAGGAAAGCATGGAAGAGACTCTCAGCGAGGCAGGAGAGGATATGGAAGTGGCAAACACACCGTAGCCAAAACCATCAGTGGAGGAATTCACCACTCAAGAACTGTTGAAGGATCTGAGCGGAGAAAATTGGGCATACACTGCCACGCCACCTCTGACCTCATCTCCCCGCAAGAATCTAGAGTTACCACTGACGAGCGAGACTCCTAATATGGGAATGATACTCTTGAGCGCAGAACAAAGGGAGAAGAACACCTTCGAGGGAAACAAGACCATGTTCCTAGGGACTCTGGATGAGGACGCTTGGCGAGAATTCTTGAGCGAGTTCAACCGAGAAGTGAATGACGAGATCACATTGGATGATTTCAAGGAAGAGCTGTGGGACACGGTGGTGAAGTTCGGAGAGCCGGTCCTGATGGGGACAGGTCTGGAGGAGAAAGCTAGAGGAGAACTGCTGAGCAAGATGGTCGAGTTGAGAAAGGCATCACGGAAGACCAAAGAGGACGAATGTAAAGACAGCTCTACTCTGAAACAAAATACTGTCAATAAAATAATTGAAAGTGTAAGGGGGGATAAGGTCGAAACTAGTAAAATAATTAAAAGTACTAATATCCTTAAGGCTCGAGCAGGGGGAGGCAAGAGTTGGAAGGTTCGGATGGAGACAAAGAAGTCGAATCAGTGATGATAACGGCAACGCCCCCAAGTAAAGACCTGAGGTCTCGCAAGAGGAAGAGAGAGGTGGAGGGATTGGGTAGTCCTTCAGCGGATGCGGTCTCGGAGAAAAACTTGAGAGAGACGGCCCCCATGGTTCTGGCACGATGGAAGACCAAGGAAACTGCTCGAGGTAGAAAGAGAGATGGAGATCCCCACCAGCTCAAAAACGGAAGAAGACTTCAAGCCTCAGAGGACAAAAATGAAACGAGGTTCGACGAGCGGGCAGACATGGGAAGTGGACGTCGGCAAAGAATGGGTCTCAAATGAACATCAGGCCACTGGGAAGCAAGTGACTAGCGATCCTCTTGTGAAGAATAAAACGAGGAACACCTCCCGACCGTGGTGGGTGGCCCTGGAAACATTGAAGGAATTGGAAGATTGCCTAAGGAAGCTCGGCAGTGGAGTGTCACGCAAACGACGCAACTGGGCTACCCAGCAGAAGGCTGACATCAACAAATTGGAATTGGGGAGCCAACTGAAGAGAACTTGGCAGAACTTGTTGAGGGATCATTTCGAAGAAGCGATGAGAACATCCTCATCGGCATCGCCGTTGATAGCGAATCCCTTCATTAGAACCGCAGGACAACTGATGTTCGCGTGGAGCCTGGTGGGAATGGAGTTAGAGACACTGACGTCGTATGATAAGTTGAAATTGGGAGGCAAGAATCTGGATTTGTATCAAGTGCTGATGCAACACGTTGCTAGGGATAACTCAGGCTTGAGTCTGGCAAGGAGGAAAGATGCTACCTGTTTCTTGAGGTGGATAATGTCGATGATGACTGATAGTACCATCCTAGCATGTCACCAAAGAGCAATCGGAAGCTAGACGGTGGAAAGGAGAGTCTCAACAGTCATCTTGAACGTATACCAGAGTACTGGGATAGAAAAGGAGGATGGTTCCAGGCAGTCTCTAGAGAGCCACAGGAAGTTAGATGAGATACGGAGATTCTGCAACAAGAAGTTCGAGGAGAAACACGACGTACACCGTAACTTGGCCTCGTCAGGAGAGTACTTGAAACCCAACAAAAAGGGAGAGTACCAGTATGTGTCTGGAGTGATGGGGATGGCATACAACCCTTTCCTGGACTCGGAAGCCGGATGCGCTCACAGAAACTACGAGGTGGCGGAGCTGCTGAAATTCTGGACAGAGAAGATAGTGGAGATAGACACTGTAGAGAGAGAGAGAGACCTAGCTTAGGTTTGATTCTCGAGAAGACACCAGAAGTAATAAGTGTGCCGCGCTCAAGTGAAAGAGTCGAACTGAAGATGGGTAACGGGAATGGCATGTTGGTCACGAATCTGGGAGTGGTGTGGAAATTGTTGAGGCCTTCCTGGTGTCCACATCCCCATGCGAGCCTGATCGAGGAAGTCACGGAGCGAGTGAGACTAGCACCAGCAGAGGATGAAGATCTGGCGACATTGAGTATAGTGCATAGACTGATCCTGGCTCAGGTGAAGGAGTCAAGTGAAGTGACGAATAGACTAGGGTCGGTGAAGAAAATGGAGCCGGGCAGTTGTCTTGATTCGACGTGTGGAAATGGCGAGCACACCTGGAGATGGACGGTCATGCGTCAGGATACAGTCCTTCCAGAAAGAAGACCTAGTCACCTGGTTTGAAGACATTACCGAAAGGGAGAAAAGTGAAATACAGATAGTGGCTGAGTGTTACGCGAGTACCACTGTGAACCTAGCAACAGCTCTGGGATTCTTCTCAAGAATGTGCAGTCTCCAGTCACTGGAGAGGCTAGAGTCAGAACACCACTTGGTGACCGCGTTGAGCGTGGAGTCATGGCCCGGGGTGTTGCAAGTGACCCAGAAACACATCAAGAGTGGGAAGGTTGGACTTGAAGCGGAAATGGGATTTCCCATGAGCGAAGCCTATGGTCTGCCTCTAAATGCGAAGTCCTCAGTGGGGTCAGTGATGGCCAACCTATGTGGCAGCCACTATCCATTACACATGGCGATGGTGGAAGTATCCAGCCAAAGGGTATTGATAGACAAAGCCTTCTCAGTGCCCAAATGCGTAAGTCGCATCACTCACACAAGCTGTTGCGGAAAATCCGAGGGACAGTGCTGAAAGAACAGAGGGACGACTTGAGTGAAATCTGGGGGAAGATCTTCTGGGTTTGGAAGGTGAAAACACAAGTGACCACGATAGACAAAACGTGATCGGGAAATCTATGGTTGGTGCTCCAAACCTGGAAGCGATCGACGCGATACACGAGAAAATGATGGAACTTGAGCCTCTCCTAGAAGCCTCGGGAGAACTCAATCTTAGGAGCATCGACCTCATACATGGGGATTGTCCATGCTACTTTCTGGCGCAAACAGTGTGGTACCCGGACCACGCGAATCTCTACCTGATCTGGGATGTTGAGGAAATCAGGTCGTTGGGACTGCCCGATCATCAGCAAAAGGTGACCATCTTGGTGATGAGCACGATGCTGGCCCTACGATGGGTTGAAGAAAATGTAACAAAACATCGGGAATCGAAGACGCCAACGGCAGAGTCGATTTACGCGTTAGATTACAGCAGGAGACTTGGTTGTTTGAGACCGCATGCAAGGTGTTCGCCATACCAATGGAAGTCACACACGTATGGAGCCGCTTAAGGTTCTTTCCTTGGTTTCGAGCGACGTTAACGTCCTGGTTATACATGGTAACGAAGGATCATATGAGGAAATATTAAAAGGATTATCGACAGTTCCAGGCCGAGATAGGACCGGAGGCCTTCAAGAGACCTCTGCTGACCCATCGAAATACGATCACGACGGGGTGGAAAAGAGTTGGTAGAGTATCCAGAAACAACACCAGAGCGAGGGAGTCGA
Source organism: Symsagittifera roscoffensis (assembly GCF_963678635.1). Classification (NCBI taxonomy): domain Eukaryota; kingdom Metazoa; phylum Xenacoelomorpha; order Acoela; family Convolutidae; genus Symsagittifera; species Symsagittifera roscoffensis. The sequence goes on along the minus strand of NC_087063.1, from coordinate 76,698,663 downwards.
TACTAGAGGAAGACCTGGCGAAGAATGTGAGCCTGAGTCTTCATTTTTCCTTCTGTTTGAACCGAGAGTTGAGGGTGAAGAGTTTACCCAATCAAGCGAAGAGATTGCAGGAGCAGAGGGAGTGGATGCGATCCTATGAACAGCTGAAGGCTTGGGAGGAGATCGTGATCAGCTCCGATGATGAAGAGGCACTATTCAAACAGATCACGGTGTCAAATATATCTGGGTCTGGTACCTCGAAGGCGAAGAACACGAGAAGAGCCGGTGGCTCAAAAGGGAATTTTAGAGTTTTGAGTCTTGAGAGGGAAGGGGGCTCGAGGGTGAACTCGGATGAAATCTGGGTTCACCAAAAAGAAATTTTAACAAATGAGATATTGTTATTAAGATGTTATATTATATAAATCAAAATGCTGCATGACAATTTCCTGATTGACTAGTACAAAAGAAATTTTAAATTACTAGCTTAAAAGCGAAAATTCACAGGTGCAGGTGTGTGCCGATTTTGATTGCTGTTTAGCGATAGTGTGAAAATTTTACATGGTTGTGAATTTTGGGGTGTAGATAAACTTAAGTCTGCTGCAAACTTCTGTAAATGACCACTGGCACTGTATCTTGAGTAACACTCGGGTTTCTGGGGATTCAATGACAGACGGCAGCACGCGATGAGTACATCGATCTTGAGTCCGGGGAGTATGTGCCAGTCGTTCATATCTAGAAGTTTGACCTTAAGGGACACGAATATACGTGATTTTGGAGTGAAGTTTTAATTTTCAAAAATTCGAATGGAGCCTGTCATGCTCAGTTTTCTCGCGACAACTGAAAACATAAAATGAGAAATCAGAACGACCGAATTAACAATTGCGGGAAAGTTGTCAAATATTTACAGTGGGAAATCGCTATTCGCAATTTTCCATCGTAGAAAACTAGAGTAGAGCTGTCCTATCTGACATAGGAGACCAAACAAACACGAGAACAGAGCTAAAATCAAATGGACCAGTGTGAACCTTCAACGGAAAGGCGGACAAGTGAAGCCTCCCAATGGTCCAGAGTCAAAACTATATTCTTGAGTTAAAACTTACTTCCCTTGATTGGGACTCATCGTTAGAAAACTTCTTGACTTATATTTGATTATATTTATGCCAGAGTCGTTAATTAGTTTAGTTACTCTGTGTCTCAAGCGTGCTGCTATGTAAGTACCAAATTTAGTTATCTCGAGTGTGTTTTATGATTGTTATGTTGAGATAAGGCGAGTTTTAGGTTGATCCATCTGAAATGGATCAAAGTTCCACGGTTTAATAAAAAATAACTTAACGGATTGTTCCGACCCTGTTTTTAACGGCGTTCGTGTATTTTGGGTATTTCGAGACCTAAGTATGGGAACGTTCTTATTTTCTAGAGTGGGGGATATTTTTGTAGTAGCCTTTAAGCTGTAACGGGTTCTAGTCTCATGTCGCAAGCGAACCGAATTGGCTCCGACCGTTTTTGAGGTAGAAAAACACAAGAGATAGTGTCCTGACTCTTGAGCCAATGGTTATAGGGCCTATTTTTCTTAAGCCTCATATGTGACCGAAGTAGGCGACTGTTACAGAACAACACAGAATTGCCATAGCACTTCGATTAGGCTCTAAGCTTTGCGAACAGCATATATGCGTGTGCCGAAAAACTGAAGATGACTGGCATGGCATGTCTCAAAAAGGCAGGGAGATTATCTAGGCATTGAAACCTGAATAGCCTTAAAAAAAGAATTTATCTTTTACGCACACTCCTTCTGTTTTAGAGCCACGAGAGCTCTACATGACCTGGTTGAAAAGTTTCAACAAAATCAAGGCATATATATGTTGCACGCTTATATAAGCGACGAAAAAAACCGACAAGAAAGTGAAAACATTCCAGAAAAAGACAGAAGTGAATTGACTTAAGCTCATGAACACGAAAACTTTGAAATTGTTCTTGACAATTGTTACTAGCTCTTGAAACAAAACAAGGAAACTAAATAAATAGAAAAACTGGAGATAAAACAGATTCCAAATATTTTGCGTTTACTTGGCACTCAATTTTTTTTACGAGCCTTCAATCTGGTAGAAAGATTCCCTGCTCTACATCAAAAGAGTTTGCCTGGGAGTTTTTTGCAATCGCAAAACAATGAAAAAAGAACTGTTTTTTTTTCGGTTGGTTACTGTTTTCCCCCGGTCTACTTAGAACTTAACGTCCTCATCACGTCAATAGTCAATAGTTCGGCTTACTGACGTAACGTTTCACGTCCTCATTACGTGAAAAAAAAGTTCTCTCTCTCTCTCTCTAGTATCAGGGAGACATATACAAATATCTACAGCTCTGATAATTTATTTGTTTCTAATACTTAAAATTGAAAATTAAAAGTTGGTTTCTCTTCTCATCCTAGTTTGAGATTCAGGTAGAAACAGAAAATAACCACATCAGAACCAATCAACACCCCCAACAACATTCAACAGCTCAACAAGAGCATCAACAACTCCAAACAACACAATCAACCTAGCTTTCAACGACAGAATGCCTACAAAAAATACACCCTGCCAGTGTAAATTTTTAGTCAAACGACTCGCTAATTCCCAAATCAACTATCAGAATTCAAAAACGAAACGCCTTCACTTTTAAAGCAACTTGAGGAATCGACGACTTACCTCATCGATCATCCTACAGAAGACTCACAGCCAGATGATCTCATAACAAAAATTACTGGAATTGAACACAACTTAGGCAACCTTGTCAATGACTACAGAAGACTACTCAAACGAAATAACAGTGCAACAGACGCAACATCTTCAGCAACCAACAGCGCCCAATCCGACAACCAAAACGCATCCAGTCTTCAAACTGCTTTAAGCAACCAAAGCGCTCTTATCGAGTTCAGCGCTAACTTATCAGCAGTCATCTCTACTCAACAGCAACAACCAGCATTTTCAGTAGCAAACATGTCTACATCAGCTGAAAACCACCAGATTTTGCCAAACAATCAACAGCAACAAGCAACAATTTTTCCGCAATCAAATAGTTTTGCCGCATTACCGTTTCCTTCGACCAACTTCACGCCTCAGACTCACATCAACACAGCAGGTTACACTGCGCCAATTTCAACATCAACAAATACACAGAAATTACGACTACCGAAGATTAAACGTGACAAGTACGGCGGTGATCCAATGAAATGGAACATGTGCTACGGCTTATTCCAAGCTACTGTTCAAAGTCAACCAATCTCCGACGCAGAAAAGCTAACACACTTGCAAATATTGACAACAGGACGAGCTCATCAAGCTATCGCCGGATACTCGTGCAACAGCGCTATGTATGCAACAGCTCTTCGAGAACTCGAACTATGTTTTGGAACACCAGACATAATTGTCAACAACTATATCAACAACCCACAACAACTACGCATGCCTTCAACGCAACATAAGCAATCTTTTATGGATTTCTCATCTTTCATTCGCAATCTCGTTGAAACTTTCCAGACACTTGGATTCACTAACGACCTGAACTCTACCATTTACGTGCAATTCTTAGCCAACAAGCTTCACTACTCTGAGCGACTACAATGGAACCAACACATCATCAACAACAATTTTAAGCAGCCCAGCTTCATCAATTTTAGTCATTGGCTCAGATAATTTGCCTTAGCTTGTGACTAACTACCCCAGGAAAACTTCAGTTCCTCATTTAGCCAACCCTCTTCTTCAAGTCATCAAAGAAACAGTGAACGTCAAAGCAATAACCATCGAGGCAGCTAGCCCCAAAATACAACGACCGATTTTCGGAGGACACAAAAAGACCGGAAAAAAGACTAATGCCTTGCACTTTTTGTGACCTGGATCATCACCCCTCACAATGTCTCAAGTACAAAGATTTGACAATTGACGATAAGCGAAAGCTTATACATACAAAAAAAAAACTTTTGTCGTAATTGTCTTGGACATAACATGGTAAGGGACTGAATTTCTAAGCGAACAAGCTTCACTTGCAACAAACAACATCGTAGCAGCATTCATCAACAGCAAAACTCAAACAGCGCCTGAAATGTTTCCTCACTGCAGCAACTAGGTTCAGACAGACCACGAAATTCAGTCAACTGACAGCAGAAACGCTTCGCAAACTCATTACTGCTCTATGCACCTGTTACAATTCGCAACAAACACATTTTTTTTAAGACATGCTTTTCTTGAAAATGGAAGCAATGACAATTATTTGCTACAATCGGTATCCGATTCTCTTCAGTTAGACGAAAGCCTCGAAAAAGAAGAATTTTTAATCGATGGATTTCATGATTCGAAACAAATCAAAGCACGATCTGTTGAATTGACCACTCACCGATTTGGAAACCTCAGCAAGCAGTTTGTAGTAAAACGTGCTTACATGCACGACAAGCTGAACCTGAAAGATGCTCAACCCGATTAACTCAACAGCATCTGCAGCAGTTACGATCATCTAAAGGACTTCAACTTTCCTGATTTCGACAACAACCAAGTTTCAATTCTCAATGAAACTGACAACATGGATCTTGTTATATCTCAAGCAATAAAAAAGGACCAGAAAATGCACCACGTGCAATTTCCACACCTCTTGGTTGGACAATTGGTGGTCCAACAGCCGACATACTCGGAAATTCAGTTTTCTGAGCCTACTCTTCTCACATCAACGACGTCACCGAAGACGCACACATTTCCGAACTACTAGCATCAACCTGGAGAATGGAAACTTACTAACTCTCTCCAAAGACAAAAAACACGCCCTTGAGACCCTTCGGCAGACTATCACCTACACAGAAGGAAGGTATCAAAGTGGGCTTCTCTGGAAACCGAACGCCTGTCTTCCCAACAACTACTTTGCTGCCGCTCAACAATTCAAGAAAAAAAAAACCCGCGTTCTCAACGACCCCGACAAGCTTGCAAGGTACCAGGACACAATCACAATTGAATTGACGAAGAATTACGTTCGCAAACTTCCAAGCAAAGAAATTCCTTCAACAGGATGGATACTGTCAGAACATGGAGTGACGAACCCAAATAAGCCTGTAAAACTCCGCAGAGTTTCAAACGCGAAATCCAAATTCAAAGGAGCTTGCCTTAACGACATGCTTTTATCTGGACCAGACCTCCTATGCAACCTACTCGCCGTTATTTGCCGTTTCCGAGAACAGAAATAACCCATTAATGCAGACATTGAAAGCATGTATATGCAAATTTCCGTCAGACCTGAAGACCGGAAGTTTCTCAGATTCACCTGGGGAACAACCCAGCCAGATTTCTACACTCGTTTCGTTTTCGGCTCTAACGAGTACACTCGTTTCGTTTTTGGCTCTAAATGCTCGCCTACTTGTGCGAACTTTGCTCTCCAAACTTGTGGTGACGACAACAAAATCGACTACCCCCACATCCAAGAACTTATCGACAGCAACTTCTACATGGGCGATTTCTACGAGTCAACCAACACCGTGGAAGAAGTGTTACAACTACCTAATGATCTAAGAAAGGTACTCGCAACAAGAAGTTTCAACCTGGCTGGGTGGATCACTACAAACTCAGAGATTTTAAGTGCAATACCTCAGCAACACCGCTCCATATCTTATAACGAAATGAAAGACCCAAAAACGACGACAGGTGAATTGGAAATCGGATGGAAAGTTCCCTCTAAATAACTAATTTTTCAGCCGAAAAAAATTCAGAATCTGAAAATAAAGAAGCCAACGCAGCGCAACCTTCTGCAAACTTCATCCTCCATAATTGACCCTATTGGTTTCACCGCACCGGCCACAATTCGCCTTCGAATTATACAGCAACACATATGGAGAAAAGGACTAAAATCGACAATCAAATTACCAAAATGAACCTCCCCGAGCTCTTTGAACTTCTCCAAGAAGCCGACAATCTTCAACCGCTCCACGTGCCTCGCCATTTTTGGCAGAGTCGACCTCAGAAATTACCTTGCACATCTTTTCGGATGCCTCATACGCACCTCTTGCTTCAGTGGCTTACTTTGTTTACACAACGGAACCCAATGAAAAGCCGAAAAATTAAGTTTGCTTTAGGCAAGGCCCGAGTAGCCCGTTAAAACAACACATCATCACGAAACTAGAACTCCAAGCAGCTCTGTTTGGTGCCCGTATTGCTGATTTCATCCAGCAACAACACTTCTTCTCTCTAAACCACACTTATCTCTGGACCGATAGCAGCACAGTTTTGCAATGGATTCGTGGATCAGACAAAAGACAACAAATCTTTGTTGCAAATTGTGTAGCAGAGATACTGGAGCTCACCCAATCTACTCAGTGGAAGCACTGCCCAGGTTACCTCAAACCCGCCGATAATGGAACTCATGGAATCCCCTTTTCGGAGTTCAACCTTAACAGCCGCTGGTTCAATGGACCAGATTTCCCTCTTCAGACAAAAGATGCTTGGCCCAAGCCGCCCTTTGAAACAGCCTCCCCTTTAAACACTGTGGAAAGCGACAGACAACGTGATTGCGTTTTCAGTGATACCGAAAAAAGTCTGCTCGATCAACATCATTCTTGCTATGTGACAGCCTTCCAAGTGCTCACGAATAGCAGCTCCTGCATCAATTACGAACTCTTTTTAAAGTGGAGCCGCCTTCTCCGCGCAACAGCTTTTGTTCTTATTGCAGCCGCACTGTTTAAAAACTCAACCAGAAAATCTTCAATCGATCGATCACTATCACAAACCCCTCATCCGAAACCTCATCAAAATAACTTGATTCAGTTTCCACCCTCAGAAATCTCACCGCCTTCGACAATTGAAACAAATCGACACCATAGTATCACCCTGAACGCATACGACACCGTTTTGGCAATGAAATTTCTCATCAAAAAATCACAACAGGACTCTTTTCCGAACGAGCTGAAAGATCTCCAGAAAAAAATATATCGTTGCTATCTCTAGCCGAATCCGACCTCTCTCGCCTTTTTCGACGAATCGAACATCATTCGAGCCAAAAGAAGACTACAAAAAACAAGACTTGACTATTGTTCAAAGCATCGCGTTATTTTAGATGGAAAACACCCAGCAATTTACCTCTTCATACAACATGTTCACATCTCTAATAAGCATTCCCCACTCGACCATACACGCAACACACTCCAAGCTGACTATTGGATTCTCTCAGCCAGATCTCAAATACGTAAAATGTACAACAACTGTTACGACTGCCGACGCCAGCTCGCCAATGGACTCCAACCTGAAATGTCTCCTCTCCCTTCATGTCAATTTCCATCAGAAAAGCCATTCCCTTTTCAGGAAACTGGTCTCGGCATTTTTGGACCCTTCGCGTCAAACAATTCAATTACCTTCAAAAACGGCATGGACTGAATTTTTTCTGCATGACGACTCGCGCAGTTCATCTGGAAATGTGCCAAGACCTATCATCCGACGCAACTCTAAGAGTCCTCCGCCGCTTCTTTGCAAGAAGGGGCATCCCTTCAGAAATCCGCTCTGACAACGCAACGAACTTTTTATGAGCAGAAAAAGAACTGTTGAACACCTTCGACAGCTCCTCGATGTACCAATTTTTTGGATACCACCAGATATCCTGGAATTTCAACCTCGCATATGCAACCTCGCATATGGGAACGTCAAAAAACTCTCTATACGCCATCATTGGATCTAAAGCCCTCACAGATGATATACCTTGTTGTGCGAGATTGAACAGTTTATGAATGCAGGACCTATCACGACTGTATCGTCATCTCCGTGAGACATCGAAGCCCTGACCCCCAACCATTTTCATCTCGGAAGAATGTTTGCCAGTATGCTTCCAAGAATTGGTTCTAAGCCCTTAACATTGGTGAAGCAATGGAAAATTACACAGCAACTATCAGACCATGTTTGGAACCTCCTACTGAAAAAGTTCATGCCAACTCTGCTTGCCCGACAGAAATGGACCTCGAAAACTCCACCTAATTCAAAGGGACAACCCGTTTGGATTTTAGAAGATTTAACTCCTCGTGAATTATGGCCACTAGGTCGCATAGAATCACCAATCCCATCAGCTGACAATGTAATACGACAATACAACGTTGGAAACCGCCGTGGAAGTGTTCAAATCCCAGCAATACGCCTCGCTCCTGTTTGTCCAGACTTCTACACTCAACAATCCGCGCCAAATAACAGCGATCAAACTGGAGCAGCCTCTCCAACGCCGACATCCTGAAAGGTAAGAACGGAAGAGCCTGCCAGCTTTGCCTTCCTAGACGACTTTAGACATACAGCAACGACGAAACCCCGATGCCAGAAATAAGTTTTGTATGACACCGACACCTGATACGCAACAACAGCCTTTTTTGCCGGGAGCCTACTCTCACAAGGTTTACTCCAACGTTCGTTTATGCTCTCATCTTCTCTACATAAAATTCTGAATGCAACCACATTTCTTCAACCTGTAATTACTTGGACAACGACAATGACTAATCGATCTTCTTCGACAAGGACCGCGGAAGACAAAGACCAGTCTATCTCCTTAATTCACCAGATCTGAAGTACTACTCCGGAACAGGATCAATTGCAACAATCGACTAGCTCCTTCAATCAGACTCCAACTTTCTTTTCCGTAGCCGACATTGTGAACTGAGCTCAGGACAACAGAGAAACCTCAGTTTGACATCATACCAACCTCATGTTGACAGCCGACAACTTCAAATTAGACAGTCAACTCGACAAGCTGGCACACTCACCTCGACATAGTTTAGGTCTTAGCTAAGGGACACCCACCCAAACCCCTCCCGATTTTTCTTTTTTAATTTGCGATTGCAAAATAGGGCCGACTGTACAGTGCACTACATTTTGATGCACAGATTCAACAATATCAAGGCATATATATGTTGCACGCATATATATGCGACGACGAAAGCCGACAAGAAAGTGAAAAACATTCCAGAAAAAGACAGAAGTGAATTGACTTAAACTCATCAACACGAAAACTTTGAAATTATTCTTGACAAATGTTACTAGCTCTTGAAACGAAACAAGGAAACTAATTAAATAGAAAAACTTGAGATGAAACAGATTCCAAAGTTTTTGAGTTTACAAAGACAACAATTGTTTATTTAACCAATCATTGCGTCATGGTTGCTTGAAGGCCATGTCCATGTAATTGACCTTGGAATGAGCGAGGAGAAAAGATTGATAACACCGGGACAGGTCAAAGGTGCCGCTTACAGAACAGCTACTCCAGAGATTTTCAGAGGTACTTCTTTGATAGATGGATCCCTTCATCGAGTCTTTTTTGGTATAGGTCAGTAATGGTCGTAATAAAAAACTACCTCAAGCACAAATTTTTCGCTTTTTTTCGGAAGTCAGAAAAATAAAGCCAATTAGCTTGCCTCAATTCAATTGGAACAATTGTGTAGTGCAGGATTGGAACAATTGTGTAGTGCGTTACACTATCAGAGTCAACATTTGAAACGAGCCCTTTTGGTAGATTTTATGCAGGTTAATATAGTGGTGTACGCACCCGGTTGGGCCCTCTAAATATCAGGGGCGAATCGCCCGGTAGAACAAAGGAAATTGATCTGAATAAACAACCACCCCGAGCGTATTTCGCTTTCTCTTCGAAGTGTCGAAAAAAAAACATAATAAAAATCATTAAACAAAAACATTCTAACCGTAGTTTAAAAATCATGATAGCAAAATTTCTCATATCAGGGCGAATACCTAAATGTTCCGACTGCCTTTTCAGCTATATGGAGCAGTAATTACATGAATATCATTAACATATTAAATTTAATAAAAAAGAAATCGAAAATTTTTTTTTCAAAAAATTGAAACTTTTTCTTGAAAATCATCCCCCACACGCCATATAAATCACAAAAGAATAGATTTCGCTCCTATTAACTAATCAATTATAGCATATAAGCTTCCTTGAACCAATTTGGAACGATTTCTAAGACGGATTAAATCTCCGCTTACGCGTTAATAGCGCGAAATATATCGCGCGTTAATTGTCCCAAATTGGCCTAAATGGCATTCTTCAAACCCTCATAACTTTACGAAAAATGATCACTGGTGAAATGTCTTTTCAAATTTAAGCTCAGGAAAGCAATAACTTTCGAATGATATATAAAAATTTTGTCAAAAATGGCTAGTTAAAAAGTCGAAATTTGTCTGAAAGAAAAAAAAACCACCCGAGCACAAATATTCCGTTACTTTCTTATCGAAAGTCAGAACGAAAAGTCGGAACAATAATCATTAATGTTTATAATAAGACTGATCGCGTCAGGGCAAAGCCCTGAGTATTTCAACTGCCCTTTATCATAAAAATCATAATATTGATTATAGTAACACAACAATATAATATAAACATGACGTTAGTAATTGTAACAATGACAAAAACTATTAAATGAATTAGTGATATATTTCTAGCTTAGGTCAAGTTTCAAGCATTCTGACCAACATCTGCACTAACAAAACTAGGAAAATGAAGGCCAGATTTCAAAAAAGAATTGAAATAATTAATTGAAGACAGACTAGCAGCTCAGGTTTATGGTTTATTGTTCCGACTTTCGATACGAAAGTAACGGAATATTTGTGCTCGGGGTGGGTTTTTTTTTCTTCAGACAAAATTCGATTTTTTAACTAGGTTTTTTTATATCATTCGAAAGGTATTGTTGTCCTGAGCTCAAATTTGAAAAGATATTTCACCTGTGATCATTTTTCGTAAAGTTATGGGGGTTTAAAGATTTTGCCACTTTGGCCAATTTGGGACAATTAACGCGCGATATATTCCGCGCTATTAACGCGTAAGCGGAGAGTTAATCCGTCTTAGAAATCGTTCCAAATTGGTTAAAAGAAGCTTATTTGCCATAATTGGTTTGTTACAAGGAGCGAAATTTATCCTTTTGTACTTTATATGGCGTGTGGGGGGACGATTTTCATTAAAAAAATTTCACATTTTAGAAAAAGAAATTTTTCATTTTTTTTATATTTAACTTTTTAATGTTATTACTGCTCCATAAATCTTAAAAGGCAGTCGGAACATTCAGGGCTTCGCCCTGATACGAGCAGTCTTGTTCTGGTATTTAGAAGTGACCGCTTTTTGGAGCCTCTCAATAATTTGGTTTAAAGGGATCAATTCATCATAGTAGTACATATACACTCTTTCAAGGTGCAGCTTATTCTAATGAAGCCGATTATTGGGAAATTGGTATTCTGGTTAACCAATTATGCTTTAGCAAGCTCTGCCTTTTCAAGAAAATCGTTATTTCAGATTTAGTTAGTCGAAGCAAATTGTCTCGAATATACCGTGAGGGATGTTTTCAGATTGACACATTTTATAATATTCGCAAGCTTGTTGGTGTATTAACAGTCGAAAATGTCGAGACATGCAAAAAATATGTTTTCGGTTGAACTGTTTCGGAATTCCCGGGGGGGGGGGGGGGGGGAGGTGAGTAATTAAAATAAATTTTAAAAAAAAATGGGGTTCATGGACAATTTTTCAGCTTAAGTTTAGTTTCAAGCCAGAATGCTTCCGTCTGGATTACAGTTTTTATGAAACTCTCGTGTCAATCTTGAATCTAAAGATCAGTTTCTGGCATTTGAAACACCTCCAGAAACACCTAGCATCGTTCGAAGCCTTTTGAAAGGTTTTCTTGCTGTCGATCCGAAGCAAAGACTTGGAAGTCCTAGAAGTCCTAGCTTAGGAGGAATTTCGAGTCTCCAGCGTCATCCTTTCTTCGCAGGAGTTGATTGGGAACTGTTCCGGAATTCGTCAGGCAGAGAAAAAATTATGCCTGTTGCTGAATTGATTCCCACAAAATGAACAAAAGAAACTAATGAAACTGCAAACATTATTACATATCGCATCCAGTTTCAAGCTATATTAATTGTTTATGTTATGATTATATTACCAGTTTTACTAAACTTGAGAACAATATTGATTTTAATCAATTAACAATAGGTTGTAATCTCTCTTTTTGAAATCAAAAAAATATATATTATAATACATTTTTATCGGTTGTAACCGATTATTAAGCTATAGATTTGTCTATCCAATTGTTATCGATTATAATTGATTATAATCGATTTTTTTTATCCCAATTTCTGATTCATATGATGTTCCCAAAAAATCTGATGTAATCCTTTTCGTAGGCCCATTTTGTCTTCAACATTGCCACTGAATCGCTTATATTATATGATTTTCATAGAGTTTGGTTTATGTGAGAAATGACAAAAATTGTTTTAAAAAATTTCAAATCAATTCATTTTTAAACATTTTTTTTTTCATTTCTCTAATGAAGTTGTTTCATGATGCACATTTTATGTTTTTTAACCCCTAAAATATTAGCACAATGCTGTAGTTTCATGATTTATTCTGAAGCTTTTTTTGACATACCGCTGGAACATTACATGTAATCATCTGTTTCGTGGTAAGACTTTGTGTTCAGATGAGTCAAACTATGACAAAAATCCCGTTTTTAGAGATTTTGGTTTTGACAGAAGCAAATATCCCCTGTATATATTTGAACTACACTTTTGGTTTGACAACATTTTGCAAAATACGCGAATAGAGTCGATAATATTTGATGATAATTAATTTGAAGAGTTTTTTGTATCAACTCCATTCAATTAAAATTGATTATAAAAGTTTATAATCTTTTGGAATATATCACGATTATAATCGATAATAAATTCTTTAAACATCAAATTTAAGTAACTATAATGAGTTATATTTGTCAAAAACTCGACATAATAATCCGTTATAATCAATTACCTGCGACTAAACTTGGATTCGGGATGTTTTACAGGACAAAGAAGGGGTTTTTTTTTCAAATAAAGCTAAAATGTTTTTTTTTAATAAATAATTCTTGTTGCTGATACACTTCAGTTAAAAAAGACTGAAGAAAACAAAACAAATCTTGAAAACACAAAGAATGGAAAAAACTTGAACAAGAAATTTGTTCCCGCATCCAAGTTTGGGTGTAAGTAATCAAGTACAACGGATTATTATGTTGATTTTTTGACAATTTAGTTGATTGTAGTTACCAAAATTGGGTGTTTAAAAAATTTATAAATGATTATAAAAAATATGTTTTCGGTTGAACTGTTTCGGAATTCCCGGGGGGGCGGGAGGTGAGTAATTAAAATAAATTTTAAAAAAAAATGGGGTTCATGGACAATTTTTCAGCTTAAGTTTAGTTTCAAGCCAGAATGCTTCCGTCTGGATTACAGTTTTTATGAAACTCTCGTGTCAATCTTGAATCTAAAGATCAGTTTCTGGCATTTGAAACACCTCCAGAAACACCTAGCACCGTTCGAAGCCTTTTGAAAGGTTTTCTTGCTGTCGATCCGAAGCAAAGACTTGGAAGTCCTAGAAGTCCTAGCTTAGGAGGAATTTCGAGTCTCCAGCGTCATCCTTTCTTCGCAGGAGTTGATTGGGAACTGTTCCGGAATTCGTCAGGCAGAGAAAAAATTATGCCTGTTGCTGAATTGATTCCCACAAAATGAACAAAAGAAACTAATGAAACTGCAAACATTATTACATATCGCATCCAGTTTCAAGCTATATTAATTGTTTATGTTATGATTATATTACCAGTTTTACTAAACTTGAGAACAATATTGATTTTAATCAATTAACAATAGGTTGTAATCTCTCTTTTTGAAATCAAAAAAATATATATTATAATACATTTTTATCGGTTGTAACCGATTATTAAGCTATAGATTTGTCTATCCAATTGTTATCGATTATAATTGATTATAATCGATTTTTTTTATCCCAATTTCTGATTCATATGATGTTCCCAAAAAATCTGATGTAATCCTTTTCGTAGGCCCATTTTGTCTTCAACATTGCCACTGAATCGCTTATATTATATGATTTTCATAGAGTTTGGTTTATGTGAGAAATGACAAAAATTGTTTTAAAAAATTTCAAATCAATTCATTTTTAAACATTTTTTTTTTCATTTCTCTAATGAAGTTGTTTCATGATGCACATTTTATGTTTTTTAACCCCTAAAATATTAGCACAATGCTGTAGTTTCATGATTTATTCTGAAGCTTTTTTTGACATACCGCTGGAACATTACATGTAATCATCTGTTTCGTGGTAAGACTTTGTGTTCAGATGAGTCAAACTATGACAAAAATCCCGTTTTTAGAGATTTTGGTTTTGACAGAAGCAAATATCCCCTGTATATAATTGAACTACACTTTTGGTTTGACAACATTTTGCAAAATACGCGAATAGAGTCGATAATATTTGATGATAATTAATTTGAAGAGTTTTTTGTATCAACTCCATTCAATTAAAATTGATTATAAAAGTTTATAATCTTTTGGAATATATCACGATTATAATCGATAATAAATTCTTTAAACATCAAATTTAAGTAACTATAATGAGTTATATTTGTCAAAAACTCGACATAATAATCCGTTATAATCAATTACCTGCGACTAAACTTGGATTCGGGATGTTTTACAGGACAAAGAAGGGGTTTTTTTTCAAATAAAGCTAAAATGTTTTTTTTTAAATAAATAATTCTTGTTGCTGATACACTTCAGTTAAAAAAGACTGAAGAAAACAAAACAAATCTTGAAAACACAAAGAATGGAAAAAACTTGAACAAGAAATTTGTTCCCGCATCCAAGTTTGGGTGTAAGTAATCAAGTAAAACGGATTATTATGTTGATTTTTTGACAATTTAGTTGATTGTAGTTACCAAAATTGGGTGTTTAAAAAATTTATAAATAATTATAATAGTTAGATTTTCCAAGAGATTATAATCTTTTTTCATCAATTATAATTAAAAATTGTTCAAAGAAATAACCCTTTAAATCAATTATAATAGATTACAATCTATTATAATTTGGTACTTTGCAAAATTTAGTCACACTAAAACTATATTTTAAATATATCCTTTGTTTATATGTAAGTAAGACTGGTACTAAAATCATAATGTAATCGGTTATTAATGCTTGAAACTGGATTCGGATTCCTATCCTCGTTTCAAATCGTCATTTTTCTATCCCATGATTGTATAATTGTACAGCTCTGCCTTTTACAGCATTCCTAATTGTTTAGTTGATTTTCTATTGTCTGCAAGATATATTAAGTGGAATCAGTTTTAAACTAGTATTTAAAAACCAATTATTTTATTGATAACTTACCACTATAAAATATTACTAACTAACCAATCATTTTCCATCTCTAACATTGACACTTATTTGTAAGTCCTGAAACTACTTGTAGTTTTAGCACAAGAACAAATTGAATAAATTTTCGAATACAGTTTTTCTCTTTCTGGATAAACTCCAAAAACTAACTCGCAAAAATTAGATCTATTGAGACTAGGATATATTAGAGTAAGGTTAAGCTTGGTATTAGACTAAGAAGTTGCATGAATCTATCCAGCCGAAAATAAGACGAACAGACGGTGTACCTTATCTGAAAATACTCTATGAGTACAGGCCAAAGGTCATAATTCATCTGGTGTGACCATAAGTCTCGAACAAGACTTTAACTAACTTAGAATTAGACAATTAAACTTAAATTTAGACATTTGCAAAATTGCAAAAATGTTAGACGGAATAGTTAATTTAATAGAAATGACTCTACATGTCAATAAATCTACGCCAATTTTCCATACAATACACGAAAAGCCAGGTATTGTGAGAAGGCCAAGATCAACGCGTGAACAACGATCAGGAAACGGACCACTCTACTACATGATAGTACGACGGAAACCGGAACAAGGTTTTGTATTTAGAATTCTTTATGCAGTAATTTTAAACTTTCATTTACTGACATAAAAAATATTTGAAGAATAATTCTTCAACAACCTTTTTGGTGCTATAGCTACTATTTAACAATAACGACTGATAAAAAGAACACAAGTGGTTTTCCCAAAATCTACAGTAAATCAAAGCTTGTGAATAAAAAATACAACAATTAGTTAGTATTAACATTCATTGTTAGTTTCATAAATTAACACACATGATTTTTCTCATCACAGCTTCATCGCCTAAAACAAAACAGCATAAATTCGGAAAATTATTATCATCTAATTTTTAACTTTTAAATTTTCTGAAACTTTTACATGAAGATTTATCAAGGCTTATCCTTGCTTCCCATAATTCACTTTTCTTTCATAAACTGATCATCAAGATTTTCTTTGGATCTTTAACTTCAAATAAAAATAAAATTATCTTATTCAATTACTGATCATCAAGGCTCTCCTTGGATCGAATCAGAACAATTTTGGTCTCCCTTCTTCATAATTTTAAAAGTGTCTAATGACCTCAAACATCGATTCACTGCCCAACCCTTAAAAACGACCTAGGAGTAATAGAAATTTTTGAAAAACTAACCATTTCAATTAAGTTAGACAGTGAAGAACTTCGGTTACTCATCCTTCACTTAAGCCCTTTCTCTTCAATGACCCAGGCTAAAACTTTTAAAATAGTACCTAACGATCTACCTGTGTTCTAATTATACCAGAATCTTGTGAATTGATTTACTATTCTCCAACCCTTGATCACAAAACACAACCCCTAGATAAGATTAAGTAAGTAACTCATAGATTAACACCTAGTCACGAGAAAGTAAAAACTCATTCTCACTAAATGATATACTCTCTCTTCAACCCATCAACTACGACAATCTATGCTCCAAGTTAGGATAACCACACAAAAACCAAAAGGAAGAACAGTTTAGGGAAATAAAAATTGTAACCCCCAATTTTTGCATCCATCACCCTAAACCTTATGTCAAGAGACAATCTAGACAGTAAACAATCAATCGTATTAGAAAATTGTTTAATTAAAAACCACAGCTACGATCTTGTAATCACACCGCATAGACAAACAAGAGGATATATTAGGTGAAAAAAACACAAAAAAAAAGAAAATCATAACAAAAAAAAGCCAATTATCAAAAAACGATTTTCAAAACAATGAAACGCAGTCTCAGAATCAGAAACAAACACAATACAGGAACTTGAAAGCTTAAAAGATTCATTAAATAAGAATAACCCGATAGAAGACCTAATTTATCTTTCTGACTCAGAAGCTACAACACCATCATCAAAAAAAGAAAAAGCAAAAAGAAAATATCATATACAAATAAACCAATACGTCTATAAAAGTGGAAACAACCAAAAAAACATATTGAATGTTACACACTAACAGTTTTACAATATGAAAACTGATCGAGTATAACAAAAATTTCGATGACAACTCAATACTTTCATTTTTCACACAACCACAAAGTGCTCCCACCCGAGGACAAGTACAGTTTTGTCATAACATAATTGTAAATCTATTTAAAAAAGGAAACAGTCCATGTAAACAAGAATTTCCTGGAGTAAGAATAAAAGGACACATCCTTGACCACTATCTCAAATGTATAAGTAATATCACAGCATATTACGGTATATTCACAATATTGAAGCTTTATCACCAAAACCAAATCACCCTACACATCAAATACAAACAGATGATATAGATCTAGAATTCTCGAAAGTTTTCACAGACTATATAAAATATATACAATACCAAAATTCACATAGCAAATTCAATATTCACAAGCGATGTTTATTCAATTATTTATAGCTCTCTATCTATACTAGAATTGAAAGAAACACAAAATGAGTCACCATTTCAAACATCCCGACATCCAATTGTAAGATAAGAAATCTGTCTTTTCTCTAAATTTTTAAATACAATCCGTGAAAACCTGATTAGTAAGGAAATCTCACAAACTTTCAATTATGATTTACAAAGAAAACTAGCATGGTTTATAATTGATTATTTTGTCCACAACATTGATCTCATAGCACTATCAAGAAAAAATTTTCGACCACAAAATTCAGACAATCAAATTATAATAGCAGATGAATTAATTTATGTTTTTGACCCTGATTGGTCTCATCCACCATTTATTAAAATATCAACTGATATGTCAAGTCAAGCAACCACCATTATTTCTAACAATAAAGACCACGTTAGAATAACTCCACATACTATTGATGCAACACCTTTTAATTATAATACAATGTTCACTGACAGAACGGGAAATAATAGATTAAACTTCCACTTCATTTTTACACAAGAAAACTTTAATGGAACAAGAACTCCCACACAACAAGATATTCAAACTCCATCAAACTTCATTAATGAAGAAATAGTCGAAACAATACCAACAACAAAACAATAAAACCGTTCCCCCATTCATCCTACACTTACAACTCCAAAAACAAAAATACAGCACTTGCACAAACGACTATACAACCCACAGTAAGACCTTCTATCACCCCAAAACACTCACAAATGGATTATCAAACATTTGAACCAGTGACGACATAACGACAAACAAATAAACAAAAAACGTCTAATAGAAACAACTTTTCAGATCATAACTGTGACTTTTATGCAAAATCTAAAATAACAAAACCTTCCCATATGAACAGTTAAAATCAATCACAAGCAAAAAAAAAACTATAAACAAAATACAAAATGTACCACAACAAGCCTCTCACTCAGTATTTTTCAACGAAAACCACGAGCTACAGTGGATCGTAGCGAAACTTGTCTGTTCTTCCAGCAAAATAAAAACATGACTAATAAAAATCATATAAGGAATCAATCACATTATTCAGAAAATGAAGATTACAATAGCCCAAATCAACAACAATTCAGCACAAATCAACCAAAATAATAATTGGAATATTGATCAACTAGATCCTATTTATCAACCCAATCTTTTTAAACCATATTAACGAAATGAACAAATACGACAAACAAGACAAAACTCAGCATCATATAATAATAACTTTCAATCACAAAACCCAACAAATACACAAAATATCAAGCAACTCAAATGCTAAAACAAATCCCATCACCATATTATTTACCACATTATGAAATTACAAAAACACAACTTAGAAAATTTTTCTCAAATACCAAAAGCCGCAGAATCACTGCAAATGACTATGAATCCATACCTTATGAATGGATCTACTATATCTTCTAACAAATCACTAATGGTATTCGCAGGAACAGACCCCCTGAATACTCAGTAGAGGATTATTCAAACGCAGTCACAGCTAATTTATTTTTAAATATATGACCTGGACCAATAAATACGCAACTTCATCCAAATTGGATACATAGACACACAGCTTTAATCCGAACCAAACTTGATGGCGCAGCCCAAAAACGTTTTTCAGTTTTACCTAAAGATATTAAATCAGACTGGAAAAGATTCACACAAGAATTTTTAAAAAATTTCGACTCTGAAAGAAACAAACAACATCAAACAGTTCTCTGCAATGAACTTCGTAGACTCCCTAAAGAAATACTTAAACAACTTGCTGTAAGAAACGAAACATTAATAAGAAAGCATATGTCCTTAATACACATGATTATGAAAACACAAAAATGACAGAAATCTTAATGGTGCTTCTAGCACCACAATGACGAAAAATAGCGATAAAAAAGAGACCATCGCACCCATCTTCAATTCGAGAACCTGATATTGATTTCCGAAAACTAGTAGACAAACTAGAACAAGCAGAAATCACTATGAAAGTGGAAGAAACAGAAAATATAAAGTCACAATACATAAACAACATCCGTGCAACTACTTCTCAAATAAATAACATTCATGACTCCGACACTGAAAAAGCCGAAAAAATTACTCAAGTATTAAACATCTACGAAAAAAACCCAACTTTTAAAGGCAAACCATAATACAAAAAATTGGAATACAGAAACAACAAGATAATCAGAACAAACCACAGAAATATAGAGAACCAAATAAATCCTTTTATCAGTACATGAAAAAACACCAGATTTTTTCAAACAAAGACATTCACAGTAATAATATTTCAGGAAAACGGCTCCTAGATAATTATAATACCTCTGGACACCTTACAAAAATAACTACCGCGGAAGATCTCCAGACCAAAGAATTCACAAAATTTCTCACAAAACAGAGATAGTTGATCAAATAGTCAAAACAACCAATATCGTAATAATTATTCAAAATCAAACTCAAGCAGAAGTAACTATTCCAATTACAATAAAAATCTTTCATATTTAAA
Organism: Symsagittifera roscoffensis; assembly: GCF_963678635.1. NCBI lineage: Eukaryota > Metazoa > Xenacoelomorpha > Acoela > Convolutidae > Symsagittifera > Symsagittifera roscoffensis. Next base: position 76,678,574 of record NC_087063.1, on the reverse strand, counting down.
CTCTCGATGTAGATACTATTGAAACAACCGTTCCAGAAATTACTCGTATAACGTAAACAGAAACTACTCAAACAATAGGAATAGACCATACCCAGAGATTAGATCACGAAACTATTCAAACAACAGATCAACCTATAATTATTATCACAATATATCACGTGACAATTCCAAAAACCGAAAATTTAATTGTTCAAATCGACAGAGAGATTATTCTCAATCGCCACACAGGAATAATACAACATATCAAATTCACAAGAAAACTATAGACGTAATACACCTAAATATCAAAGACAAAACAACCAGGTACACTCAACTGAAGAAACCCAATCAGACCCTCCCGGTATTGATAACACAGAAAAGTCAGAAAAACAACTAAATCACATAACTTATGAATCCACAGATGATGAGAGCGAAACAGAAAATACGCTTTCAATACACATGCTTCAGATTGAAAATGAATACGAAGTACCAATTGAATCGAATTATGATCAAAACAACAAAAACTTAAATAATTTTGAAAAATCAGATAAAATACAAAACAAAACAGACTATACCGAACAAGAACTTAAAGGAATTTCAATTGCGAACAACATATACCAAATACAGCAAATAAAATACAAACACCTAAAGAAAAAAATTGTACAATCCCAATTCTCTTAGAAAGTCTAAAAAGCAAAGATTTTCAATCACCAGACATCGAAAATCCTGACGAAGTTTTCAAAAATCAACGGGCAAGTAAAGTTCCAATTCGTTTACAAGATAAAGTCAATAGATATAGATCTATTAGAACAATACGAAAACTTTTCTCCAGTTAATAAAGAAGAAGAACCAATAGAAAACACTTTCATAAATCACGTTATTATTCTCGCTAAAGGAGACTCGTTAAAATCGTTCTAGACGCAAGATACCTCAACTCATTTGAATCTAAATGTAATTGACCTATAGAACCAGTTCGAATAGTTCTCACAAAAATAAATGGAAAAAATTTACAACAGCTGACATGAACAGCGCATATAATCAAATGCCTTTAGATGATAAATCACGACGCTTAACATAATTCCTTAATGGAAATCAACAATACGAATTAAATAGTTTTTTCTATGGAATTTCATTAGGACGCAGCAATTTTCAGCGCTTATTTTCAGCTTTTAACAAATTTAGACGATTTTTTCATGCATTCACAAACAAAACACGAACTGTTCAAAGTGTTAGATAAATACCACCAAATACTACTTAAGAAAAACAAGAAAGCAGTCCCAGACAAATCACATTTCTTCCTTACTCGTGTAAAATTCCTTAGACTTATTATTGAATGAAATACGATCACTCCGATAAAGTCTCGCATAGACGCAATCATAAAACTCCAACCTCCATCAAATAAAAAGAAACTGCAAGAATTTCTTGGAATGGTAAACTTTTTAATAAATACGTCTATAAAATGCAATTGTATTAAAGACCATTTTATAAGATTCTCAGACAACAAAACAATTTTGATTGGAAACTAAAACACCAAAATTGATTTGAAGAATTAAAAACACTCCTGACTGAACAAATATCAAATAGTATTCCAGATCCAGACCAACCATTTCATGCTATGTGCGACGCTTTCAATTTGATCTAAGACTCTCTACACTTATGAGAGAATGCACAGCTATAACATAAACTGTCACAGATTATGAATTCTTAGTACTTGGAAGAAAGCATCCAATAGTTCTATTTACAGATCATAAATCTATAATTTTTCTTTTTTCACAAAAGTCATATCCAAACCATAGAGTTTATAGATTTCAATTAATTCCAATGAACTTCCCAAATTTACATATAGTTTGGATCGCAGGAAAAAATCTTGCATTGCCGGACACAATCAGTCGAAACGCACCACTTGAAATTTTAACAAGAAGTAGAAAGTAGAAATACCACAAAACATTAAGTTTTTTCTTGCAAAAGACGAAACATCACAACGATGAGAATGCAAATATGCAGTAAAAATTGACCTTGATAATGCACAAATAAACAATTTACAACACTTTCCATTATATCTAGATGGGCAAAATAATCACTACGAAGTAGACTTTTTGGGAAACTCTACATTTAAACCATTACTATGTTCATCTTGGATCAAAAACAATACACCACAAAAACCAATTAAACAAAAATGCATAGGACAGACCTATTCCCTCTAGTAGAAAAAGAAAACTTAAGTGATAACCAAAAGATCTCCAGATATAGACTCAAAGTAGACAAAAAATTAAGTTTTTATTCTACATGACCCTCTAGATAATATACCTTTTTCAAAAACAGAAATTGAACAAATCTTTCTACCAGCCACAGAAAAAATTAGTTTTGAGCTACTACAAAAATATCAAAACCTTGACCCAGTCAATAGACAACTAAAGTCTTGGCACAAATATAAAACAAAAACCGTAAAAGTAGGTATCACAATTCAAGAAAAAAAAACATATCTTAGGTACGTCAGAAAATTTAATAACATATCCAAAAACGAGAACACCGATATTTTAGAATATCAAAAATCTGAATTAAAAATACCCTGTTTACCACTAAGTATGATACTCCTAGCATTTCGCAATTCACATTCATTAATTACAAAATGACATGAAGGATCAAAAAAAACATACTCAAATTTTATCCAAAAAGTTTACTTTCTATATGCACCGATTTGGATTAAAATTTTATGTAACGATTGAATAACAGGCCAGTTCAATGAACCATAAACACATCAGACACAAATAGCAGAAAAACAAGATTTTAAAGGACAAAGTTTATACTCGAACCACAGAATCTCATTTGATACAAAAGGACCAATTTCACCCTCTTCAGATTGAAACTCATTTATAATGGTTATAGTTGATATATTCACACGCTTGTAGCACTCAACCCTGTAACTCAATGTGAGGCCCATTATGCCTATACAAGACTTTACGAACACAAGATAGCAAATTTTGGATTACCAGAAATCCTTGTCACCGATAATGGCACTGAATTCATAATTAATGAAATCATCACATTATGCCATCTATACAAAATTAAACACAAGCCACGAACGTCTCATGCCCCATGGACTAATGGTTTAGTCAAAGGAATGAACCGTTGACTACAAGAATACCCTAAATCTATCATAAATGGAAATGATACAAAATACACTGATTGAACAACGGATGTAAAACTATTCCCCTTAGCTTATAAATTACAGATAACAACAACTCTAGGACTATTGCCTTAGCAAATGGTTTTCAATCATAAACCACGGAAACCAATAATGATCACAGCGATTTCCTCAAAAAACACACAAGGCTATTGCCAATCAATTTGTTGTAATTTACCATTACACACGCACGATGAAGATCATTTTCATCACCCACAAATCTTAAAATTAGCCTCCGGCACACATATCGAATGGATTTTAAATAGAAATAAAAACAAAATGAAATTTATCAAAAAACTGCCAAAAACTATTACAAAGACAGAATGTTCAATCACAAAAAAATTCACAATTCACACTAGCTACAAACCTAAAAATTGGAACGTATGTCTTACTACCAAACTTTGTAACCTAAAAAGGAAAAAGGAATATATAAAAAAATTACAACCAATCCGAAAAGGACCTTTTCAAATTTTTGACAAAACCACTGATGTAACATATATACCTATTGATTCGAATAAAAAGGAAATAGTTCAACACAGAAACAACCTTTTCTCATATTACCCAAAAGAACACGCTCTTTGCGAACTAAGATAGTTATACTACTTTACAGGACTAAAGGTTGTCCACGACAACTCAGGCGATAATCACCAACAGACACATGATACAAAATGTTCAACACAATTATAAGAACCAAAAAATAGAGAAGTTAAAAATACCCAACAAAAATCTCATAAAACCTCAAAAACAAAGGAAAAATTGAAAACTAGAAGAAAAAACTTTATCACAAGAAACAAAAGAAAAATCTAAGCAACGACGATTATCACTACTCAGAAGTCAACCACGGAAAGATTACAAAATTTTCATTCCACAATCTAAAATATTAAAGAAAATTGTTTTTCAAAAACTTCTTTCTAATTAACTAATCATTTTAGGTTTTTTAAAATCTAACAGATTTTTCTTCTTTTTCTGTAATTCATGCTGACACTCTTGAATAACTAGTTTTACTTTAGCCAATCATAAACTTCTTTAAATATCACCCCATTATGAAACCACTTCTTTAGCCGACATTTTACAGACTTCAAACGTATTTGAAACTATAACTTAAAGACCTCCAGGTCAACAATAAGCAACACGCTCATATTTGACAACTGAAATAAACAAAGTCTGAATGTTATAACCCTCCACTATCAACTAGTACAAAAATCAACAATATTGTCGCAATTTATGCATAAAAATTCCCTCAAGGAAAAATATTAAATTAGCCTAAAGTAAAAATAAGGCATAATTGTTTAGCCTAAAGTACACATAACTCCTGAATACCACCGATCAACCAATAAAAAAAAACTAGAAAGCTCATTCCTAGACCCTTAGACTTCCCTCACCAAAAATTGCCTATATCCAACCCACTTTTCCAAACATAAAACATAATTTGGCACGACGAATCAATTCTCAAAAGCTTCTATCTCACTCAGTTCGATTCCTCAAAAAAATAATTTCAAAATTGTTTTCATTTCTATCAATCTTTTTTCAAATTAGTTTATTTTTTATCATAGACACCTTTGAAATTTTTCTCCTTCTCCACGTATTTTTTTGCAGTTTTTACGTAATTTTCACTCCCTCCATCTCAACTTTGTAAAAATCCTTGACCACCTCGTCAGGTACGATATTTCAACAACTATCTAAATGTTAAGACATTTTTTGAGAAAGAAAGACATCTTTCTTCTTTTAGTGATTTTTATCTTTTTTGTAGACTCACTAATTTTAACAATATCCAAAAATATATTAAAAAAGTAATAAAAACCTTCGCAGTGACATGAATACTTTTAATCATTATCACAGAAGATGATTAAAAACAACATAGATTTTCTTCATAAGCAAAAGAATTTAAAAAACTCTCAAAATTGCTAATCAACAACCAACACAACAGTCTTCACCGACTGCGACATCGTAGAAATCTCCAACAACACCAACGTCTAGTTAGACAAATCACCCCCAATCATCAACACGTATTTAATTTCAAGAAATACCATAAACATTTGAAGAAAAACACGCATTACTATCAGAACCTATATTACCTGTAGTTCGCCACGCACCTCTGAACGAATCACAATACGAACAAACTTACATTATATCTTCTATCCAACAAGACCTTAATAGAACGAGACATCCGAGTCAAAACCAAAATCAAACATCTACAATAGTACAAATCCCAATGGTACAAATCATTTATCCAAGACGTAAAAAAAATTACAACTCCCAGAGTTAATTTTAATATACCCTCATCACCATCCCGAAAACCTTTGGACCTTTCCATTCATACAATTCAAAGTACCCACCCACCATTACAAACATTTTCACAAAAAAAAAACACTCCAAACATACCATCGGATTACTTAGGATCAACCCCCACATCCGAACAATTTGGTGAAAATCCCTTTAACCCCCCAACTTCAACACAACATCTCCCACATTTGATGACACAAGTTTTCACTCAAGGTGAACCAAACTTGGTAAATGACCCTATAGATATCTCATCCGATACATCTTTGTCAATACCAGAAACCTTATCACTACCTTCAACCCCATCAACAATAAGTCAAACTGAAACAAACACATTTCCACTAAACTTCCCTACAAATTTAGTTGATAGTTATAGATAACTTTTAGCCAATAATAAACCTCTGCGATTAGATCGGAACACATTCGTAGCACCTCCTCCTTTAATTGGACAACATCTTGTTAGCAACAGATTCCATAATTGGGCACTCGAAAGGTTGAAATAACAGTAAAGTTAAATAATTTAGTACATCATCCTCTCCCCCTAGCTCCACCAAATTGAACACCTCCACTCTTACATCCCCAATTATCACAACAGAAAATATCTATAAATACAATAGATATACAAAAAAGACACTTGGATACATAACATTCCATAAACCATATTCGGGATTATCCTACACATGTATCTTTTAATAATCCTTTTCCTACAAACCCTCTCTCTCTCTCCTTGTTCTTTCTGAACCAACATCCCATAAAAAACGTCCCCCTCGAACAGAACCACAAGATTTATTAGTTACACACTATGATCGTGAAGAAATTGAACAAAAAACACTACATAAATACGCCATAAACCAAGTAACTCAATGCGAATCCGAACCACAAGTACAATAAACAACCACTATAGTAGCGACTCTTTATTCAAAAGCCCGAGCTACAACCTTGACAGGTTGTAGGACAGCAACACAAAAATTCACAGCAACGTTTTCAGAGAAAAAAGTACATTGTTCCCAAGTCTCAAGCGGAAACAAAAATAGACTCGATCAAAAATCGTTCAAACAAAGCAATATAGAAAGATGTTTACAACTTAATCCTGACAATTGCACAAACGAGCTCCAACGATTGAAGTTAACTACAAATAAAGGCACAAAACGAATATGGTAAAATTCCAAGTTTTTCGAGACTCTGCACATCAAACAGAACTTGAAAGATACCACGTTCATATAAAATTAGACAATGAATACACGTTCCATGGAGCACACGGAAGATTAACATACGATCTTCATGATAAAATTGGATGCCAGACAGTGGAATAACCAATCCTTCTAATTGTACAGCAGACACGAAAAATATAGGATATCAAGAAATAATGCTTTTGATTGGAAAATCCAATTAGAAAAAATACAACTAACAAAAGATTTTAAAGACGACACCAAAATTTATCAAGGAATACGCTTATCTTGCACAAATGACCAAGGTTATTGCGATCCAACAACGAAAACACAAGCACAAGCAACTATTGTTGGTTCCCTGAAGACATATGTATCACATTTCAACTTGCAAGAATTCACACAAGAATGATAAAATTTCATCAAAAACCTTTCGTTGAATCAATCCCTTATGATAAAGTAAACCCTGATAAAATCCGACACAGCAGAAACCATTATAACAATATCGATGGAATACAAAACAATATAGAAAGATGTTTACAACTTAATCCTGACAATTGCACAAACGAGCTCCAACGATTGAAGTTAACTACAAATAAAGGCACAAAACGAATATGGTAAAATTCCAAGTTTTTCGAGACTCTGCACATCAAACAGAACTTGAAAGATACCTCGTTCATATAAAATTAGACAATGAATACACGTTCCATGGAGCACACGGAAGATTAACATACGATCTTCATGATAAAATTGGATGCCAGACAGTGGAATAACCAATCCTTCTAATTGTAAAGCAGACACGAAAAATATAGGATATCAAGAAATAATGCTTTTGATTGGAAAATCCAATTAGAAAAAATACAACTAACAAAAGATTTTAAAGACGACACCAAAATTTATCAAGGAATACGCTTATCTTGCACAAATGACCAAGGTTATTGCGATCCAACAACGAAAACACAAGCACAAGCAACTATTGTTGGTTCCCTGAAGACATATGTATCACATTTCAACTTGCAAGAATTCACACAAGAATGATAAAATTTCATCAAAAACCTTTCGTTGAATCAATCCCTTATGATAAAGTAAACCCTGATAAAATCCGACACAGCAGAAACCATTATAACAATATCGATGGAATACAAAACAAATTGACACGTTTTCAAATCTTTTCCAAAAGAGAACTCGCCTGCAAATATACAACTCCATTTTACAAAACACATATTCAGAAGTTCTTGTCGAATACGAAAAAGGTTTCAACATGAAAACAAAAAAACTAATAAGTAACCAAAATCCAACGTACCATAGTCCTAAGGACAAAAACTCATACATCCCAGTAACATTTTTGAAAAACACAGGAAATACTGGTGGAAAACTTCGCCCACAAGACAAAGGCAGCTCACGTTTACAAGAACTATCACTCATGAACAAAAATTATTTTGGCGCATTTCACTATGACATCCACATATACATGAAATTGGGTTACACAATAAGCAGAATTTTTCCAGAAAGGTCACCATCAGAATTAGAAACACTTCATCACTTATGTGAACTTGAACAAACACAAGTTTTACAATTACCTGCACTCGCAGTAGTCAAAATACCTTATGCAGGATATTTAATGTCAGAAAAAAATTCAAATTTCATTGATTACAAAGAAAACATAATATGGTATACATGTATCACCATTTTATGTTTTTGAACATAAAAAATGTTATAAAAGAATCCCTATTTTCTACTAAAATAAAGTAAATTTTGTCGACACACTTTCTAGACGAACATAGTTTTGTGATACAGCCATCGCATATGGATCTGAAAACAGCCACAATGTCGCACAGCTAAACACGGATGAAGATGAGCACTATCTTCTCACACCATACGCTACACTTATGCGACCACTAAAGAATTTTTCACCAGAAAATATCAGAGCTATTGCTCGTGACCCGAGTATAGATTTACAATCAATAGGTATATACTCCAGATCGCATATACAACATCATATTCGCACACAATATTTTCAGGAACTTCATACAAAAATGGACACAATCCAAAGACAACCCATAGATCAAAATTTAAGAAAACTTGCAGAAACGGCAGGATTTTCTGACATCTGTGCACAATACTACAGTGGAAACTTTAAAGATATAAAAGATTGTTTTTTATTTAAATTGTGAAAAATACCGTCCAGTAGATGTTTCACCTGTTAATAATTTTAGTTTTGTAAAAACATTGATTTATGTTTAACTCGGCTACACCATCTAACCACAGCACTGCATAAAAAAAACAATTCAAATTCACAACCATGGGACTAACGCAAACATTAAAAAGGCTTGTTGCACAGAGAGCAAACCGATACTCAATTAACCACTATGATCACGCTCTTGCACGTTATATGGAAGATACAATCTTAGAAGAAGACAAAACACTAACCCCCAACTAATTGAAATTGTTTCAAAAACTCACAATATGAACTTGTCATTAACAGTATGAATAAAAAATATGATAATATTCTTTCTACAGCACTCCGAGACACCAAGGCTTATGATTCTTTTGCTTAACAAACTCAACCGTTTTTCACTAACTTTGAATTTTCTCACACCAAAAGAACGTGACTTGCACTGTTTACATCAAATAATGTAAGCGCACTAACAAAACCCACACATACACTTATTATAAATTTTTTCAACACCACTATATAAGTAATACACCATCACGAAACCCACAAAACAGATTCACATTTAATAACTCTAAAAATACCTCACCATTGATTCTAAACTTTACCTATTGTATAAAAGATACTAATATGCAACGCATCATTCAAAACTATGACCCCATAAGACAAATGTATATATTCTGCTCACTAACCAAAATTTTTGATGTTGAAGAATCCCGCCCACTAATTGTCCCCCACGAATTTATACAGCCCATCGAAGTCCAAATTCTAGAATATATTCATAATACTAAAAAAAACCACAAGCTTTATCACCTTATTAAAACACGCCCAAGGAATTCCCACTCAATAGTGAAAAGCACAAAATCATCAGAGCGCTTGAGCTTCTATGGCCTCTCCTCCGATATAAATAAATCATCCTCATGCTTGCTAAACTCCTCGCATCATCCGACACAATTCGCACTATTCTTTTAATTGGATTTTACAATCCAAATGGAAACGATGACCCTTTGTAAGTATAATCAAGTATTTAAGGTAATAAATTTCAAACACTACGAACCATTCTTTATAAATGTCTCACTTTTCTTCTTCAGATTCCACCACTAAATCATCTAAAACAAATAAAAATAAATAAAAAACTGTAAACTCCTTTCCATTGTTTTTTTAAACTCATTTTAACAATTGCAGTGTTTAATTAAGGCAGTAAAAATTCCCTTTATATAGCAGTAAATTCATACATTAAAACCCCCACAGCAATAATTTATTTTTTCTATGTACTAAATTGATTTAAAAAAAATTAAATTAAAATAAAAAAGAACTAAACTTTATACAAGACGCTTCTTTTATGAATTTGAATCTTTCACTCGCCTATAAACCACACACTCTTTGCACAATCGCACAGCTTGCCCACGAAAAATTGTTTAAATAATGAATTTCAAGGTTTAATTTTCATTAGTAACAATTCTAACTTGTTTTCACATTTTTCAAACTTTCCTTTAACCGGGTTGGAAGGAAATATATAGTAAGCTAAACTAAGCCACGCAGCTTACTAACGTCACAAAACCACAAACTAATAGCATGACCAAGAAAGAAAACCACGGTACCCAAACCGCATTAAACCCAGATTAAAACTAAATAAATTAATCTTTTGAAATCCGCTTTCAAATTTATTAAATTCAAATAAAACACAAAAAAAATCGAAACACGAACCCAAAACAAAAGATTCTATTTTTGAAAAAATGACACAATCAAAACAAAAAAGAGAAAAACACGTTATCAAAATGTAACAAAAGGTTGAACGAATAAAGAGACTCTGCACAAAGAAACCATAAAATGTAGCCCACCCCTGGCCTCACCAACCAGAAGGACGTCCTGAGCACTACATAAAGCAACGCGCTACAACCACGTTTTGTGACGCACACTCTATTTTTGCTAAGAGTTGCTCTAGTGTGAGCGATTCTTTAAAACTAACCAAACTAAAATAAAAACGCTTTTGCGATCACATTTAATAATAAGTCATAACTAAGACTTAACTAACCAGAAAAAAATATATAAGTGCAGTATGTAATGATTTCTTAGAGCCCAAGGAACGAGCAGCCAAGGAGACGACAACCCAATTACATACTAACTTCGGAATGGCAAATCTATTCGATTTACTGCCTAAAATCACTACCCTCTAAGTATTTAAAGTATAGACTCAACATCGCAGCAAAGGAAAACCATCGAACCAGACCAATGGCCATCTCGATAATGATTACACACACCGATCCTAGTCACTTGGCACTTCACACGAAAAAGTCAAACTTCAGCCTGCTCGCAGTCTCGCTCTAAACTTAACGAAATTGATAAATCATTGCAACGATCAAAAATCTTGACACAATCAACCAAGACTACCCACGATCAACGAGACCCATCTTGAAACACAAACAACCCAGTCTTCTTCTGTCTACACAAACAACTACATCTTTCCTCTCTCCAAGAAGTCACTGCTCACAATTTCTAAAGAAATTTACATCACCCGTCCTTTACTACAGTAAACAATTAAAAACTAAAAACTCTCTAAGCCCCGGATGGGTGGAATCGAAAGACAAACCCAAAACAAAAGCTTCTATTTTTGAAAAAATGACACAATCAAAACAAAAAAGAGAAAAACACGTTATCAAAATGTAACAAAAGGTTGAACGAATAAAGAGACTCTGCACAAAAAAACCATAAAATGTAGCCCACCCCTGGCCTCACCAACCAGAAAGACGCCCTGAGCACTACATAAAGCAACTCGCTACAACCACGTTTTGTGACCCACATTCTATTTTTGCTAAGAGTTGCTCTAGTGTGAGCGATTTTATAAAACTAACCAAACTAAAATAAAAACGCTAAGTATAGACTCAACATCGCAGCAAAGGAAAACCATCGAACCAGACCAATGGCCATCTCGATGTTGATTACACACACCGATCCTAGTCACTTGGCACTTCACACGAAAAAGTCAAACTTCAGCCTGCTCGCAGTCTCGCTCTAAACTTAACGAAATTGATACATCATTGCAACGATCAAAAATCTTGACACAATCACCCAAGACTACCCACGATCAACAAGACCCATCTTGAAACACAAACAACCCAGTCTTCTTCTGTCTACACAAACAACTACATCTTTCCTCTCTCCAAGAAGTCACTGCTCACAATTTCTAAAGAAATTTACATCACCCGTCCTTTACTACAATAAGCAATTAAAAACTAAAAACTCTCAAAGCCCCGGATGGGTGGAACCAGTTCCAAACTGGTATTTATAAACCAGTTATGTTTTTTAAACAAATTACCACTATAAAATATTACTAACTAACCAATCATATTCCATCTCTAGCATTGACACTTTTTAGTAAGTGCTGAAACTACTTGTAGTTTCAGCACCAGAGCAAATTGAATAAATCTTTGAATAAAGTTGTTCTGCTTCTGTATAAACTCCAAGAACTAACTCTCAAAAACCAGTATACACTAGATCTATTGAGACTAGGAGACATAAGAGTAAGATTAAGGTTGGTATTAGACTAAAAAGTTGCACGAATCTATCCGGCCGAAAAAAAGATAGCGTGACAAACAGACGATGTACATTATCTGAAATTACCCTATGAGTACATACCAAAGGTCATAACTCATAAGCTATAATGACGTATCTTTTCTTGAAGAAACAACGTCGATTTTTTTTCGATCCAACAAAAATTGTCTCCAACCTTCATTAAAAGACCGAGATGAATCCATTTGGGTCAAAAATCTCGTCGATTGAAAAGCAAATACTAAATATAGGATTTTCTCAAAGATGAGGGGGCGAAACGTATGAAAAGGTTGATGACTGTTTTAAGCTTCTTAGGTTGACCAAATTGGTTGTCAGAGGTCTCGTAAAACACAATAAAAACCCTATTTTGACAACTTCCTTAATCGCCGCGGGTAAAATTTGTAGAAACGAGCTAAAATGCTGTTTTTATGCGCTTTTTGGATAAATTAGTATATATTAGCAACAAAAGCACCTCCCAAAGTTTTAGATTCCGTCCGTCGAAGATGAATGTTGTAAGATAATACCAAAGACAACTTTTGCGTGGTGAAAGGTGAAGGATGGAACCCGTACCGTAAGATGGGGGGGGGCGTCCGCCATTCCGTTCACCTAAATTCTCGCCCCTTGAAAAAACTGTAATTTTTTGTTGTCAGCTTGAATAGCATCTATGTTCTGTTGTGCTGTATCACTGGTAAAAGAAAATAATTTGCTTTTTTTATCGATATGCGCTCCCCATTTGAAGTTTATTACGCTTGTTTATATTTGTGAAACCTTGTTATTACCTTTTGGTAAATAAAGATTGGTTTTTTGGGGTAGTTGGCAAAAAAAGGCTATAGAAAATTCTTTGTGAGACAAACTTTCGATTGGCTGCATATTTTCGCCTACCCCCATTTCTCTATGAAACTTCAGAATTTAACCAAACCTCTTTTTCATAATTTCCTTAATTGATTTCTTACTCAGAATGGAGATTCAGCCTCAAATGTGATTCAGCAATTCTTACATTTTGCAGAATTATTTTAAGAAAAATTCAAGCTTCTTTGATACTAGATTGCACACTGGTGGCACTGAAGAATTAGATGCCAAGTTTTTTTGTTTTATTCAGTTTTGGGATTTTTGGTCCATCATTCAGTTTATATATCGGATCTCGTCAACTTCAATATATTTCGGGGTGTTTGTAACTCCAATGAGATCAGATAATCGCTACCGGAAAATAACTGGTAAGATGTTTTTAATAAAAGTTATCCATTTCCGCCGTCAAAATCTTTCATGTAATGTTCTAATATTTGCTGTTTCTGAAATCTAATAATTTGAAACGGGCGAAACATAACCATACTTTGGATGTTACTTGCCAAAACTCTCTCCCAGTCAGAGTCTCGGAGATTTCAGAATGAATCAGTTTCTACTCGGAAAGTTGAAAACACTGTAGGAATATCAAATCCAACCTATCAGGCTGGTAGTAGACGGGGGTGGACTCAGAAGACGAGGCTATTTCAAGGGAATATTCACAGTGTAAACTTTAGTTAGTTTATCGTTTTGATAGAGCTGGCGTAATAAATCTTGAGATTGGCCTTATATAATTGAGGGGTTTACAGACTTATTGTTCCGTCTTTCGAAGAAAGCGGAATATTTAATCTCGGTGTTTTTTTATTCAAACAATAGTTTTTGACAACAAAAAAATTTATGCCCCATTGGAGATATCCCCTTCCTGAGTTCAAATAAAAAAGATATTTCCCTCCGATGATTTTATTGTAAAGTTCTGGGGGTTTGAAAATCGCCAAATTTGCCATGTTCTGGACTAAAATATGCGCGCTTTGAAGAGTTTATTGATAATGCTGAGAGCGTAACGCGAATTAATTATGCGTGAGGAATTATCCCGCAAAACAAAATCGTTCCAAATTGAATTGAGGCTAGCTAATTGGTCGTACTAATTTCGTGCGACTCAAAATTTTACTGTAAGATTTTGTCCAAAATGTGTAGGTTTTCAATACTTTTTTTCCAAAAAAGTATTCGATATGAAAAAATAAGCAGAAGGAACATTCAGGGCTTTGCCCTGATATATCAGCAGTCTTGTTCGCAAAGAAAAATTGTGTTTGGATTTTTCACAACGCATTCTTTAAAAAAAATATGAAAGGTTGTATGATAATACATTGTTGCTCGTATGTCAGGACAAAACCCGGAATGTTCCGACTGTCTCTTAATTCATATCGAATAGTTTTTGGGAAAAAATACTGAAAACCTATAAAATTTAAACATCAAAGTGTAAAATTTTGAGTCGTACGAAATTACTACGACCAATTAGCTAGCTTCAAATCAATATGGAGCGCTTTTATTGTGCGAGATAATTTGCCAGGCATAATTACAGCGCTGATTTAAATTAACCGGACAAAACGCGTAAACTTGAAATTTAAAACACATTTTTCTCAAATTGAGTTGAGTTAAGGTGAAAACTAATGGAAACAAAACTTGCTTAAAATTTTAGCAGAATTATTATGGTGTAATTTGTTTTGCGAAATTCGGGCCCAAAACTTTACACCAAATTTGGGTCATTTTGAGTTTTCTTAACTAATCAAAAATTACGCCAAAAATACCCAGTCGATCGCAGACATGATTATATCAAAGTGAGCCCCTTACGTAGCCCAACAAACATTAAGAAGGGTATATTCTCCAAAACATTGTATAAGTTAATTCATTTTTGTTTGATAGACAAATAAGGTCTTTTTTACTATATAAAATACCAACTGTTTATTTAAAAACAATTTTCAAACGGTTTGCATATTTTTTTTGGAGAATATAACCTTCTTAAAGTTTGTTGCACTATGTAAGGGGCTCACTTTGATATAATCATGTCTGTGATCGACTGGGTGTTTTTGGCGTAACTTTTGATTAACTAAGAAAAACCAAAATGACCCAATTTTGGCGAAAAATTTTGGGCCCGAACTTCACAAAACAATTTACACCATACTATTTCTGCTAAAATTTTAGGCAAGTTTTGTCTTCATAAATTTTCACCTAAACTCAACCCAATTTCAAAAAAAATGCGTTTTAAATTTCAAATTTAACGCGTTTTGTCCAGTTAATTTAAATCAGCACTGTAATTCGCGTTATGCTCTCAGCATTATTAATAAACATTTCAAAGCTCGCTTTATTCAGTCAACAACATGGCCAATTTGGCAATTTTCAAACCCCCAGAACTTTACAAAAAAAAATCGGAGAAAAAATATCTTTTTATATTTGAACTTCCGAGGTCAATATCTTCAGTGGGGTACAAAAAAAAATTT
Organism: Symsagittifera roscoffensis; assembly: GCF_963678635.1. Taxonomy (NCBI): domain Eukaryota; kingdom Metazoa; phylum Xenacoelomorpha; order Acoela; family Convolutidae; genus Symsagittifera; species Symsagittifera roscoffensis. The sequence goes on along the minus strand of NC_087063.1, from coordinate 76,662,968 downwards.
GTCAAAAACTATTATTCCGATCAGCCAAAATTGATTGAATAAAAAAAACCACAACTCGGAAAAGGATAAGTATCGATTCATAAAATTGAGCATAGTTTATGTATATGCTTAATCACATTTCAGAGGGACTGCTACGTGAGAGCCCGGGTTGACTTCCATACACCGAAAATGCTTATCATAGAATTCCATACATCAAGTGTATGGAAAACTGCTTCTCATGCTATTTTCATACAATTTCAATAATTGGTTAGAAAAAAGATAGAATTTAATTTCTGCGGCTGTTTGATTCTGATAAAAGAGTCTGGTAAGGAAAAAACTGAAGTTTTTGTATTTTGAAGAAAAAAAAACGGTTAACATACAGTTCCCATATATGTAAATTGTATGACTAGCGTTTTTTTGATGGCGAGGGGAAAATTTTTCCCCAAGGTGTTTTGAAGTTTCCCCAAATTGTTTTTTGAAATTTCCCCAAATTTTCCCCATATTCAATACCGTCCTGCTTTTGGTGCTTTGAGTAAGCCAAGGTCTTGGTCACTTGCGTTCGGTTACGAACACAACCCAAAATTTTTAAGACGTTAAATTTAGAAAAAAAACAATCAAATTTTTGTTTATGGAAAATTATTTCTCACTCAATTTTCATATATGGAAAATTGGTTATCATAAAGATTTCATACAATTTTCTGTGCGTATGTCATTGTATGGTGAGAAATTTTTCATATAAGGAATGTGTATGATAAGAAAAATTTTAGTGAGCCCTGAAGGATCGCTACTATATTTACGTTTTTGATTGAGAATTGAGAATATATTCTCGCTGAGATGCGAGAATTACAGCAAACATGCCGGTTAATTTTTGTGTCGCCCAGGTCTGCTGGAACGAGCGGCCCGGTTACTAAATTGTTTGAGTAGTCAAAAGTAGTCCTGCCCATTGGTTTGACTTCATCTTATGTAAGTTTCTCAAGTTTTTATTCTGTGGCTTTTCGCGTTTCCTAAAAAAAAACGTTTTCTTTGGTGTGCATACCGTATTTAATCAACTCATTCAGTGTGCGCATTCAAATATTGTAGATGTTATGTTATCTCTTTAAGTTCATATCACTCAATGTTGAATGCTGAGTTTCGTTACTCACTGACGATAATTCAATTAGCAAAATAAGTACCAAATAAAAAAGTTTGTCACTCACTCCAGGTGCTATAGATTCAGTTGTCGAAAGATATGTAAAATGAACATCAGTTATCTAAAATTTTTGGTGCTAATTTCTAAACTCGTAAAACCATTATTTGTTGAAACATATACTCATTTACATAAAATTCATATTCTGTGCTTAAAGTTTTCACAGAGAAGGACATGACGAAGCCAGCGATCGTTTCTGGTGATCATTATAACTCTTCTGAAGAAACCCTAAAGACAGCCCAACTTTGCAGTCAACGTCATCGTCTTTTGCAGATCTTGAAAACTGATGCCAGCAAACAATTCGAGGCAATTGGTAAAAGCTGAACAAAAGCCAACTTTTACAAAATGAAATTGAAACAGGAAAAAATACTCACAAAAAAAAACAAAAACCAAATAATTGAGGCGTTTTGTTTTATAGTCAAACAAGAGACCAGAAAAAGCTCTGCTGGTTTCTGGGTTCTGCGGGCACTTTTTTTCCCAAAAAAGAGGGGGGATGGGGAAAACAAAGATGGTTACTGCAAAGATGGTTACTGGTTACTCCCTAGAATTGAGGAAGATCCAGAACGCTGTTGAAAGGAAACAAAAACAACAAAGATTTCACCCATAAACACATGGATTTGAATCAGATTTCAGTGTACATGCAGTCGGAGGAGACGACACAACCAGTGTTGAAGACACAATAGAGATAAAAAGTTTGCAAGTAATCAAGTTGGCGAAAGGAAGGTATGAGAAATTTAATGTTCGTCTTGGTGTACTTACAAAATGTTTCGTGCAAAAGGAGATACTTGCAGCCCGGAACTCTTTGTCAATAAGCTCATGTCTGAGATAAAAATGTATAACTTTTTAAATTTGAGAGTCCTTATGTGATTGCTTGATCATACTTTAGAGAGGAATGCTAATTTATGCATTCTATGTTTATTTTTTTTGAGTGCGATGTTTACCCTGCTGACATGCAGAGAACTAGGACAGGTTAAACTTCATGTTGTGAGGAGTACCTACCTCACTAGCCGGACAAGGCAACCTGTTACATTGATGCCTTTGGTCACTCCATCTGAATGGCCGTGACATTTCCTTGACTGTAGTCTCTAATTCGTGCAATTTAATGTTTTCAATCATTAGTGTCAAGGCCAATTTTCCTGGTCACGTTCAAATTGTTTCCTTTTTATTACGAAAATGGTCTTTTGACGTTGGATCTAGATTATAGTTCAGTCATTTAAATTGCATGTTTAAAATCACATAACTCTATATGGATTTGAGTTTCGATTACTGGACACCGTTCCTTTATCCGAAAAGAGAGATACTTGGAGTCGGAGGAACTCCAAGTCTATTAGCTCCTTAAAGCCTATAAACTCCGTAAGCCCTCACCACATGGTGCAGACGGAATATATCACATATCTTATTTTCATTGGGACAAGAATGTAAAGGAAGGCTACAGAGCAAATATGCAAACATGGAAACCACGGTACAACGTGTGACGACCATGGGTTTATGGGAGATTGCGGAGGACCCCTTTATACTCCATCGCAGTATGCAGTTCGATGTCTCTACCCTGCTCTGCGAATGAAGTGTGAGTATTCTCCGACTATGATAACAAAACTTACTTAAGCGATATAGTTATTGATTCCTGGAACTAATCAAACAAAATTTGCTTTCAATGTTAATTCCGTCTCAGCTCATACTGTTTCAGATTAGATCGTAACGATCACCAAACATTGTCTTGTTGAACATAATTTGGTCAAGCACCAGATAACATAAATGAGGATAAAGAACTTCAGCGTGAAAAATGACTTTTAGTCTAAATGTATAATCAATTTCAACACTAAACGATAACAGCACAGCATATCCCTTGAGCAAAATGATTTGTGAATATTTTTCATGAGTGTTTTAAAAAACAAGATTTTCTGATACTCAGTTTTTTTTGGTTCTGATATGTATATATCTCGACATCTTCTTCGATTCTGCTTCGAATTTCACATTTCATCAATTCCGCTGTTAATGAGCCGTCTTCTGGTTCGATTCGTTGTGGAATCACACCACCGCTCCATTTTGCTTCGCTCACAGTGCAAATCGGGTCGCCTCATTCAGTTATTCTCTACTTCTTACTCTACTGCTCGAACGCGCCATTAGGTCCGCCAGTTTTGATGGCAGACTTCTGGCATCTTTTTGCGTTGCTAAAAAAACCGATACTATGAGAATAAATTCAAATTTTAGTTTTATCGTCTCAGTATTTCCTATGATTGTAGTACCTAGAAGTGTCTGATTAAAATAGTTTTTTTATTGCGTGTAAGTTTGCAATGTTTTCAAAAAACAATTTGTGAGTCAGCTGACGAGATTGTGAGTTCTGGTACCAGTTTTAATCTTATGGCGTTTTTCTGTTGATTATAAATTTTGTTACTGTTTTAGGATTATGCTGCAGTTTGAAGAGCTCTTTGATGTAATTATTTTACTATGAGTCACAAATTCTCCTTCACAGCAAAAAATTGGACATATTAATCTTCTGTATTAGAGAATTTTTATAACTGGAGCTCACATAAGTTATTCCACAACGAATCGAACCAGAAGACGGCTCATTAAGTTATGAATATTTTCCCGCAAAAAAAAACAAATTGACTCGAGGTATTCCTCTTGGATACGTTGATTTTGGGATTTTCCTTTCTAGGTTTTCTTTCGAAGTCGACTTAAACTAATATTTTGCCATATTAAACTAAAAGTTTTACGTATGGTAAACCTTGTAAAACTTTGGTGAAACTGGTTTAGTTGCTGTTTATTTAGAATCTTGTGCAGTTGATATTTGATTCCACAGAACCTATTTAAATTTCTGTTATCAATTTCACTGTGGTCGTTGAATTTCACTTTTTATCAAGATACAATCTTAGATATATGGAAACGGACTTTCGCTCTATCTCTTTGTTGTTCAGAATTACTGAGTAGCTGTTCTATTTTTTTTTTCGTTTTCAGAACGAACCAAACTCACTATCACTATGCTTTTGTCCCACCATTCATTGGTTTTTTGCAATGCATTGCTATAATTTTCAATCAGCATTGATTTTTCAGACTGAACTTCAATGACTGTATCATTGGCATAAAGATAAGCATTTTTGTTTGCATTCTTTTTTGGAATGACATTATTAAGCAGAAAGAAAGTTAGAGGTACTAAAATTGAGCCTCGCGGGACTCTACATTTTTTTGACTCTGCGACTTGATTCTGTTGATGCTTACAAACTGTTTACCTTCTGATAAAAATAAAACTAGAAAAGTCTATACTCGTCTTCTTATTCTGTAGTCAGAACAAGTGTTCAAAAGAAGCTTGTGGTTAACGGCGTCATACGCTTTTCTTATATCAAACAAAGTACACTGAGTTACAATGACTTGGTTGTCCCAATTGAATCTGAATTCTTTCACTAGAGAAGCAAAAGCTTCAACTGTACTTCATTTTTGTCTGAATCCAAACTGAAAACAATGTGTTTTATTGAGGTAAAAGAAATCTAAAATTAGTTTGTAAGCTGATCATTTTAGTAAGTTTCCGAAAAGGGGTAACAATGAAAGTAGTCTAAAATTGGATGTTTCGAGTTTTTTCCTTCTTTATGCACAAGGATACTTTCCACACTTTTGAATGAGCTCGAAAAAATGTTGGAAAACTTTTTTGAAACAAAACAGTCAGAGTGGGATCAATAGTTTTCGATTTAAGGAATATAAACATGGTTATGTTGTGGCATTCTAGACCGATTTTTTTTCTCCAATTTTTCGAAGATTAATTTAGTTTCAATGGTTGTCACCGATCTCAAAAACACAATTTTTTCAACTTAGCTTTTTGCTGTTTTATGTTTGTCTGGGGCGTGGTTTCAAGAATGCTTTTGCTAATTTCTCGCCTTGAATCGAAAAAAAAATTTTTGAACAATTTTTTCAATTGTTTTATTATTCTTTGCGTTTTAATAATTCTTTTTAGCAGTTCCAGTAAGGTGGTGTGTGAATCATTCGAAAAAATTTGTTTTTTGTTTTTTGTGGCCTGCGTCTGCAGTTTTTACTGAAAAAAATTCTTTTTCTTTTTTGCTATCAACCTTTTGACAAAACATTGTTGCGATTTATATTTTCTATATTGTCTGCAGTCTCATTTTTCTTAATTAACACAGGAGAAATAGATTTAGCCGTTGATATCAGGTATAAATTGAAACAGTTCCCTCAAAAATTAACAACAGACTTATCTGACCCTCATTTTTATAATTGTGAATAAAATTGCAATCACAAACCCATTAAAGGCGGAGGGGAGAGAATGTTAAATTAACCACCAAAGCATATAAAATCCTACGAGGTGGAAGCGGGAAAACTATAATATTTTTTTGGTTTTCAATTAAATTTTTTTGACAAGTAGATACAATCAATTAGGAGCAGAATTTCGAAGCCAGAGTTTTCCTAATAAGTAATTGCTCATTTCACTAGCTGAACAATTTTTCTTGGAATAATACCCCAGCGGCCTTAATTGCGTCTATCTGTTTTGCAGGTTCACTATTCATTCAGATACTGTATAAACATACTGTTTCAGATTAGATGGTAACGATCACCAAACATTGTCTTGTTGAACATAATTTGGTCAAGCACCAGATAACATAAATGAGGATAAAGAACTTCAGCGTGAAAAATGACTTTTAGTCTAGATGTATAATCAATTTCAACACTAAACGATAACAGTATAGCATATCCCTTGAGCAAAATGATTTGTGAATATTTTTCATGATTGTTTTAAAAAACAAGATTTTCTGATACTCAGTTTTTTTTGGTTCTGATATGTATATATCTCGACATCTTCTTCGATTCTGCTTCGAATTTCACATTTCATCAATTCCGCTGTTAATGAGCCGTCTTCTGGTTCGATTCGTTGTGGAATCACACCACCGCTCCATTTTGCTTCGCTCACAGTACAAATCGGGTCGCCTCATTCAGTTATTCTCTACTTCCTACTCTACTGCTCTAACGCGCCATTAAGTCCGCCAGTTTTGATGGCAGACTTCTGGCATCTTTTTGCGTTGCTAAAAAAACCGATACTATGAGAACAAATTCAAATTTTAGTTTTATCGTCTCAGTATTTCCTATGATTGTAGTACCTAGAAGTGTCTGATAAAAATAGTTTTTCTATTGCGTGTAAGTTTGCAATGTTTTCAAAAAACAATTGATGAGTCAGCTGACGAGTTTGTGAGTTCTGGTACCAGTTTTAATCTTATGGCGTTTTTCTGTTGATTATAAGTTTTGTTAATGTTTTAGGATTATGCTGCAGTTTGAAGAGCTCTTTGATGTAATTATTTTACTATGAGTCACAAATTCTCCTTCTCAGCGAAAAATTGGACATATTAATCTTCTGTATTAGAGAGTTTTTATAACTGGAGCTCACATAAGTTATATATATGAATATTTTCCCGCAAAAAAAAAACAAATTGACTCGAGGTATTCCTCTTGGATACGTTGATTTTGGGATTTTCCTTTCTAGGTTTTCTTTCGAAGTCGACTTCTATAATATTATGCCATATTAAACTAAAAGTTTTACGTATGGTAAACCTTGTAAAACTTTGGTGAAACTGGTTTAGTTTCTGTTTTTTAGAATCTTAGGGAGTTGATATTTGATTCAACAGAACCTATTTAGATTTCTGATATCATTTTTACTCTGATCAATGAATTTCAATTTTTTTATCAACATTCAATCCCGGATAATTGAAAAGGAACTTTTGCTCTATCTCTTTGTTGTTTAGAATTATTGAGTAGCTGTTCTATTCATTTCGTTTTGTGCACGAACCAAACACACCATCACTTTGCTTTTGTCCGACCATTCTTTTGCTTTCTGCAAAGCAAATCCATAATTTTCAATCAGTATTAGTTTTGAGACTGAGTTTTATTGGCTGCATCATCGGCATAAAGATGAGAATTTGTGTTTGTCATATCATCAATAAGCAGCGAGAAAATTAGAGGTCCTAGAATTGAGCCCTGCTGGGCACCGCATTTTATTTTTTGACATTGCGACTTGATTCTCTTGACCATTACAAGCTATTTCAGTTCTGCAAAAAAACTCGAAAACTTTATATTGGTCCTCTTCTTCCGTGTTTAAATTATTCGTTCAAAAGAAGCTTGTGATTAACTCTATCATACGCATTTCTTAAATCAAGCAAAGTACACTGAGTTACAATGACTTGGTTGTCCCAATTGAATCTGATTTCTTTTATTAGAGAAGCAAGCGCTTCAACTGTACTTCGTTTTCGTCTGAATTCGAATTGAGAATAATGTAATATATTTTTTTGAGGCAAAAAAATCTTAAAATTGTTTGTAAACTAAACTTTTTTGTAAGTTTCCAAAAACGGGTATCAATGAAGGTAGTCTAAAATTGGAGATTCCGGGTTCTTTGCCTTCTTTATGCACAAGAATACTTTTCAGAGTTTGGAATGAGCTCATAAATGTTGGAAAACATATTTAAACAAAACAGTCAGAGTGCAGAGTGGGATCAATAATTTTCGATTTAAAGATTGTAAACATGATAATGTTCTGGCATTCTAGACTGATTTTTTTCTCAATTTTTCTAAGAGTAATTTAGTTTCACTGGTTGTGACCGATCTCAAAAATCGGACTTTTTCAAAATAGTTTTTTGCTGTTTTGTCTGGGGCGTGGTTTCATGAATGTTTTTGCTAATTTTTGCCTTTAATAAAAAAAAGTGTCGAAAAAATTTTCAATTGTTTTATTCTTCTTTGCGTTAGAATATTTATTTCAGCAGTTCCAGTAAGCTTTTGAATCATTCGAAAGTTTTTTTTTGATGTTTGTGGCCTGCGTTTGCAGTTTTTCTGATAAAACCCCGGGTTGACCTCCATTCACCGAAAGTGCTTATCATACAATTCCATACAACAAAAATCATAATCATACAAATCCATACACCAAGTGCATGGAGAAAATGCATGTCATTCAGTTTTCATACATTTTCGAAAAACAATAGAAAAAAAATTAAACCATTTCTGCGGCTTTTTGAGAACAGTTGAACAGACTGGTGACAAAAAAAATGATTTAAAAATTAAAAAAAATGCTTACCACAATTTCTATATATGGAAAATGTATGACTGGCATTTTTTTGATGGCGACACAAAATTTTTTCTAAGTAATTTTGAAAAATTGCCCCGAAATGTTTTTATAGAGATTGCATACAATTTTCTGTACGTATGGAATTGTATGGAATTGTATGAAAAATAATTTCCCATTTATGAGAATTGTATGATAAGCATTTTTGGTCAACCCGTGACCTTTTTTCTTTTTTGCTATCAATCTTTTGACAAAACATTTTTGCAATTTATGTTTTCGATATTGTCTGCAGTCTCATTTTTTATAATAAAAATTGGAAAAATATTTTATCAGATGATATCAGATATAAAGTGAAACCGTTCCCTCAAAAGGGCTCTTTTCCAGTTCCCCCCCCCCTTTTCAAAATACCGAGCTTTATGTTTGTTTTACGTGTTATTACGACTAAATGCGTGGTTTTACGCTGTAAAGTATGAAGAACAAATCTGTTCAGAATTGTCGATTTGTTCACCGCGCCAAATTGCATTGCATTGTGACAACGTTAACTAGACTTTTCAAAATTGAATTTGAAAAGGGGGGGAACTGGAAAAGAGCCCTCAAAAGTTACCAACACACTTACCTGACCCTCATTTTCGGGCTCTTTTTCCTTTTCCCCCCCACCTGCTAATTTTTTATTTTGAAGTTACTGTTCACTTTGTCCGATTGTCAAGAAAATTGACATGCAGACTAATTAGGCCATAACAAACATATTTGGTCGTCATAATTTACCTTGTAAAACCACTCGTTAGACCATAAAATTCATGTTTGTGTGAGGTGGGGGGGAAAAGGAAAAAGAGCCCATTTTTATAATCATGAATAAAATTCCAATCACAAACCCAATAAAGACGCAGGGGAGAGAATGTTAAATTAACCACCAAAGCATTTTAAAATCCTACGAGGCGGAAACGGGAAAAATATTGTGTTTTTTTTGGTTTTCAATTAAATTTTTTTGACAAGTAGATACAATCAATTAGGAGCAGAATTTCGAAGCGAGAGTTTTCCCAATGCGTAATTGCCCATTTCACTAGCTTAACAATTCTTCTTGGAATAATACCCCAGCGGCCTTAATTGCGTCTGCCTGTTTTGCAGGTTCATTTTCATTCATCTATAAACATAAAAATTGATTTCAAGATACACAAAGTACGATTTTGAAGTCCTCTATTCGTCTCAAAAAGATGCCCTCTATTGACTTTTCGTGAATGAAAACATCTTCAAATAGTTGAAATGACTATTAAGCCAGAGGTATTCCAATCACATTATGAACACGTGCTTTTGATGCTTTACCGGAAAATGTGATTTAATTGTTAATTTATTTCAAGCAATTTGATATTAAATAAAATCAGCTCAAAAAGTTGTTTTGTATTGCAGCACATCTACAGAAGAAATAACTTATTTTGACATCTGTACAAGCTCACAAGATGGTTCTGTTGTAAGTAAAAATCTTCATTGTATTTGTTTTATTTTTCAATACTAATGAGCCAGAAAAGCCTGAATATTGACAGCCGTTAGAACAATAAATGTTCAATAAATTATAGATCCTCTATCGATAGCCCGCATTGAGTACAAAGAAAACTACAGCATAAATATTTTCTCGGGGGAGCGCGGGGTGGGGGCGTTTCAAAAAAATTATAGCCAATCGATCAGTTTGTAATATTTTTGAAAAAAGCTATTTACTGTTTTTGTCATAAAATGACCTTTTTTTAGGTCGATCTTTTTTTAAGCCGGCTCTTTTCCACCCCCCCCCCCCCCCCATATTTCAAGTTTTTCGCCTTTTTAGTTACTTCGCGAGTTATTCCTGCTGAATGCGTGATGTTACGATCTAGAGTATGAAGAACAAATCTTTTTCATAATAGTTTTTTGTTCATGATGCCAAATTTCAGGGAGGGAAAAGAGCTCTTTGGGAGGGAAAAGAGCCGATTTTCCGAGCTCTTCCAAAGCACTGAAAAAGCACTGGGCTCTTTTCCAGTTTCCCCCCCCCTTTCAAATTCAATTTTGAAAAGTCAATTTAACGTTGTCACAATGCAATGAAATTTGGCGTGGTGAACAAATCGACAATTCTGAACAGATTTGTTCTTCATACGTTACAGCGTAACATCACGCATTTAGCCGTAATAACACGTAAAACAAATATAAAACTCGCTATTTTGAAAGGGGGGGGGGGAACTGGAAAAGAGCCAAGCACTGTTTCGTATCGGCCAAATTTTTTTTTACATCACAGGAGAGTTTCTGAAAAAAAACAGGCCGAAAAGGCGTTTTAAGGCACTTCTGGACAGTTATGACCAAAATTTCCCAGTTTTTTTTCGACGCGCTCCCCCCTCAAAATTATTATATATTGGCAGCAAAGGCACCTTTAGAAAAACTTTAGCGTCAACCAGCGAAAAACGGTGGTTTTTAAACAATACCAAAGAGGGAACCTTTTGGGTAGTCAGGGGATTGAATGCCGCTACTTGAAGGAAATTCATAAACCCGAAAAGCGTCCGAATTTCAAGTGGTTAATTCAAAAGTTTGACTTGGTTTGTACTTCTGAATTATAATTTTAGTCAAAAACTGACAAACGGCAACCTTCAATCACTTATGCAAATGTACCGAGAGTACAGCGCGGTCCAAAACCGAACAAAAAGACCAAAGTCCGCTGCGGGAATCTCATTGGACGACGACTCAATACAAACACCTTGGGAACACATTTTTTGTCCAGCTTTTGTAAATGACGTCATGAGCCGAAGCACTGAAACGACTTTCACTGATATTCACGACTTGACAGAGATTGTTCACGAGCGGAATGATCAAATATTTGTGTTGGCTCAGTACGCAGATGCGCTGAAGAAAGAGAGAAACGCGCGAGTTCGATCGTCGGACGAGCCGGATAATTCCGTGACATTTGGGGAATCTAACAGTACGAGAGAAGAAGATTTGGCAGGGGCATTGAACTCCTTGCCGAGGTCAGCATCTAGTTGTTATTCCTTGAAAGGCAACTGTAAATGGGCAGCATGGTACGTAGGGGGGCTCTTTTCTTGTTCCCCCCTTTTCAAAATACCGAGTTTTATGTTTGTTTTACGTGTTATTACGGCTAAATGCGTGATGTTACGCTTGAAAGTATGAAGAACAAATCTGTTTACAGTTGTCGGTTTGTTCACCACGCCAAATTTTATTGCATTATGACAATGTTGAATAAATTTTACAAATATGGATTTGAAGGGGGGGGGGGACTGGAAAAGAGCACGTAGAGGATAGTAGCAAAAAAAATTATAGCCTAACTATCAATCATTATGTAATGTTTTGGAAAAAATAACTATTTACTTTACTGTCATAAAATTGATGAGTATGCAAGATTGAGTTTATTGGAACTCAAAAAAAGTTTTTTTTTTCCTTTTCCCCCATCTCGCATAAGCATCAATTGCTCTTTTTACTCACCCAACTGGTATTTTTTCAACTGATTTTTCCTTCAGATTCTCCGATTGTTACAAAAATTGGTATGCCGAAAAACTAGGCCTTGACAAACGTATTTGGTCATCATACGTAAACATATAAAACCCCTCGTGGCTCTTTTTCTTTTTTTTTCCCCACCTGCAATTTTTAATAATCAAAAAAACTGCTCACATTGTCCGATTTGGCTCTTTTTCCATACCCCGCCCCCCACCCCCCACCTCACACGACCATCAATTTTATGTTGTAACGAGTGTTTTTACAACGTGAATTATAAAGATCAAATATGTTTGACACAGCCTAATTAGTCTGCATGTCAATTTTCATAACGATCGGACAATGTGAACAGTAAGTTTAATAGTAAAAAAACTGCAAGTGGGGGAAAAGGAGAAACAGCCTCCGATTGATATAAAAAATGACAAGCAGACTAAAAACGCCCTGACAAAAAAACTCATACCTCATGATTAAACTTGATGCTCGTGCGAAGTGTTAGAAAATAAAAAGAGCCAAGGTATCGGCTGCGGTGCTGAAAACTGTGCGTCTTGAAAAGAAATGGGAGATCTCATAGAATCAATTTGTTCGACCTAAGAAAAGTCGACAAAATTTTCAGTTTTAAAAAAAACAACCTTGCGCTCATGAAGTCTCAAAAAAGTTTCAAATAAGCATCATTTGTGAGTTTATACGAGTTTAAAAATGAAAAAAAAAAGTTTGTGATGACCTAATCAGAGCGCAGGTCAATATTGGTAACAATCAAACAAGGTGAGAATTAAGTTACAATTAAGTGTAAAACGTCGCAGGTGGGGATGGGGAAATGTCCATACTTTTTTCGCTTGTTGATGATTGTAGATTCTTTTTCAGGGGAGTCGTCTCCTCTAAGCACGCTTTCACTCTACTTAACGGCCACAGAGTTTCTACCCTTTATACCGTGTAATAGCGGGGGACACCAAGACACGACATGATCCACATTCCCGAAAGGGTTATGTTGATGGCTAGAATAAATCAACCGATCAAAGGATTACGCAACTTCCCCTTAATTTCTGTTCTTTTCGGCTCTCCTTTCACGCTTCTAACTAGTTCAGCAAATCGTGGGAAAAATGAGTAAATTTTCAATCGCAAAGGAAATAAAACAATTTACAGTGCCCTTAATGAGCTATCTATTTAGCAACTTCTACATTGAAACCCGCGTCCCGTTCTGTTCAATCGCTCATCAGTTTTCGGTTGACTCGATTCAAAACTCGCCTACTCTAGCAGAGCAGCGACACAACTAGTTCAACCCGGTACTAAACTCGGGTTCCAGCGCAACTCGCTCGCACAACTATTTCAACCCGGTACTAAACTCGGGTTCCAGCGCAACTCGCTCACTAGCAATAATTGTTCTCTTCTCTGATTGAGAACCAACTACTCCTAATGGTAGCTAACACTATTCTGACTCTTAAAGGCTCTCCGGTACCCTCCAATTCCTTATCTTTCTTTACACTTAGTTTTACTTAAGTCACGCCATTCCCTATCAGTCCTGACATCCGCCTGAATCACCCGTCCGCACATGTTCAAGGCTATATCGCTCCCCCTGTCAACTCTGCCACGTGCCAACTTCGGTTTCTTTTATCAATCTTTTCACACTTATTAGATACACGGTATGCGGTAGCTGTCACAATTTGACCAAGCAAACAAATGTCATACAATTCTAATCAACCAATTCCTGTACTGTGTGAGCTTCAGCTCTCGAGTTCAACTAACCTCTAAACCATGCTATGTTTACCCAGTGAATCTCCCAAGGTCTTTTTTTAATTATCCCGTTAACGTTCCGACCTCCCAAGGGTAGGGGGAGACCCTTTTTATGGGTAGCTAATTCATTTCAGGCATCTAAAATTTCTATCTGTACTCTATTCCAATCCCGACCTTCTAGCTGTCAGGGGAATGTAGTTCGTCTATTAGGGGTCAAATCAAACCAGAGAGTCACCTCCAGGAAGCCAACTAAAATCCCCGTCCATTCATACTATTTAGGAAACTTAACTCTCATGCCGCGTTCTTATTACTATCAATTTCTTCTGGGACTACTTTTCTTTAGTCTAGTTGAATTGCTATTAACAGATCACTCGCCAAGCTAAACTGAACCCAATGTTTACCAAGTCCACTTTAAGTTAAATCCTCTACTCCAAGGTGCAACGTAAAAGCTATATCTCTATCAGCTTCTGCTCTAGTTCCCAATTTTAAGTTTTCCGATATCTATAAGTTTTCCACCTAATTTTTAGCAAGGTGACCCATTCTCATTTCCAGGGGTTGGGCTGGGAAATACGCCACTTTCCGGTGTTAATATTGGGCCTTCCATGCAATTCGGTCCTAAGCACCCAGAGGTCAATTTGTGGTCACCCCGGGGTCAACCGGGGTCAAACGTCCATATTTGGGTTCAGAATCCCATGGGGGTCTTAACTACCAAGTTTCCTTCATATCCCATTAATACTTCCGAAGTTATCCCCTTTCAAGCGTCCATTATCACTTTTCCCGGGAAAAGGTTATTAACACCGGAAGGAGTCACCGGAGGGTTTTCACTCGGAAGGGTTCTTTTTTCGGGGATGAGTTGTAGTATCTGATGCCGCCATAAAATCGGTATGCCCTCGCTCAATATTTTGCGTAAATTGCCTATTTCGGGTCTAGGGTGTGTTTTTTCAAGTGCTGATAGCTTCCGATCCAGCTGCCGGATTTGGCTCAAATTATAATGCAAGATGTATCTTGCCACTACCTATCATCCCTCCATCTTGCCACTACCTATCATCCCTCAGCTCCCTGCGCTCATCGGTGGCCGAGAAACAACTTCCGGCAGTTAGGGGTGGGTTTGTTTACTTAGGGCATAAAACCGGAAGTGGGGGTCTGAGGGGTCTGGGTTTCCAAACTTAAGCTGCTCTTACTTAGGCCTACAACATACTAGAATTTGAGCCCAACACCGCCGCTAGTTTCCGAGTTCTGATAGGGCCATTTACACTTCCGGGGACCGTTATCACTTGCCCCCCAAGGGTCTGAGGGGTCCCGTTTTTTGTATGCCCGGGTCAAATCATCTCTAGTATCGCTCCTCTGAATTTCATAACATTAGCTTTCTTAGTTCCGATTGGGGGGGGGTTTGCCAATTTTGTCAAATTTGTTTTTCTGGCATAGGAGGGACGATATCTTCGAAGATTGAACTATTTCGAATTTTACCCTTTGTTTGCTCTACTGCTTAACTTAATGACGAATCAACCTTACGCTCAGGTTACTATAGCATGTAATACAGTAGATTCACCAATTGTACAATGATGACAAACTTTTTCTACAATTTAGTACACTATCAGGACTTCTCGTATCAGGGCGGTACCCCGACTGTTCTGACTACCTTTATGGCTCCATGGGGTGGTGTTTAAGCGCCATAAATAAAATGTGATGAAACTTGTTAATGCTACATAGATTTAAAATGAAAGTGTAGTAGGGCTAGTATACTGCAAGTTTATATGCTACATTGTGAAGCCCGGGTTGACCTCCATAGACCGAAAATGCTAATCATACAATTTCATACACTTAGTCTATGGAAAAATGCTAGTCATACAAATTTCATACATTTTTGCAAAATGAAGTTAATCAAATTTCAAAGGTGTTTTAAAGTTGTTTTGGTATCGAAATTGGTATCTCTTCATAAAAAAAAAAGGAAAAAAAAATGATATGAAAAAAATTGCTACCCATACAATTTCCATATATGGAAATTGTATGATTAGAACTTTTAAAAAAATTTTTTTTTTGAATTCAACTGCTGGCAAAACATTTAAGCGTTTTTTGGGCTGCTACGACTGAAAACTTTGACTTTTTTTATTTTTGTTTTCTGAAAAAAAAACACTAGTCATACAATTTCCATATATGGAAACTGTATGACTAGCATTTTTTTAATGGCGACGACAAAAATTTTTCTAAGTATTTTTGAAATTGCCCCCAAACATTTTTTTTTGTTTTTTTTTTCAACTGCAAATTGATTTTCGTATTCAAACAAACTTTCTTTGAAAAAAAAAATTTTGCATGCAAAATTTAATTTTTTGTGTGTATAACGTAGTCCTGGATATACTAATATTGGATTTTTTTCTTTTTCTCTTCGTAACTTTTTTCAAAAACGCTTAAAACTCCTCTTTCTTTTGAATGACATGTTTTTGTATGCCTTGATCAATGTCTGGTAATTTAAACATTCAAATTTTAGAAAAAATCATCTTTGAAAATTATTGCCAAAATTTAAAAGAATACTACTTTCGTTATGTTAATTGTCTGAGACAGAAGTAACACATATCAGGCTGTTTCCAATGCATTGTTAATGCGAGACGGCCAAACCGTTGGTTACTACGTTTGAGTAATCAAGGTTTATGTCATTTGTGTTCGGTTACGAACACAACCAAAAAGTTTTGAGAAATTAAAATAAAAAAAATAAATATTTTTGGTTTATGGAAAAATGCTAGTCATACAATTTCCATATATGAAAAAAATACTAATCATAGACCTTTCATGCAATTTTCTGTACGTATGCAATTGCATGGAAAGTGTATGACTAGCATTTTTCCATATATGGAAATTGTATGACTAGTATTTTTGGTCATCCCGGGAGGCTACTATAGTACACTGGTTGGCATACGCTATTGCCAATACCTAGCTCAACAAGTTGAGCTCCACCTGGGTTGTGGTATTCAGAAGGAGTATAAAAAAACCAGGGCTAATTCTGATTGGGTTGGTTTGAACAAAAAATTAAGATCAATTGCAAATCGGTTTGCAATGAAATTTCTGTTTGTATTGATTTGGTATAGCGTAACAAAGCCCGCACTTTGTCAAATATTTGACGAGGCCAATGACTTATTTTCGTTCAATTTATTCAGGTGAATGAGAATGTAATCGTTTGAAATGCCTGAGTTTATCGATTCCCTTTATCCTCTTTCTTTAAATACCCGGAAAAGAATTAACAAGAAAACTTTTGTTGCCGCGATTCGGGATTGTTGGAACATCGGGATTGTTGACCCTCTTGAATTGAAACAGCCAAGAAAACAGAGATCATGCCATTGGTTAACTGCAGGCTAACCAGCGTACCACCAGCCTTAGGGGGAGTATTCAATCTGAGATGTCTGGATATTAGGGGAACAGACAGAATAGGCACCATAGTTTCCCTGACTGGTTCGGAATTTTCCAGATGTTGAATAAATTTCACAAGATGAGCAGCATTTGGACCCAGGTTCTACCATGTAGCTGATAACTGACAATCGACCGAGGGCAAAACAGGAAAAATTAAGGAATCGAGCACAGTTTTGTGTGACCTCAAACCCCAAATCAGCGTCCCAGCTTATTTTTGTCACAGAATTTTAGCCGAAAGGACTTATAACCGTCAGTGTTTTCTACGTCTGCAAATAGACTACATCACAGATTTTAAACAGACTATTACACAGATTACTATACATACTAATTACAAATTTTGAGTGAGTCGTTACCTCGGTGTTCTCCAGTGGTTGGATAGTCTTTAAATAAAACTTCTCGCTGCGCTCGGTTTTCAGCCTCATACAGCCGCGAACGTCAATACCACTGTTTTATTGTGATGCCGTACCGTTTATGAATAAAAAGTACCAAATACAAAGTATAAAATATACCAGAGCACCTACACGTTGACATATTTGTCATCGTTAGAGAACCAGAGGCAGTGGTTCAGAAAATCCAATCGCCTGGTAAAGGTTTTTTCTTCACCTATAAAAAGTTAACAAACTATTTACCCCTAATTGATAACCCATGAAACAACCTAAAGGCCCAACACACTTGAGGGTAATGAAGGTTGCAGAAACGCCTCGATGACACTCTTAAATCAATTCCAGGCTTAAATTTTAATTTGAAAGCAAATATCCGAAAAAGGTCAGTCCAATAACTTTTTTATTAGCACCCTGAATTTATCAATCGACCCGGAGTACAACTAGGGAACTAAAAACCAGTGTATCACAAAAAAATATGAGAAATTTGTTTTGAATTCCAATCTAAAAACACAAATTAAATAAGTGCATATGAGAGACCTGCTAAAATTGAATCAGACTGCAGAAAATCTAATTATTCCTTACAAAAAATTTGGAGAAAAAAGATGCAATTAAAACCATATCTATGCACAACAAAAGTGCTAATGATACCGTCATTGTTTACATTGACACTTCAAAGCAAAATACAAGAAACTATTTGATCCAGCAAATCCTTGCTTCGACAATAAGGCTGAAGATGACCAGGTTGCGAATCCGTCAAACACGACAAAAACAGCATCCGTTCGTTCAAAAAACCCTAATTCTCAGCATTCATACATGGCATCTTTACAGGAGCTGAACAAGGGTTTTTGCTTGGCATCACAATTTAGGATGTAAGACTTCCATAGTTTCTCGCTCATTAAGGATTCAAGTAGAAGTATAAAAAGCTTTCTGCACGCACCACAACAAGATGAACCGTGAGAACGAATGGTTCGCAGTTGTAAGCTCCTGTTTTATACAATCTTAGAGTCAATGAAATTCATTAGTGATGCTTTGAATAGTGACATGCATGCGCTTACTCAAAATATCGCAAAACGCATGTCCACTCACTGCGACTATCCCAACAGTCTCGAGACTTTGATGTCTAACCGTTTTCTACTGGATCAGCACAATTTGACATTTTTGTCCTTAAGTTGGAGCGAAAACTTCCCCACTCAGAACCCTATGTATGTGCGCAGTCTTACGTAAACGCAATTTTGCAGTCCTACGCAAAAGTTGAGTGAGTACGATCAGACGCTCGAAAAGAAAGTCAAGTAGCATGCTTCTCCCGATGATACTTTGGAAACGGGAGGTCTAATGTAGTTACTTGAATCGATAAGTCCTGGAAGCTTCTACCCATTAGCGTCCGTAACGTCCTTAAGTACGAAAAAGACAACGCCGCCCGTTCTGCAAACATTAGGACGTTTCCAGAAACTATAATCGACCAATCGTAAAGCTCGTTCAAGATCGAGCTTTTTTTGGAAGCGGAGGATAATTTTGCTAAATAGCGTTAGGATGAAAGTATAGCATGGTTAGTGTACGAATCGTACTTATGCTACGGTTACCAGGCCGCTCAAATTTGAAAGTTTTCATCGATCTTTTTCAAAAACCATCCTCTACTCTCTATTTGAAGTACAAAATAATGGGAAAAAAACAATAATGAGCATAAATTGTTTGTCACTTTTTTGGATATTGTGAACAACAACAATTTTTAATGCGCTTTTATAAAATGGAGTTTCTGAAAAATACAAAAAAGGAGAAAGAAAAGAGCTAAATTTTGATGTTATGAACTGTAATAAAACGTTTCAGCGTTAACAAATGATGTCTCAAAGGATTTCTAGAAAATTTGCATATTTGTTAAAGCTTTTTCAAACGTAAGTCGGAATTCTGAAAAATTGTAAAATCCGAATCGCGGCTAAAATTCGATTTGAACAATGTTTTAGCTATCATTAATTTTCATTTTTGCAGCTTTGCATTTAATTCAACCGCCCTTTACTGATAAAGAAACAACAACAAAAGTAGAAATAAACTTTAGAAAAAAAATTAAAAAGTGTTCATTCTTTCTCCCAAAAATTGCCGATAACTGCTGCAACTATTTTTGATATTATTTTCAAGGCAGGGCAAGGACCAAGACACTTCTCTGTTCCAACAAGTGTCAAGACAACCTTCTCTCTCATCCAGTTTAAAACTCAAAATAGACGAGCGACTAGTCGAGACAGCACAGAAGGCAAAACTCAGCCGGGGCATTCCAATCACGCCACACTTACCAGACGAGACCGAATTGAGAAAATATGACATCAAAAGACGAGAAGACTTTATAGTGTATCACAACAACAAAATGACACCAACTTTGAAAAAATTATCTAAATTTGAAGACAAAAAACCTGATAAAAATTTAAATGCAGCACAAATTGGAGTGAAAAAATCAATCACTACGCAAACGAAAGAAGAAGTAATTCTCGTAAATATTGACGTTGAGAGTTATGAAAAGGTAGGCATTGATGATGAGGAGCAAATTAGAGAAGATACTCTGAATGATTCTCAAAATAGGGCGATGAGGATCGAGTCAGCGATGGTAAGCAGGAAGGACTCGAACACCTCTCCGTTCACTTCAGCTTCAGACGAGGACACCTGTCTGGACCAGAACAGCTTCGAAGGTATGTTTCAGCTAATTGGCCAATTAAATTTAGGACAAAAAGTTATCGCATTTGATTTGAAATGTTATATTTTCATAGTTTTCTTTGCTTCATTGAATTCTTTTTTTTTGATTGCGGCTTTTTGTTTCAAAAAAAAGTAAGAGTGCTATAAATGTTTCGTTTTTTACTTTTTTTTGGCAGAAACCTACATTTGTTCTTGCATAAAGAATTCGTCGAAAGTGACTTTTAAAGCAATAAAGAGTCCTCGTATTTGTATTTTTTATTCCAAATAAATTGAACATTGTACCGATCGTATTAAGAATTTTAAATTATAAATTACAACTTAATTTTTTTTCGATCACAATGAACTTTTTTTTTGTTCATTTTGTCTGAGTAAATTTAAAGGTTAATGCTTTTTGTATAAATATGAACTAAAAGCAATGCTCCTTTAGCAAAGAATTAGTGTTCAAATTAGTCAACATTTTGTTCAGCTTTTTTTGGCTGGGTGTCATAGCCGGTTGTCATGAGGGGTTAATGGTATGAACTACTCGTGATGATGGTTTCTTTACTTGACTCATGATGGAACAATGTAATTTTCTGTATTTCCTCATATTTTGTCCAGGTAAAGGAAATGAGTTTGGTATGTGAATTCATGCGTCATCTGTGCTATCCATCTTTTAAATTCGTAACCCCCGTTTTCATCGCTGCTGCTGAGACTAATTGATTGTCCTAGGCATCGTAATGTGAATAAATGGATACGCAAATCGTATATGTTCAAATTAGCTCGTATTTTCTGAATTACTGCGGATCCACTGCTGAACTTACCATTTAAAAATAAATCAAAGACAGCTGATGACAATGCGGTACAAGTGTGGATCTTTTATGTCTAACCCAGTAGGTACTATTTGCGCTGAATTTCCGCGTCGTTGGATACTTTTGAGAAAATTGTGTTTTTTGGTACTTTTTTTGTCGTAAAAGATTGAGAAAATTGTATTTTTTGGTTCTTTTTATGTCGTGAAAATTGTATTTGTGGTAAAGTGTTTTTCGTTCTTTTAATTCAAGTTATGTTGAGACAATTTATCCACAAGGGAAAGGACCAACATACGAGCTGTGCAGCTCTTCACGGAGAACTGCTGTTCTGTCCTTGCTTAAGAGCTACATGCATTTTTTGGTTATTTTTCTGGACTGGGTAATGCAATTTTTGTTTTCTATTTTTAATCATGGTGTCATATGCTATTTATTTAAAAAGCTAATGCAAAATTTGATAATAGAAACTTTTTACCTGAAATAAATTTTGTGTTTTTCAACAGTTCGATTGAAATTTTTGCGTTTTTTTTTCCAGATGGAGATCTTTATTTTATCTGAGGCCCTTTTTATATTTCATCGCTCATATTGTATAGGTTTGATGAAAAAAATTAAATCAATGGTTGGCTTAGACTAAATAGTTTGGCAAAAAACCGTCAAAACCTTCCAAAAACGCCCAAAATTGTCAAAAAGTGACCAAAAAACTGACTGACTGCGGTTCACAAATTTTGGCAAATCATGGTCTTTATAGGGTTTTACGAGTATCAAGTTGGTCGATCTAAAAAGACGAGAAATGGAATATTTTTTCATGTTTTTTTGTGATTCAGTTTTCAACAAGTATTAAAGGTTTTTTTTTCAGCTCAATCAACCCATGATGAATCCCAAAATAGTGAACT
The DNA here is from genome assembly GCF_963678635.1 of Symsagittifera roscoffensis. Classification (NCBI taxonomy): domain Eukaryota; kingdom Metazoa; phylum Xenacoelomorpha; order Acoela; family Convolutidae; genus Symsagittifera; species Symsagittifera roscoffensis. The sequence goes on along the minus strand of NC_087063.1, from coordinate 76,641,442 downwards.
GGACATTGAAAATGAAGCTCCCAATTTGAATGAAACATATACCACCAACAAAACCAGAACCGATTTCACTACAGGTGATCAAGATTACGGGGTTTCTACCTTTGTAACCGTACCTCAAAATTCAACCGACCTTGAACAATACTACTCTACCAATATTCAACTCTCCAGAAAAATAATTAAACAATGTTCCAGTGACGCAAAAAACTCAGAGAAACGCAAAGAGTTCCGAGAACTGAGCAATTCTGAGAAAAGTAAAGACGATGACGACTTGGTAACTGTGTCTAGTACGACAACTGTGTCGACAGCTTCAGAATTTGACACCTGCCCGAGTCCAAGAATTGACCCGGATAGCATTGAATCATCATTCGTGTAGATGCCATACTGTCAATTGAAAAATAATTACAACGAAATTTGATGAAACAATCGTACGTCATAATTGTCCGTAAAATTAGTGCAGTAAATCGTTAAGTAAATCCGAATTTCTCGAATCCCAAATTATGTACTAAAAGAAATTGAAGAAAGTTAGATATTTCAGAAAACTCAAGTTAAATTATAGGGGCGACTCGATCGGTGTTTCCAGTAGCGAATTTAGGGGGGGGGGGATGCCCCGCTTCAGGGATTCGACCCCCTGCCGACCCAAAGGGTCCCCTCATTGTACTATTTTGAGATATTGTGCTCGCTCTAATCTCCAAAACTGATCCAAATTCGTTAAATTAAAAGAGATATTTCTCGGTAAATAACTCGGTCAATAAATTAATTTCGGCATTTTTCTATTGATCAGAATATCATATAACATTTTTTATCATCTGCCTAGCCACCAGAACCGGTCGGTAATGTCCTTGAGACAAATTGCTCTTTTTGGCGGTCAGTCTTAATCAAGGCTGAACCGAATTAGAACCAAAAAACAGTAAAAAACGGTCAAATGGGTTTATAGCCCCTCGGGTCTACATGTTTTAAGGTCTGCATATGGGGAGACTCGAACCGGTTGACCGGCGTGAGAGACTTGTCTCTAGGCCGCTCGGCCAACTGTGCTTGTTTTATATGCATTTATACTCTTGTTTTATATGCATCTATACTCTACATTTGCATTGCAACATCCTCCCCCTGAAGAAGGAAGAACCGGAGCGAGCTTAACGGTCGGCCGAGTGACTGTCTGGCTCAATCACCCACACGAGGTCGCCTGTTTTAAGTGTGAAGTCAGAATGAGTGTGCCACTTGACGCGTTTATTCAGCAAGGGAGCATATTCTCGAAGCCAACGAGACCAAATCGCGTTAGCATATGACTGCGCTCGCACGTACCTTTTCTTGTGATCGAAGTGCTCCCCGGGTAAAAGCGAAGGAAAGCTTGTGGCATGTTGTCCAAGCAAAAAATGGTTTGGGGTTAACGCTTCTAACTCACGTGAATCAGTACTAACGGGAGTGATTGGCCTCGAACTCAAAGCCTGCTCAACTAAGCAGAGTGTTGTTCCAAACACCTCTTCAGTGACTCGCCTACTGCCTAGGATATCGTACAGCACGCGCTTCGCGCTTCGGAGGAGGCGTTCCCAGGAGCCGCCATGATGGGGTGCGCCTGGCGGGTTAAATTTCCAAGTAACACCTTTGTGTGCAAAAATGGTCGGAGCCATGCCATTCCAGCTCTTGATGCAGGCAAGTAACTCTTTTTCCGCACCAACGAAGTTCGTGCCGTTATCCGACCAGATTGTGCTTGGCGTACCACGACGCGCAATGAGCCGTTCAATGCCCATGACACAAGAACTGGTGTCCAGTGATGGTACAATCTCAAGGTGTACAGCCCTGGCGGTGAGGCAAGTAAAAAGAAATCCCCATCTTTTTTCAGTGCTTCTGCGAACCGGAACGTAAAGCGGTCCAAAGTAATCCACACCCGTATGATTGAAGGGTGGTTGCTTGTATCCGAAACGTTCGACAGGTAAATCGGACATAACTGGCTGGATGGTGCTTGCTTTGCGTTTACGGCATGTTAAACATTGATTTTCGATAGACCGAAGTAGTCGACGCAACCCAAGTATTGCATATTTCATATTTAAAACGGAGCGCATGTAATCTAAACCTTGATAAAAATGCTTATGGTGGAGGCTGCGGGCCAACAAACGAACTAGGATATGTCGGGCGTCGACTAAGATTGGGTGTTTAGTATCAAAATCGGTATTCACTAAGCGCACAATCCATCCGGTGGAACGAATGATACCAGTGGGACCAATAAATGGCGAGTATGTGGCAATTTTACTACTAATTTTAATAGGTTTGCCAGCGGTGCGTGTTTTCAACTCAATGGGGAAGGATCTCAACTGAGCAAGTTGAATCAGTTTGTTTTCTACAATATTAAGTTCAGTGGGCTCGGTGATTCGTAAGTCCTTACCACGAAAATGCTTATGTGAAGGCAGCATCCTCAACATAAAAGCGACTACTCGTTTATATCTCGTAAAGGAACTGAACCTTTCCCAATTGAACCCGTGCTCGGGATGTTTGATGGATGTGACATCGGTGACGAAGGAAGATGATGTCTCCAAGCAATTATCAACATCACAAGAAGGACCCTTCAAAAGATTTTTTTTTATTACACGTTCGTCGGGTACAAACGGCCAATCAGTAGTCCTGAGAATGCTCGGACCAATAACCCAGCTGCTATCCTTGAGGGCTTCCGAAGAAATCCCCCGCGTACCGGTATCAGCTGGATTATCGCCGCTCAGAACATGGTGCCACTCATCAATAGTGGTCGATTCGAGGATTTCGCCGACACGATTAGCGACGAACACAGGTAATTTTTCAGTGGAGTTTAGCCACAGCAAAACTGTTGTACTATCTATCCACATGTAGACATGATTAATAGAGACGGTAAGGGCGGTCAGTATATCATCTTTTAGTCGGGTGGCGAGCAGAGCAGCTTGAAGCTCTAGCTTCGGTATAGATAGCGCTTTCATGGGCGCAACGCGAGCTTTACCAAAGATGAAGGATATTTGAGTTTTGTGCGAGCTCGAGAGTCGCGCACGCAGAAATCCAACCGCACAGAAAACGTCCTGCGAGCTATCACCGAACATGTGGAGCTCAATTTGATCAACAGGCTCTGTGAAGTAACAACGGGGAATAGTCAATTGCCCTAAGAGAGGGAGACCGGAGTGCCACTCGAAAAACTTATCGCTCATGTCTTCTGGCAATTCGTCGTCCCAACTTTGACCACTGATTTTCCAAATATCTTTTAGTAAAAGACGGGCCCTAACTGTGTATGGAGCTACTAACCCAACAGGGTCAAACACAGAAGAGACGAAACTCAAGACGGTTCATTGAGTTATTGCTTTATCGAGAGGACGATCCACGCCTCTGCTAACAACCAATGTGTCTTTCACATGGTCCCACTTAAGACCTAAGACGTGCGATGATTGTTCGGCACCGTTCCATATTTCCTTGATGGGTGAAGACGAGGTTTCCGATTCTTCGGGGTTCATTGCTGAAGTGATTTCATCAGCATTACTGACAAATTTAGTCAAATTAAATCCTCCCAATTTTAGTAAGGAAACCAAATCGCGACTAATTTTAATTGCATGGGTAACGTTCTCGAATGAATCCAAGTAATCGGCCATGTAAAATTTTTCATTAACGACTGAGGCGGCCTCAGGGTATGTGGTTATATTATCAGTTGCTGTTTTTCGCAACGCGAAATTGGCGCACCTAGGCGAATCCCGTGCGCCGAATATATGGTGAGTGTACTGATGAACTACCACATCGGAAGTGGTATCCTCCCGCCACAAAAAAACAGAGCAAAGTTTGATCGCGGGCAAGGAATCCTACCTGGAGAAACATACCCTCTATATCCGCGGAGACGGCGTACTTGTGTTGAAGGAATCGCAAAAACACAAAAATTAAATTTTGGAGTAGGTCCGGACCCACCAAAAAGGACTTATTTAAGGATGTGCCGTGAAACTTAGAAGCCCCATTAAAGACTCGGCGCACCTTACCCGGCTTATTCGAATTTACAAAGGGATTGTGCGGAAGATACCACTCGCGATCGGAACGCTTACGTGGATCATGCGGTTCGACGATAACAACATAGCCTTTCCTAATGTCCTCTCTTATTGTTTCTGCGTAGCTTTCGCGCAGCTCAGGGTCTTTACTTAACCTTCTCTCCAATGTTTTAAATTGGGCGAGTGACGAGTAAAAATTATTTGGTAGACTGACATTACTATCAGTCCAAAGCATAGGCACAATATATCTTTCCCCATTGCGAACGGTTTCAGAATTTAGGGTGGATAAAGCATCTGGTCGGTCAGAGAAGAATCTTCAACAACACACTTGAAGCACGAAGAAGTAGAATTAACGGACGGCGGCAACGGACCACTTATAACCCAACCTATCGGTAGACGAACGGAACACGGTGAGTTTTTATCATCTCCCAATATGAACTCAATGGGTCTAACGGCGTGGTAGTAGTCTTGTCCGATAACAACTTCAACGTCCTCATAAGTATATTGAGTGGGCTTAATAGGTGGTAATTGTGGATATTTATTCTGCAAATCAGCAATATTGATTAATTCGGAACCAATCCGAATATTGTCTTTAACATATGCACATAGAGAAAATACGAAATCACTATTATTTGGCTCGGAGGAAACTGTAAACTTGACCCTCTGAGTCTCAACAACGGTGGTTGAATTGAAACCACTAATTGACAAGTTAACGGGCTCCCCTACTAAACCGAGACGGTTTACGAGTGACGAAGACACCCAGGAGTGAGTCGATGCACTATCACAAAGAACCAACATCAGGAGACTGGTTACATCCGAGGATACACCAAGTGTTGCAACTGGCAACAACCCTTTAGAAGATTCAATGTCATGTACATCACTAACAGCGGCATGGGTGGAAGTGTTTGTATTCTCCTTGGATTTGTTTGTTCCAGCCTTATTCAAGACCTTTGAACTTTCCTTCCGAGGAAATATTCTTTCGGCTCCATGGAGCAAGACATTATGTGTGCTATCACACTCTGGCTTCGGGCACTTTTTCGCTCTAGAACATTGCCGGAAACTATGATTGCCATTGAGGCAAGCGAAGCAAAGTTTCTGTTCAGCTACGTATTTTGCCCGCTGAGTAGCATTCTTTTCCTTAAAAATAGCACAATTCCACAATGCATGACTACCCTTACACAAAACGCACGGCGGAAACTTAGACTTATCCTGAGCCTTACTAGTTACCTGGCTATTGGCTGCAAAAACTTTGGTTGTTTTTGGTTTAACTGGTTCCTCGTTTTTTGCCTTAGAATGAGTAAACGTAATCTCTCATGCCCCTCGGCCTTTTCTTTCAACCAGTTGTTAAAGTCTAAGAGTTTTGGTCGCTGCCAATTATGTCTAACAGTATGCATTGACCAAGCGTCCTTGAGGTTAGGCGGAAGTTTACTAACAGCTTGGTTTAACAGGTTAACGCTCTTTAGATCATCGTTGAAAGACAATGATTTGAAAACTGCTACGAGGCCAGATATGGCAGAGGAGAAACTAATGACATTTCCGAATTGTGCATCTTAAGTGGAGGAAAAGTATTCAGCTTATCAAGATGCGCACCAACAATGGCATGTGGTTGCCCAAACTTCCGTTGCAAGGTGGCCAGTGCATCCTTGTACATAACGCCACTATAACTAAACTCCGCAATTGCGGCTTTTGCTTTGCCTGTGACGAGCGTTTTTAAGTATGTCAGTTTCGTATCATCGGTGGGACAGCGGAATCAACGGTGGACTTAAGCTGACCAAACCATTCGTGCCAGTTTAACGGGTTGCCGTCAAACTGGGCTAACTTCCATTCAGGAAGATGATCTTTGCGGCTATGCATCAATAATTCCGCCAATTCACGAGCGGAGAGAGGTCGATCCGATGAACAAGCTTGGTTCGGATAAGTAGAAGACGGTGCGTAGTCTTCGTTGACTGGCTGATAACCAGTATTAGTATGATTGACAAAATGCGGAACATGTTGTGGATGAATTGGGGGAGTATTAAAATACACAGTCCCACCACTAGTATACGGAGCGGCGGTGTTACACGATGGGAAAGGAGTAGTTTTCACATTAGAAAAAATGTTTCCAGCATTACACCAGTGAGCAGGCGTGACGATTGGAGTTGTAGCTGCCAATCGGCATAAGTTTGCATTATTTGTGTAGTAATCGTTGATATTATGTCACCCAGTATGCGGAACAAAGGGAAGATTATGTTGCGTTTGGACTGGCGCTGCATGGCAATTAGGTGCGGAAAAGAAAATCGGCGTTGGGTTAACTCCAGAAGATGAGAAGCCACCACCAGCAAATGCAGGTGACAAAGAAACAAAACCAGGACCGGGTTGTGCCGGTAACATTGGGACAGGTAATGATTCCGGTTGCACGATGGCAAAACTACCATTAGTTATGTTTGAACTCAATGTCTGTAAAGGAACAGCAGATGGTGGTGGTAACACGTGTGCACTAGAATGCATATTGTTTACTGGGAATGGACCAGGAGCTTGCAATGGCAAAAGACTTGCACTGCCAAATTGAGGCATAGCCCGATGTCCATAACTATGGTTTCCAGGGTCACTCAGTGCTGTGTGCTCATGGTTATGACTATTAGTGGTGTGAATTGCATGAGCGAGGATGGCGGAAGTCGTCGGTCCTGACGAAATGGGTACAGGAGTGAAGGCCAGCAAACCTGGCGCACTAACAACGTCAGGAGGTGTCTGCGAACTAACAGAGTCTACCCGATCATTAGTCTGATCGGTTAATAAATTTGAAATAGGTTGACTTACTCCTGTCGAGTTACTTTCCGCTACCTTCTCGCTAACCTCAGATGAACTGTCCTCAAGTTCAAACGCATACAGTTCCATTTCAATTAGTTGACTTTCAGCTGACTTTGTTCAAACTTAAGACGGTTCTCTTGCTCTTAAGTCTTAAAGATACTTGATACTGCCTTTCCAGCTCCTCGTGGCGTCGTTTTACTAAAGCTAACTCATGCCGTTTCTTACTTGATGACATAGTGCGAACAGTCGACGTATGACGAGTGGTAGCAGATTTATCAGTCTTATGTGAGTCAATTTTCTACTATCCTTAGACTTATTAGAGACCTTAGACCTGTTTTCAGATACTCGTGCTTCTGAATCTCTTGTTTGTTGCGAGCGTGAGGATGTCTCTGACCTAGCTTGTTGTAAAGATCCCTTGCTCCCTGTAATGCCGGCTGCTGGAAATGACGAAAGTTCAAGGCTCATTACTTCGCGCATTACTTTATCGTTCATTTCGGTTACTTTCTTAAGCAAAGGTCTTGCTGAGCAATAATTTTTTCAGGGTTTTCCGTTTTTGCCGATAACCTAATTAATTGCTCATTGACGTCGACAGCTTTTTCTAACGCAATTTCACATTTGTAAGCAGCATTATCAATTTTTGTGGTGCGACTATTATTCTCAATGTACTCAAGTAATAATGAGTGACCTTTAAGCAGCTCATTTTCTAGATTTAGATGGGTTTCAAATAACTTGCGTATCTTACTTTGGAAATTTTCGTTCATATTTTTCATAAATTCATAATCTACGGATGCTCACTTTTAGAAAACAATCAATAAAATGAGATACTGTTTCGGTACGTAATTAAATTTGCATTAACAAATTAACATTAGCTTACAAGATGGGGGAACTTGACGTCTCAAAGCTTCTGCCCGAAGCCTATTTTTTCTAGCTTTCCGAGCTTTGAGGGGTAAGCGGTTCCGCTTCTTAGGTGTTTTAAGGATGTTAAAATTAGCGCTATAACGCCTTAGAAGGAGGAGAGTTTTTAACTCAAGGGAAGGAGGCTGGTGAAGCTCTTTGTACTTCTGAATTAGTACCTGGTCCTTAGCCTTACGCTTAGAGATAAAAGTCTTTAACGACGTTCAGAACGAGAATACCTGTTGAACCTAAATTTTCCTCTACATCCTCGGTTCCGTTCCGTCTACAGTATACGATCGCACAAATGTTTGTCCTATACCTTAATAATGAATTGAGAAGTTGCTCACTACTCAGCTTGCGGTTATTGTTACTGCGGTGCCTACTTATCGAGTTATTAATGGCGTCGTGCCAAATTACGAGGTCGTTACGGTGCGACAAGTAGTGATGAAGGTAGTACTGTATTGTTTTCTGGGAGTTACTAGCGTTAAAGTTCAAACTTAAACCTGGCTTCGTAAAGCAAGTATTTTTGACGCGCTTCTGGGACGGAGCGGGAAGTTTTCGGAGCGCGTGATCCAAAGAACTAGCACCTAGAATGAATACCATATACTTAGGGGACCTATGCCCCAGCTTCGTTGCGCTTAAGTACCAATGGGGTTGGAAAATTAAGTAGGTCGGTTGAACTCCAACAACACACACGGATTAAACCTGAGGATGAAAGAATTCAACTTAAATCATTTGATATCACCGTACTTGAACACTTAACTTTACTGTCACGCAACGAAGTCAATAATCGGACGGGCTGAAACAACTTTGTTTTATTTGAAGCGAACTGGCTTTCAATTTTACCAATGGTGGGTGGGGGATCAGGCAAATTGGTTAAGTTCCAACAACACACGCGGAAAAAACCTTAGGATGAAAAAACTCGACTTAATTTGCCTGATATTTTGCTACCAGACGTGGGGCGTCTAAATGGGCTCGCTTTAATCTCCAAAACGGATCCAAATTTGTTAAATTAATAAGAGATTTTTCTCAGTAAAAAACTCGGTCAATAAATTATTTTCGGCATTTTTCTATTGATCAGAATATCATATAACATTTTTTATCATCTGCCTATTTTTGGTACAAATCGGCGCAAGCTAGCCACCAGAACGGGTCGTTAATTTCGTTGGGACAAATTGCTCTTTTTGCTCTTTTTGGCTGTCAGTCTTAATCAAGGCTGAACCGAATTAGAACCAAAAAACAGTAAAAAACGGTCAAATGGGGCTATAGACCCTCGGGTCTACATGTTTTAAGGTCTGCATATGGGGGGAATTGAACCAGTTGACCGGCGTGAGAGACTTGTCTCAAGGCCGCTCGGCCAACTGTGCTTGTTTTATATGCATTTATACTCTTGTTTTATATGCATCTATACTCTACATTTGCATTGCAACATCCTCCCCCTGAAGAAGGAAGAACCGGAGCGAGCTTAACGGTCGGCCGAGTGACTGTCTGGCTCAATCATCCACACGAGGTCGCCTGTTTTAAGTGTGAAGTCAGAATGAGTTTGCCACTTGACGCGTTTATTCAGCGAGGGAACATATTCTCGAAGCCAACGAGACCAAATTGCGTTAGCTTATGACTGCACTCCCACGTAACATTTCTTGTGATCGAAGTGCTCCCCGGGTAAAAGCGAAGGAAAGCTTGTGGCATGTTGTCTAAGCAAAAAACGGTTTGGGGTTAACGCTTCTAACTCACGTGAATCAGTACTAACGGGAGTGATTGGCCTCGAACTCAAAGCCTGCTCAACTAAGCAGAGTGTTGTTCCTAACAACTCTTCAGTGACTCGCCTACTGCCTAGGATATCGTTCAGCACGCGTTTCACGCTTCGGACGAGGCGTTCCCAGGAGACGCCATGATGGGGTGCGCCTGGCGGGTTAAATTTCCAAGTAACACCTTTGTGTGCAAAAATGGTCGGAGCCATGCCATTCCAGCTCTTGATGCAGGCAAGTAACTCTTTTTCCGCACCAACGAAGTTCGTGCCGTTATCAGACCAGATTGTGCTTGGCGTACCACGACGGGCAATGAGCCGTTCAATGCCCATGACACAAGAACTGGTGTCCAGAGATGGTACAATCTCAAGGTGTACAGCCCTGGCGGTGAGGCAAGTAAAAAGAAATCCCAATCTTTTTTCAGTGCTTCTGCGAACCGGAACGTAAAGCGGTCCAAAGTAATCCACACCCGTATGATTGAAAGGTGGTTGCTTGTATCCGAGACGTTCGACAGGTAAATCGGACATAATTGGATGGATGGTGCTTGCTTTGCGTTTACGGCATGTTAAACATTGATTTTCGATAGACCGAAGTAGTCGACGCAACCCAAGTATTGCGTATTTCATATTTAAAACGGAGCGCATGTAATCTAATCCTTGATGAGAATGCTTATGGTGGAGACTGCGGGCCAACAAACGAACTAGGATATGTCGGGCGTCGACTAAGATTGGGTGTTTAGTATCAAAATTGGTATTCACTAAGCGCACATTCCGTCCGGTGGAACGAATGATACCAGCGGGACCGATAAATGGCGAGTACGTGGCAATTTTACTACTATTCTTAATAGGTTTACCAGCGGTGAGTGTTTTCAACTCAACGGGGAAGAATTCCATCTGAGCAAGATGAATCAGTTTGTTTTCTGCAATATCAAGTTCAGTGGGCTCGGTGATTCGTAAGTCCTTACCACGAAAATGCTTATGTGAAGGCAGCATCCTCAACATAAAAGCGACTACTCGTTTATATCTCGTAAAGGAACTGAACCTTTACCAATTGAACCCGTGTTCGGGATGTTTGATGGATGTGACATCGGTGACGAAGGAAGATGATGTCTCCAAGCAATTATCAACATCACAAGAAGGACCCTTCAAACGAATTTTATTGATTACACGTTCGTGGTACAAACGGCCAATCAGTAGTCCTGAGAATGCTCGGACCAATAACCCAGCTGCTATCCTTGAGGGCTTCCGAAGAAATCCCCCGCGTACCGGTATCAGCGGGATTATCGCCGCTCAGAACATGGTGCCACTCATCAATAGTGGTCGATTCGAGGATTTCGCCGACACGATTAGCGACGAACACAGGTAATTTTTCAGTGGAGTTTAGCCTCTGCAAAACTGTTGTACTATCTATCCACATGTAGACATGATTAATAGAGACGGTAAGGGCGGTCAGTATATCATCTTTTAGTCGGGTGGCGAGCAGATCAGCTTGAAGCTCTAGCTTAGGTATAGATAGCGCTTTCATGGGTGCAACGCGAGCTTTACCAAAGATGAAGGGTATTTAAATTTTGTGGGAGCTCGAGAGTCGCGCACGCAGAAATCCAACCGCACAGAAAACGTCCTGCGAGCTATCACCGAACATGTGGAGCTCAATTTGATCAACAGGCTCTGTGAAGTAACAACGGGGAATAGTCAATTGCCCTAAGAGAGGGAGACCGGAGTGCCACTCGAGAAACTCATCTCTTATGTCTTCTGGCAATTCGTCGTCCCAATTTTGACCACTGATTTTCCAAATATCTTTTAGTAAAAGACTGGGCCTAACTGTGTATGGAGCTACTAACCCAACAGGGTCAAACACAGAAGAGACGAAACTCAAGACGGTTCGTTGAGTTATTGCTTTATCAAGAGGACGATCCACGCCTCTGCTAACAACCAATGTGTCTTTCACATGGTCCCACTTAAGACCTAAGACGTGTGATGATTGTTCGGCACCCTTACATATTTCCTTGATGGGTGAAGACGAGGTTTCGGATTCTTCGGGGTTCATTGCTGAAGTGATTTCATCAGCATTACTGACCAATTTAGTCAAATTAAATCCTCTCAATTTTAGTAAGGAAACCAAGTTGCGACTAAATTTAATTTCATGGGTAACGTTCCTGAATGAATCCAAGTAATCGTCCATGTAAAATTTTTCATTTACGACTGAGGCGGCCTCAGGGTATGTGGACATATTATCAGTTGCTGTTTTTCGCAACGCGAAAGTGGTGCACGTAGGCGAATCCCGTGCGCCGAAGTTATGGCTAGTGTACTGATGAACTACCACATCGGAAGTGATATCCTCCCGCCACAAAAAAAACGAAGCGTTGTTTGATTGCGGGAAAGGACTCCTACCTGGAGGAACATACCCTCTATATCCGCGGAGACGGCGTACTTGTGTTGACGGAATCGCAAAAGTACAAAAATCAAATTTTGGAGTAGGTCCGGACCCACCAAAAAGGACTTATTTAAGGATGTGCCGTGAAACTTAGAAGCCCCATTAAGGACTCGGCGCACCTTACCCGGCTTATTCGGATTTACGACGGGATGGTGCGGAAGATACCACTCGCGATCGGAACGCTTTCGTGGATCATGCGGTTCGACGATAACAACATAGCCTTTCCTAATGTCCTCCCTTATTGTTTCTGCGTATCTTTCGCGCAGCTCAGGGTCTTTACTTAACCTTCTCTCCAATGTTTAAAATTGGGCGAGTGACGAGTAAAAATTGTTTGGTAGACTGACATTACTATCAATCCAAAGCATAGGCACAATGTATCTTTCCCCATTGCGAACGGTTTCAGAATTTAGGATGGATAAAGCTTGTTTATCCGCGGCCGAACGGGCATCGACTTGTTTGAAAGCACCATACGATTTCAACTCGTACCAGGATTTTATCTGGTCGGTCAGAGAAGAATCTTCAACAACACACTTGAAACACAAAGAAGTAGAATTAACGGACGGCGGCAATGGACCACTTATAACCCAACCTATCGGTAGGCGAACGGAACACGGTGAGTTTTTATCATCTCCCAAGATGAATTCAATGGGTCTAACGGCGTGGTAGTAGTCTTGTCCGATAATATCTTCAACGTCCTCATAAGTATATTGAGTGGGCTTAATAGGTGCTAATTGTGGATATTTATTCTGCAAATCAGCAAAATTGATTAATTCGGAACCAATCCGAATATTGTCTTTAACATATGCCCAGAGAGAAAATACGAAATCACTATTATTTGGCTCGGAGGAAACTGTAAACTTCACCCTCTGAGTCTCAACAATGGTGGTTGAATTGAAACCACTAATTGACAAGTTAACGGACTCTCCTACTAAGCCGAGACGGTTTACGAGTGACGAAGACACCCAGGAGTGAGTCGATGCACTATCACAAAGAACCAACGTCAGGAGACTGGTTACATCCGAGGATACACCAAGTGTTGCAACTGGCAACAACCTTTTAGAAGATTCAATGTCATGTACATCACTAACAGCGGTATGAGTGGAAGTGTTTGTATTCTCCTTGGATTTGTTTGTTCCAGCCTTATTCGAGACCTTTGAACTTTCCTTCCGAGGAAATATTCTTTCGGCTCCAAGGAGCAAGACATTATGTGTGCTATCACACTCTGGCTTCGGGCACTTTTTTGCTCTAGAACATTGCCGGAAACTATTATTGCCATTGAGGCAAGCGAAGCAAAGTTTCTGTTCAGCGGCGTATTTTGCTCGCTGAGTAGCATTCTTTTCCTTAAAAACAGCACAATTCTACAATTCATGATTACCCTCACACAAAACGCACGGCGGAAACTTAGACTTATCCTGAGTATTACTAGTTACCTGGCTATTGGCTGCAAAAACTTTGGTTGTTTTTGGTTTAACTGTTTCCTCGTTTTTTGCCTTAGAGTTGAGTAAACGTAATCTCTCATGCCCCTCGGCCTTTTATTTCAACCAGTTGTTAATGATTTGAAAACTGCTACGAGGCCAGATATGCAGATATGGCAGAATGGAAACTAATGACATTTTCCGAATTGTGCATCTTAAGTGGAGGAAAAGTATTCAGCTTATCAAGATGCGCACCAACAATGGCATGTGGTTGCCCAAACTTCCGTTGCAAGGAGGCCAGTGCATCCTTGTACATAACGCCACTATAACTAAACTCCGCAATTGCGGTTTTTGCTTTGCCTGTGACGAGCGTTTTTAAGTATGTCGGTTTCGTATCATCGGTGGGACAGCAGAATCAACGGTGGACTTAAGCTGACCAAACCATTCGTGCCAGTTTAACGGGTTGCCGTCAAACTGAGCTAACTTCCATTCAGGAAGATGATCTTTGCGGCTATGCATCAATAATTCCGCCAATTCACGAGCGGAGAGAGGTCGATCCGATGAACAACCTTGGTTCGGATAAGTGGAAGACGGTGCGTAGTCTTCGTTGACTGGCTGATAACCAGTATTAGTATGATTGACAAAATGCTGAACATGTTGTGGATGAATTGGGGGAGTATTAAAATACACAGTCCCACCACTAGTATAAGGAGCGGCGGTGTTACACGATGGGACAGCAGTTGTCACATTAGAAAAAATGCTTCCAGCATTACAACACTGAGCAGGCGTGATGATTGGAGTTGTAGCTGCCAATCGCCATAAGTTTGCATCATTTGTGTAGTAATCGTTGATATTAGGTCACCCAGTATGCGGAACAAAGGGAAGATTATGTTGCGTCTGGACTGGCGCTGCATGGCAATTAGGTGCGGAAAAGAAAATCGGCGCTGGGTTAACTCCAGAAGATGAGAAGCCACCACCAGCAAATGCAGGTGACAAAGAAACAAAACCAGGACCGGGTTGTGCCGGTAACATTGGGACAGGTAATGATTCCGGTTGCCCGATGGCAAAACTACCATTAGTTATGTTTGAACTCAGTGTCTGTAAAGGAACAGCAGATGGTGGTGGTAACACGTGTGCACTAGAATGCATATTGTTTACTGGGAATGGACCAGGAGCTTGCAATGGCAAAAGACTTGCACTGCCAAATTGAGGCATAGTCCGATGTCCATAACTATGGTTTCCAGGGTCACTCAGTGCTGTGTGCTCATGGTTATGACTATTAGTGGTGTGAATTGCATGAGCGAGGATGGTGGAAGTCGTCGGTCCTGGTGAAATGGGTACAGGAGTGAAGGCCAGCAAACCTGGCGCACTAACAACGTCACGAGGTGCCTGCGAACTAACAGAGTCTACCCAATCATTAGTCCGATCGGTTGCTACTTTTGAAATAGGTTGACTTACTCCTATCGAGTTACTTCCCGCTACCTTCTCGCTAACCTCAGATGAACTGTCCTCAAGTTCAAACGCTTTCTGTTCCATTTCAATTAGTTGCTTTTTATGACTTTCAGCCAACTGCTCTAGTTTCAGCTGACTTTGTTCAAACTTAAGACGGTTCTCTTGCTCTTTAAGTCTTAAAGATACTTGATACTGCCTTTCCAGCTCCTCATGGCGTCGTTTTACTAAAGTTAACTCATGCCGTTTCTTACTTGATGACATAGTGCGAACAGTCGCCGTATGACGAGTGGAAGCAGATTTATCAGACTTATGTGAGTCAAGCTTTCTACTATCCTTAGACTTATTAGAGACCTTAGACCTGTTTTCAGATACTCGTGCTTCTGAATCTCTTGTTTGTTGCCAGCGTGAGGATGTCTCAGACCTAGCTTGTTGTAAAGATCCCTTGCTCCCTGTAATGCCGGGATCAACATTAGCTTACAAGATGGGGGAACTTGACGTCTCAAAGCTACTGCCTGAAGCCTATTTTTTCTTGCTCTCCGAGCTTTGAGGGGTAAGCGGTTCCAACTCTTACGTGTTTTAAGGATGTTAAGATAAGCGCTATAACGCCTTAGAAGGAGGAGAGTCTTTAACTCAAGGGAAGGAGGCTGGTGAAGCTTTTTGTACATCTGAATTAGTACCTGGTCCTTAGCCTTACGCTTAGAGATAAAAAATCTTTAACGACGTTCGGAACGAGAATACCTGTTGAACCTAAACTTTCCTCTATACCCTCGGTTCCGTTCCGTCTACAGTATACGATCGCACAAATGTTTGTCCTATACCTTAATAATAAGTTGACAAGTTGCTCACTACTCAGCTTGCGGTTATTGTTACTGCGGTGCCTACTTATCGAGTTATTAATGGCGTCGTGCCAAATTACGAGGTCGCTACGGTGCGACCAGTAGTGATGAAGGTAGTACTGTATTGTTTTCTGAGAGTCCCTAGCGTTAAAGTTCAAACTTAATCCTGGCTTCGTAAAGCAAGTATTTTGACGCGCTTCTGGGACGGAGCGGAAAGTTTTCGAAGCGCGTGATCCAAGGAACTTAGGGGACCTATGCCTCAGCTTCGTTGCGCTTAAGTACCAATGGGGTTGGAAAACACACACACTGAGTAAACCTGAGGATGAAAGAATTCAACTTAACTCACTTAATATCACCGTACTTGACCACTTAACTTTACTGTCACGCAACGAAGTCAATAATCGGACGGGCTGAAACGGCTTTGTTTTATTTGAAGAGAACTGGCTTTCAGTTTCACCAATGGTGGGTGGGGGATCAGGCAAATTGGTTAAGTTCCAACAACACACGCGGAAAAAACCTAAGGATGAAAAAACTCGACTTAATTTGCCTGATATTTTGCTACCAAACCACTTACCATAAGGTTGGTGTCATGTTACAGCACAGTTTTGCAGAATTCTGGGGACGTTTTGAGGGTTTTTTGGCAATTTTTTTTCTTTTTTCATAAAATTTTTTCGGAAAATTTTGGTCAGTAGGTTCGAGTCATAAACCAATCCAAAAAACTAGTCCAGTACCTCTTGTCTATGTTTCGATTTCACGGATTAATTTTCCGTTCACATATATCCAAAAAATTTTGGTATCGAGAAAAAATGTCAAGTAAATTGTCTAAGTACCGATTGTAAGATATTTGAGTTCAACGGAACTGTCCAAAAATTTTGGGTATTGAGAAAAATTACCGGGGGCTAGCTTGCGGGAAAACTTCTAGCATATATGACATCGTATATAAATTTAAAGCACGAATGGAGAGTTTTAAAAGTTTTGGAAACGTCTTACAGTTTTTAATTGAAGATTGGCGACACCAGGAAAAAATCCAAAACTTCGGGTATCGAGAAAAAAACACAGCTCAAAAGTCCAAAAGTCAACAATCAGGACACCTGAACAGCCCTCTCTTCCACCAGTCTGCTCTCTCGCCTGTCGGCTTACAGGCTCCTCGTCTAACTGTACACTTCAAGTTTTGGCCATGTACACTCGGCCAAATGGGTATTCGAGTCGGGGAAACTGTCCGAGAAACAACTCTGCCAAGTGCCAATTCTATTGGCTGGCTGCCAACTGCAAACTCTTTTGGCTGACTGCCGATTGCTAACCCTATTGACTGACTGCCAACTCTTACTGCCAACGGTAAACTCTATTGGCTGAGTGCCAACACTTACTGCCAACTGCAAACTCTATTGGCTGAGTGCCAACTCGTAATGCCAAATAAAACAACTGCAAACTATATTGGCTGACTGCCAACGTCCCTTGTGTTCCTCGGCGAAGCTCGTGTCGACCATCTTCGCGTCTTCGTCAAGTCCCTTGTGGGGCGCCAAAATGTGCTCGCTCTAATCTCCAAAACTGATCCAAATTCGTTAAATTAATAAAAGCTTTTTCTCGGTAAATAACTCGGCCAATAAATTATTTCGGCATTTTTCTATTGATCAGAACATCATATAACATTTTTCATCATCTGCCTGTTTTTGGTACAAATCGGCGCAAGCTAGCCACAAGAACCGGTCGGTAATGTCCTTGAGACAAATTGCTCTTTTTGGCGGTCAGTCTTAATCAAGGCTGAACCGAATTAGAACCAAAAAAACAGTAAAAAACGGTCAAATGGGGATATAGCCCCTCGGGTATACATGTTTTAAGGTCTGCATATGTGGGGACTCGAAACCGGTTGACCGGCGTGAGAGATTTGTCTCTAGGCCGCTCTGCCAACTGTGCTTGTTTTATATGCATCTATACTCTACATTTGCATTGCAACAGATATCCATTTTTGGCTGATTGACCCTAAAATTTTTTTCTAAAAGCGCCTTCGGCACCAATATTTACTAGTTTTGAGGGGGGAGCGCGCGCCAAAAAAGCGCGTTTTTTTTTGGTCAAAATTTTCCAAAAGAGACCTAAAAACGCCTTTATTGGCCTGTTTTTTGAAAAAAATTGCCTGCGGTTCTGAAAATTTGGTCAAAATGGGGTCTTCATAGTGATTTGGGAGAGCTCAGAAAACTAATTTGATCGACCTAAAAAAAAAGGTCGGCAAAATGTTCAACTTTTTTTTTGAAAATCCGCTCCCCCGCCCCTCGAGAAAATCCTAGATCCGCGCCTGGGTGTTTCTATTTATAAATTTGAGTTAAGGTAGTTTTGCGACTGAAAATTGAGAGGCAATTTATATTCGAGCTCAAAATCAAATTATATGCAATTTTGATCGAGAAATTTGAAACAGGGGTCGAACACAGTCGAAACAAGCCTAATTTTTGTTCGAGAAAGTCGTCGAAACATAAGTCAAGACATAATATATTTTTGACTAGCATATCTAGCAGTAGCGCCCTGAGGGGGAGAGTGGGTTAAGGGGTCTGATGCGACCCCATATGATTGTCAAAATGCGTTTTTTCGGCGCGCGCTCGCCTTCAAAATTAGTATTTATTTGCGCCAAAGGTGACTACGACAAATTTTAGGGTTGGTTTTGGTTGCCGAAAATGAATATCAAGAAAGAATCCCTAAATCCGCCCCTATATCGCATCAAAAAATTCATTTTTTTCAGTTTTTTAGTTTCGGTTTTTGCAAGATTCCGACCAACTCCTTTAACTGTTATTGAATATTTTCATGAATTTTTAGAAAAATTTTTGGGAACATAGTTTTACAGAAAACTATATAACAATTGAATACTAATTTAGAAATGTTTATTCAAGTGGATTCCCTAGTTCACGCTGCCTTGCGCTGCCTAATCAAAGTTTTAAATCAACCCAATAACAATCACTGTTTTCATTATTCTAAAAAATTGTCGAGCAAAATTGAAAAGCTAGAAGAAAAGTTTCTCCATTTTTTGGTCGCAAAATCAATTCTATGCTCAGTAAAAACTTTGGAAAAAATTGCAGAGAATTGTCAATTTTTTTCTATAACGTACTCTAGACTCAATTTCTACACATAACAGCCACAAAAACAATAACTATCTTATGCGCATTCAGAACTCACATTTTGTTCTTACTTGCTAAGATAAAACCTAAATATGTTCAACCACCAATTTTTATTCAAAATAGAATCATTTTTTATCGGTTACTGTTTTTGGACAACACGCGAAAGTTTCACGAAAAATATGAAATTTCTTTTTATGGAAAAACGATGGTAAGGAAAAATTTTACTTTTGATGAAGTGCTTGTCATAGATGTTTTATAGGTTTTTCTGTATCTGTGGACTTGTATGAAATTGTATAAGTATTTGTCCAGCAATAAAATTTGTACAATACGTCTTTCTGATCGACCCGGTCAGCTACCGTGCATGACTTACTTCAATTTTACGAAGCTAAGATATGTTTGTGGAATCTTAAAAAGAAATTTAGTATACATCTTGATGAGAATCGTGGATGTCTTGGCAATTTCTTGCCACAGATTCAAGGAATCTATCAAAAAAATTTACAAAAAAAACAAAGATAGCACAACATTTTTGAAAGTTTTTCGAAGAAGCGCGAAGAAGATGGACGATTTACTTTCAAAGATTTTCCCAAGTTTTAGACGTAATTTTAAAATTGTTATCAAAAGCTTTTTAAACAAAATTAGAACAATTTTTAGGAACATAGTCTTACAGAAAGTTATAAAACAATTAAACAGTAAATTAAAAACGTTTTTTTTTCATTTCTTTTCTCTTGTTCACGCTGCTATAACTTTTACTGCAGTTTAAAAAACAAAAACTTTTATTGGAGAGCATTCCTAACTTTTTCCTGAAGTTTATCAGCAAAAATGTTGGTCTAGCTAACCGCTCAATAAAAAAAACATACATGCTGTATGACGCTTTTGCAAGCAAAAAAAATCGCCAAATCTTTTTTTTCTATTTTAAACATTTTTTGGTGTAAGCATTTGTTGGTTTGATTTACCCACTCAAAAGTAGTATATATTGGCGATGAAAGCCCCTATTTAAAAAACTTTGGGGCCGATAGTTAAAAATGGATGTCTCAAAAATAACAAAAGGAAGACATTTTGGGTCGAGTCAGGGGGTCAAATCACCGAGAGGGGAAAGCTGCCTCCAATAAATCAGCTCCTGGATGTCGCAGTTGCTGAGCTACTAAGACAATCAATTTCTTAAATTTGGAAACTATGTTTCAAATAGCACATTAAAAAATTCTTAGTCGATAGCGAATAGTTATCTTTTAAGATAGAGCAAGATTAGCGCAACTTATGTTTTCTTTGTGCAGGGATTGCTAGTTTGATGTCTACAGGATCATTTTAAGTTCATTTGTACTTGAGTTCATTTCTACTTTTTTTTAAAAAATTTTTTCATAAAGTTTTTTCTAGTTTTGACGTTTTCGCAGATTTGCATAGTTATGATGTGTGATTCAAATTCAAAATTGTCTCTACTTCTCATTTATATATAGACCTAAAAGTTTTGATAAACCAATATCCACGTTTCAAAAATTCTGAGATAAATACAATGAAACCTAAAAACCGCTAAGGCTGTCTCAGCTAGCGGGCTGTATTTAAGTATGGGTTTCCAATAGATGCGTCCACGAATCATAATTTTCTTGGTTTCAGCTAGAGTTTTTTTTGCAATCTTGTAAGTATATGTTTACCTTGAATTTTGTATATGTTTCTCATTTTTGTTCAAAAAGATGATATTCATTCATTGAGAGTAAAAAAATGCAAGAATCAAAAAACTTATTTTTTAGATCTTAAAAGAAATTTACTCTACCACTGTTTTTCAATGTTCTTAACTTATGATTTTGGGTTTGATTGTACCCTCCTAATTTCTTAATTTTTTTTCTGAAAAACTAATACCTTCTTGTCATAATGTAAGAAAGTTACATACTTGTGAACATACTTAATCATTATACTTTTGATCTTTTTATCAAGCATTTAGCCAACATTGTACATAAGACTATTATCAAATTTTAATTTTCAAATAAGGGGTTAATGGGTTAGAAACAGTCCTGATTGTATAAAATTTGCATTTAAAGTCGCCCCACTAAAGCTCCGATTGAGGTGGTCTCCTTATATTTGGTAATATCAAAATCACGCACTCTTATCGTCTCCCACATTATGTGGTTTCTACCCATGTTCGGCTTGCCCAGCAGGTCGCCCAACTTCTGCACGTATTGGGTCTGGAAGTCGACAACTCCGAAAAGAGAGTCTATTTTGGCTTCATCTTCTTCGGCTTCTTTTATGTCTTTTTCCATTTCATCAAGGGAGGGTATTTCGACCATACCTGTCGTTAAAACATAAAAATTAAGGGATTTTTTGACGGGTACCGTGCAAACACCCTGATAAAATGTTTCTTTGTTGCGGATAATTCTACTTAGTTACAAATAAGATATGTTTAAAAAGTGAATTAATCTCTAAATTAAAACATTAAAAAGTGAGCGGTCATTCTCTCCGTCGGAGAGAATGAAGATAACAAGGTCATATCTAAATTAACCAGTTAAGAAACTTTAAAACTAATTAAATGAAATAAGACGAATAGTAAGATTCGCAACATTCCCCTTAGTGGGAAAAAAATTACAGTACTAAGCGCCATGATACATAACATGTTATCTAACCCTTTTTCTCCCTCTCGAGAAGTCCAACAAGGATTGAAAATTAAATACTGCGCAATATCACAAATGAAATTTTAGTGCTCCGAAGGAATGACTAAATTAGAAAGAATGATATAATTTCTAATTCCGGCGGATTATAATCCCTAGTTATAAGAAGGTAAACTCTAACTGCGCTGAAACGAAATACTAGTACGATATAATGACTAAATGCGAGTTTTCAAGTTTTTGATTTAGTTTAGCTGTCCCCTTCCACGAATTTTTCTAGCTCAGCGTTAAAAATTTCACTGTCTAAGTCGATGTAGTTGTCGAAACTATTCACCGCATCTCTCAGGGATTCGTCAGTAGAGGCGATGGAGAATTGATCGGGAGATGAAGGGTACGCTGGGCCCGGTGCACGGTCCTCCGGTAGAGTGTCGCAAATGTGGGTCTGGTTCTCCGAGGGATTCTCTCTGAAGGTTAGTGTGGGGGAGCCCGAGCTGTCGCCCTCGTCCAGAGATATAGGGTTATTCGCGGAGCCTGGTTGGTTTTGGAACTCGTCTGTAACATCTATGTAATATCGCTTGCCATAGAATTGTGGGGGACCAACATTTCGACTTGAACGTCTTAATTTAAATTCGTTACCGGTGATAGTGATTTCCTTAGGATGTTTTTCCTCACTAGTTGCACTTTCGTTAGAGGAGTCCTCTATCTCAAAGACTGGAAATTCCACTGGATTTTCTCCTTCCAATGCTTTTGTTGAATCCGAAGGAGTGTTTGGGCCATCTGTTGTCGTAGCGGTAGAAGATTCGCCAGGTGGGTGTGAGGTCGTTTGAGGTGGTGGCTTTATACTAATTGGACATTCCGCTGTATCTGTAGATTTAAATTGTTCGTCTAAAATCTCAGATTTTATATTAGTTTGATATGTTTGAGGAGCTAATGATGGGGAAGGTTTTTCGTTAAAAATGAGGTTATCTGAAATGAAGCGTTTTCGTATCATTTCTCTGCATGGAAAACCTCCCGCAATCCATTCCCAATCACTAATGTCCGACGTATCCGACGGAATGAACATGGATTCGTCACCTGCTAAGTATCCTGTGTTCGAAGTCGAGGCTTTATTTCGGTTTCGCTTCGATTTGTTGAATTTAGTGGGCTGTTTCGTTCCTCTAGATCTGGTGGGGACCGGGGTGAAAGACTCTGTGTGTCGTCCTGTCTTATTGTCTGGTTTCCGCGTCTGTTGTGTCTTCGCTTTGTTTGTCTTTCTTGGACCTACTTGTAAATCATTGTTAGAAAAAGAGGGAAATGAGATATTTCCTTTGAATGAACGAATTGTAGATGATTTAGACTTTGGGATGGCGATGTCCGATTTTCTAATGATTTTTCCGTCGGATAGTTCAACCGTGGATTTTGTTGAGTTTATTATTTTCTGACCTAGTTGTTTATAGAAGGGATTTCCGTTTATACTTCCGTTGGTTTTTCGTAGTAAATTACCTTTAAACGGACTGTTTAAGGCCACTCGGGAAGATGAAGGTTTTGAGGTTGTAGGAAGGTCTGAGTCGTAGCCTTTCTCCAATGGTGACTGGTTCTTTTTCGGTTCAAGAGAGTCTTTGTATCCGTCCTCTATCCGATCGTCTGCATTCGAGTCAAGGGCCCTTTCTCTGCTTAAGATCGACTTCCCTTTGTCTAAAAATCCACCGGATAATTTACTAGAAGCCAATTGCTTCCAGATTGTGTTCGGTTTTCTATTAAAGTGTATTTCGAACGGTGAGCATTTTATTTTTGATTGAAAGGAAGATCGTAAATTCCAAATGATTTTCGAAATGACAGTTTGTAATGTAGGTTTTTGTTGTTCTAAAGACATTGCTAATAATTTGATTTTTACAGTATGAACAAGTTTTTCTACAAGACAGTTAGAACGATGGTCCCCAACTGTACAAAATATTAATTTGATGTTAAGAGAATTGCAAAATAATTTAAAATCCTGACTAGTAAAACAGGATGCGTGGTCAACACGAATAGAGTTAGGAATCCCATGGAGATAAAAATAATCTTGAAGGAATTCGATTACCGTTTTTGATGACGTTGAAGAAGTAATTTTTGCTGATGGGAATTTTGAAAAACGATCTATACATAATAAGATGTTTTTATTGTTTCCCCAGTTGTTATCTAATGGACCGGCAAAATCAAGGTTTAATTCCTCATTAGGTTCAAATAAAGTGGGAAGTTCGCTAATTTGTGTAGTTGGTATGATGCTTTTTATATTCTTACCGGTTTGGGTGCATTGTGTGCAATTAATCCCGTGGAAGTAATTTTGCCGGTTTATATGTGGCCAGGTATTTCATACCGAATTGGCCAGGGGTGAGATTCATGTAAAGTTTTTAAAACGGCGTTTCTAAGTGTAAGCGGAATAACCAATTTTCCATCCATATATAATAGTCCGTCGGATTCATGAAGGTCTTTCGAAAATTGGTGTAATTAACGGGAATTTGCGTTGATGTTTTCTACTTTTTTCTGTAAAGCCTTCACAATTGGGTTTAACATCTCATCATCTTCCGTTAATAAAGCAACCAACTTTGCATTGAATTAAGTATTTAAATCCAAAGGTCTTTCAGGTAACTTGAGGTTTTCTCGAAATTTAGTTACTAACCTTTTGTGCTCAGAGGAAATTTGGAAATCAATAGAGACCTGTATCCCGGAAGTGGAAGGATTTACTACAATTTGGTTATTTGACATATTTACACTATTTATAAGTTTGAAATCCGAAGGATTACTAATTAAGCTACTGTTAATAATTAAAAAAATAAATAAAGGCTGAATTTGATAGAATGATTTTAGTAGAATCTGTGCTTAAGAAATCCGAGGGAATACATTTAGAGTTACAAAGTTCTGTTGTATAGTGTTTTTGATTGCAGATTGAGATGGAAGAATTGACGAAATTCAATGCTGTAATTATTACGTGATTTCGTAATTTCGTGTACTAGGAATTTTCCGAAACTGAATTAATTGAATTACGTAATGGATTTTCATTATCCAAAGGATTGAGTGCATTATATATTTTTTTGGTAGTTGCAACTACGAGTTCTTCGTCGTAATGTGATGGGGGAATTGCTTTACCCGAAGGAGTTCTTGAATTTAGATCGGTAAAACCCATATCTTTTCCCGCTAAATGCTTGATAGTAAAATTGAATGGTAGAGGACGATCTACCCATCTTGTCAATCCGCTATGGTACGTTTTGTTTCCGTGATTAGGTGACAAAGCGGAAAGGAGAGCTTTGTGGTCGGTAATAATTTCGAATTCGGAGCCGTAGAGAAAATTTTTGTATTGTTCCACCGCCCATACAACTCCTAATAACTCTAATTCGTTTGTTGAATATTTGGATTCATGAGGATTTAAAAATCTTGAAGCAAATGACACTGTTTTCCAAACGTTTTCATGGAGTTGTTCAAGGGATGCACCTAACCCATTATGTGAAGCATCGGTTTTTACTCTCGTGGACTTTTTTACGTCGAAGTGTGTGTTTTCAGTAAGATTTACTATTTCTGATTTAATCTTATCGAATGCTTTTGAGTGATCTTCATTCCAAAGGAAAATTGACTTCTTGTTTAGAAGAGGTCTAGGCGGGCTTCCGAGGGATGCTAAATTTGGTACAAATTTATTGTACTGATTAGTTGACCCGAAGAATGATCTTAATTCTTTTAGATTCTTTGGAATTGGAATATCTTTAATTGCCTTGGTTTTATCGAATAGTGGGGCGATTCCGGTTTTCGATATTTTAAAGCCGAGCCATTCGATTTCTTTTTAAAAGAATTTGCATTTCGACCATTTAACTGCGAAATTGTAACTATCTAGCGTTGATAAAATTTTATAAACAATTTTCTTGTGATCGTTAAAACTTCCTTTGGAAGCGACTAATAAGTCGTCAAGGTAACAATTTGTAAAAGGAATATTTCCCAGAGTTGAGTCCATGACTCTTTGAAACTCGTTTGGCATATCGTCGAGTCCAATAAAACCGGTTAAAAATTGATAAGTGCCTGTTATATCTCCGCCAACTAGGCTAAAATTGCATTGGCTGCTTGTAAAATTGTCTAGCGAGAGTTGACTATATGCGTTCTTTAAGTCTAGATTTGTAGACCATACTTCTCCGGCGGAATTGTTTGAAATTTGAGCCGCTACGTTATCCACTAATTCATGTATATTGGGCATCTGATATTTGTTCTTGTACATTTGTTTGTTGATAAATTTTGAATCTAGAGCTAGCTTTAACGATTTGTCTTTTTACAAGTGATAACTATCGGACTAATAAATCTGTCCTCGTCACAGTTTTCTAATTTTCTGATGTGTCCTTCGGATTTAAGTCTGTATAATTCTGATTTTACTGAATCCAGTAAGTGTAAAGGGACCCTCCTGCCTTTTAGTTGAATTGGCTTTAGTGGTTCGTGAAAGTGTGTTATTTTTGTTTGATTTTTTATCTTTCCAATCCGAAGGAATAATTGTTTGAAGGTTTTGGAAATCATTTCTATTTCATTATCTCTGTCAAGTGAGGTAACTGAATTGATAGAATTACAAGTTCTCTTGTTGGTGAGTGTTGTGAATTGTTTTTGTGAAACTTCGATTCCGACTTTTGGTAAATTGTTGTTTCCCAAGATGTTTCTTTCATGACCTTGAGTTAAGAAGAAGTGGCATTCCTTGTGAGACCATCCATTTGAGAAAATTGGGACGACTACCTCTCCAGTGATATTTATTGCCTTGTTCGTAAATCCGCAATAGAGTTCCTTAGTCGCTTTATCCACTGGATAAATTTTCACATAAGGGTCTCGTAACTTCAACTCGTGTAACACATTCTGCTTAAGGAAGCTTACAGGGCTTGCTGAATCCACCTGTATATTGAGAATTACTTGGTTTTCATTTCCTTAGCCGATGTTTAGTAATTTCTTCAGTTCCTTTCCTTGATCGTCGTAGATAGTTGCTACGTTTAATACAGAGTAATCATCGTTATCGCTCTGTCCGGACTCCGACCATGCGTTGATTACTCCACAGCATTCTCTATTGGCGTGGTCGATAAGTACATCCGGTTGTTCCGAAGGATAATTATGGTCTGTATTATTTACAATTTGACTATCCACAATATTTACATTTTTACGGCGTGATTTACAGAGTCTAGTAAAATGTCCTCGATATTTACAAGTCGTACAAGTCGTATCTTTAGCGGGACAAACCGCTAGATGTCCTTTTGTAAAATTTCCGCCGCATTTCATATATGTGTTGGTTCTTTCGATGTTTAGGGTGGGTTCTCTTTTTACATTAAAATGATTAAAAGATTTGTTGGATGAATATCCGTTGAATTTAAAAGTACTCGTCATTTTGATGTGGTTTGTTATTCCTTTTTCGTCAATCAGGGCTACATTCAAGGCTTCTAGTGGAGGTAAGGTTTCCGTGAGAATTTTCCGTTGGGTGTCCGAGTTCTTCATGTTATTGATAAAAATATCTCGAATCCATTCATCTTCTCCTGTGGGAATGTTACATCTTTTTGCCATTTCTGCAAGTGCCCCCCAGAATTGTTCTAATGATTCTCTGTCCCTCTGTTTTCTGTTTAATAGCTTGTGTCTTTCGAAGGTTATGTTTGTCTTTCTCACAAAAGCTACGGACAAATTTTCCCAAAATTCTTTGAAAGAAATTTGTAGAACTTTAACTCTCGTGAATTTTTGGCCGAATATTTTCTTTCCTTCGTTTCCGAGGGCTAGATAGAGTATGGATCTGAGTTTTTTGTCCGCCTCTTCAAGTCTCATGCCGTTGAATTTCTTGGTATCTGACTTTATTGAGGCCATTTCTTCATCATCGAATCTCTTTTGTTCTCGAATATTCCTCTCGATGCGAGATGTTTTTTGAGCGTCGGATTCATTTTCCGGCGGATTTTCCAATGTTGGGGAAAGTGGATGATATCGTTCCGATGGATTCAAGAGATTTTCGATATCGATATTCTCCTTTGCGATTATTGCTAGCTGGAATAGATCGCTCTACTCTTCCCAAGGAATTGGTGGGTCCACTGTGTGGTTTTGCCAAAATGAAGGTATACCTCTCACGTTTGATTCGTTGTTCTGCTGGCTGCGCCATGATAAAATGTTTCTTTGTTACGGATAATTCTACCTAGTTACAAATAAGATATGTTTAAAAAGTGAATTAATCTCTAAATTAAAACATTAAAAAGTGAGCGGACATTCTCTCCGTCGGAGAGAATGAATATAACAAGGTCATATCTAAATTAACCAGTTAAGAAACTTTAAAACTAATTAAATGAAATAAGACGAATAGTAAGATTCGCAACAAACCCGATATGTCAAACATCCGAAAAACGAAAAAGTGTTGCAAACATCCGAAAAACACCTTTACTACAGCCAACGGATCAACTTAACAATCTCCACCCCCTTTCTTGAAAGGGGGGAGATTCTTTAGTACGTACAAAAGGGGGGAGATTGTTAACAATCTCCCCCCCTTTCTTGAAGGGGGAGGAGGATTCTTTAGTAGGTACAATAGGGGGGAGGTTGCTAAGTAGATCCCAGCAAACGTCCGACAGTTTAAAAAAAAAGCAAGGCAAAGATCGTATTTTCACCATTCGCTTAGGAGATGCTGTATTGGTCAAATCAATAGGTACCGCCGCAGTCACGTCAACGTGTTGCGAGCTTGTCAATAGAAGGTATCATTCTGTATAAAAATTATAGCCGCTTATTGTCGGAAAGCGGCAACGTGCGCATAGTGCCCCCACCTGCGACCTTGAACCGAGAACCGGCTAAATTAGAGTCGGCAAATTGAGCGATGTTTTGAGTTTGAAATTCTTACGTCATTTTACTACATTATTATTACATAATTTTGTATGTTTGACATATCGGATGTTGCCCTAGCCCCCTTTTTGATATACGATCCTACAACAATCCTAGTCATTCAATTTGATGGAATCCCTCATACGCGGAGGACCGAATGCGCAAAAAAAAAAAAGAGCCAATCAGATTTCAGTTTTCTAAAATTTGGAAAGAAAGTAAACATTTCCAGGGACTGAATATTGATATTGGCCGAATATAAAAACGGCAGAAAAATTCAAAATTTTCAAATTGTCACTGACTGCCGCTGAATTGGAACAAGTTTTATATTTCAACGGTTTCGTTATGGAAGAAACTAAACATTGCTTCATTTAATTGAATGGCAATAGCTTCTTTTTAAACATTGACTTTCGGCTAAATTTGTTTTCGGTCCTTCGATCACGAGTTTTTTTCGCTCATTCGGTCCTTCGCGCATGAGAATAGCTATCATTTAATTTCATTGATGTAGCATAAATATGAAAAATGCTAGTCGTCATGTACCGGTAAAAAGAAATTTCGAAAAACCATTCAAACATTATTTGATCAAGTTTGATCAATAAAGCATCCAACTACCCTTGATTTTGGCGGAAATAATTCAAGGATGTTCATTTCAAATTAGCATACAATTGGCGAACTGGCTAAATTCAATCAAATTAGTGTTTTGATAGCTGAGTTTAAGGAAAATCTATTCCCGGTTTGAGGTGTTCGATTTATGTTTCGATCGTCTAGACTGAAAATAGTTTTAGTTCAACCGACTTGAAGACAATAGACTATATTTCTCGACGGGGTTCAGGAATTTAGACGACAGGAATTTATACGATCAGAAATTAATGGAATTTAGACAATAACTTGCGTGCAAATTGCTTGAAACTTGTTTACAAATTTTTGTATGTTTGGAGCTTATGAGTTTTGAATATCAAGGAATAGCTTATATTCCCTAAATGAAAACCATTTTTTGAGCGAATAAAATTTTACGCCGATTATCGTTGAAATTTCATTGATATAGTCGATTCGTGAAAATTGAAACAAGAATCGTAAAAATTTTTTTTTTTGAAAATTCAGCTCTAAACTAGGTGCTAACTGTGTTTTTCATTTAATTTCTTTATTAAAATGAGGACTGTTGTTTTACAATTGTTTTTATACTTGATACGACTGTTTGCCTACCACTTCTTGTAGTACTGATTTTTTGTGGTTCATAAAACAATTGTGAGCATTCAAAAACAATCCCGGGTTGACCAAAGGTGCTATTCAGACAATTTTCATATATGGAAAAACGCTAATCAGACCTTTTTCATGCAACTCCATAACTACAGAAAGTTGCATGAAAAGTTTACAATTAGTGGCTTTTCATATATCGAAAACGTATGAATAGCATTTTTCCATAAACCAAAAATATTGATTTTTCTATATTTCAATTTCCCAAAATTTTTTGGTTGTGCTCGTAACCGAACACAAATGACAATAACCTTGGTTACTCAAAGAAATTGTATGACTAGCTTTTTTTGTCAAAAATTAGTTTTTTTATTTGGTACGATGCAACGAATTTTAAGGCAAAACAAGAAAAAAGTGCTTCGAAAATTCAATGAAAACTTTTTAGCAAAGTGTATGAAGTTTTTATGATTAGTATTATTTTATAGACTAAGTTTATGGAATTGTATGACAAGCATTTTTGGTCTATGAAGGTCAACCGGGTTTTTAGCTTCATTGAAAATAGTAAAAGTGTTTTGGCTTTTTTGCTCTTTTTAATTTCTGAGCAAAGTTTTAATTTCATTCGTTATGTTTGACTCGGTCGGCTGCTAACTGTTTTGAACGGCAACAATTTTGGTCCTTTATCCAAAAAACGCTTAGTTTTCTTTTTAATAACTATCGGTGCATGCCTTGGCGACATAACGAGGCCAAACTGTGCACTGGATACCCGGGATGACCAAAAATACTAGTCATACAATTTCCATATATGGAAAACTGCTAGTCATACACTTTCCATACAATTCCATACGTACAGAAAATTGCATGAAAGGTCTATGATTAGTATTTTTTCATATATGGAAATTGTATGGCTAGCATTTTTCCATAAACCAAAAATATTGATTTTTTACATTTTAGTTTCTCAAAATTTTGGTTGTGTTCGTAACCGAACACAAATGACATAAACCTTGATTACTCAAACGTAGTAACCAACGGTTTGACCGCCTTGCAATAAAAATGCATTGGAAAAAGCCTGATATGTGTTACTTCTGTGTCAGACAAATGATATAACGAAAGTATTGAACTTTTAAATTTTGGCTTTTAACTTTTTAAAAGATGATTATTTCTAAAATTTGAATTTTTAAACTACCAGACATCAATCAAGGCATACAAAAACATGTCATACAAAAGAAAGAGGAGTTTTAAGCGTTTTTGAAAAAAGTTATTAAGAGAAAAGGAAAACAAAACCAATATTAGTACATCCAGGACTACGTTATACACACAAAACAATTAAATTTTGCATGCAAAATTTTTTTTTTCAAAAAATGTTTGTTTGGATACCAAAATCAATTTGCGCTTGAAAAAAAGACACAAAAAAAATGTTTGGGGACAATTTCTAAAATATATGGAAATTGTATGACTGGTGTTTTTTTTTCAGAAAACAAAAACAAAAAAAGTCAAAGTTTTCAGTCGTAGCAGCCCAAAAAATTTTTAAATGTTTTGCCAGCAGTTGAATTGATTGTTCAAAGGTTTTTTTCACGAAAAAAATTTTAAAAAAAGTTCTAATCATACAATTTCCATATATGGAAATTGTATGGCTAGCATTTTTTTTCATACCATTTTTTTCCCTTTTTTTATGAAGAGATACCAATTTCGATACCAAAACAACTATAAAATACCTTTGGAACTCGATTAAACTCATTTTGCAAAAATGTATGAAATTTGTAGGACTAGCATTTTTCCATAGACTAAGCGTATGAAATTGTATGATTAGCATTTTCGGTCTATAGAGGTCAACTCGGGTAGGTGGACAATTTTTTGTTTGTATGTTCCTGGATTCCAGAGGCAAGTCTTTAAGCTTGGTAACACTTTGTCGGAACGATCAAAGAAAATGAGAGAACAAAAGAAGAACAAAAGAGCGCGTCCTTGTTGGGGAGTCACAAAATACACAGTTTGGCCCCGTAATGGATGGTTGTCTTGTCTGTAGTCCTCATTTAAACTGCTAGTCAACGTAAATTGATTCCCAAAGCTACAAATCATGTTTGTTTTGCTAATTGCAACTGTTTCATACAATTGCATGCAAACAAAAAAAAACGAAATCAAACTTTTTCCAGCTCGAGATATTAGATTTGTTTCAAATTTGTGTTAGATTTTATTTCGGTAAAGATTATTTTTTGGTTTTGTGTTTGACCTTGAGATCTCTGTGTTCGATTTTGTGTTCAAAAAAGGTTCAAAATAGTGTTCGATTGCGTTTCGATCTTGACCCATAATTGAAAATTGTGTTTGACGAAAAGGGCTGTTGACTGAACCCATTAGTCGAACGCCTCAACCCGGATTGAGAAAATCAGAAATTACCGAGCTTTGAAGTCTTTTGAAACTCGCTTTTAGCTCTATGCTTCTTGTTGCCGCGACTCGTACGGTTACAACTGTAAAATAGAGTTTTAGTGAGCTTATTTTGCACATACTCTTAGAAGTTTCAGGCCCGCATTGGACTTAATTGATAACAATATAGATGTAGGGGACATTTTTTCACTAGCGAAAATTATGGAGTCCGTACATTTGTTTCCCGCACTGACAAAAAGTGGATCGCAATCGATTTAATACAGATAAAGTAGCAGAGACCTTGAAAAAATCTAATCAATTCAATTTAAGTTTAATACCAAAATTTAACTTAAAAATCATTTCAATCGACTCTACGTTGATTTAAATCCTTTTCGTCAACGTTTTTTGTTTTCATGTTCCTAGGGATTTGAGTAACAACAAACCAATTTAAATCCATTTAAATCCATTCTTAACTAGTTTTTTGTATACTCATTTTTTCCACAGATTATATATAGATTTTATACAGACTTTGTAAACATCAAAACAGTTTAAAAAGCGGAACTAAATACATATGCTTTTCAAATAAGGTTTCGTTATGATGTTTGGCCCGAATTTAAGCTATGAGGATAGCTAATATCTATATTTTCTGCACAAAAAAATCTTATTTGATGTGTTAATTATATGGTAATTACCTAACATTATTCAGCCTAGAACGTTAATGATACAAATAACATTTGAAAAAATTGTGCATAGTTTTACTTTTCATTACCGCGGGAACCCTTACTTTTGCAAACTTTGAAAGGGAATCTCTTAAACGCAAAAGTTTGTCGTACAAAACTCTCCTCGAGTGACTGTTGCTCTCTGCAGTTCTCCTTGAGACTTTCTTGAGTAGAACATTTTGATCAAGTTCCGAAGCAGAAAAAAAAACATTATGTAACCTAATTTGTGTTTAATTTATTTAGTTTTGCAAAATTCAATTTAATTCGGTTTAAATCCATTTTTTATGCAAAAAATTGATTTTTTTTCTGTCGTAAAAGTTCGTTTTAAACAATTCTAAATCAGTTTACGCATCTAAATGTGCTATCAAAAATCGATTTCTATTCAGTATTTTATCAGCATAAAAGTCGATTTAAATCGATTTCAATCTCAAGTTTGTCAGTGCGGGTAACATCTAACTTTTTAACCGTGGGTTTGCATCTACAATGTTTAACATTTGGTCACCAAATCCGCAAAAATTAGAAAAATATTGATTCCAGATTCCGCAGTTTTGTAGATTCTATGTCTTATCCGCAGCCAAAACAAACATCAAAAGACTTAGCTGCTGTTTTGAGTTTTGCTGCTGCTAAACCACTGAAACAAAAATTTCACAAATTATACATCTAGGCCTCGCAATCGTCCATAAAATGGTCAATTTTTCGACCAATCAGAATGCAGCAAAATTAGAGTTCTCAATAGAATGCTCAGTGCTAAGTTACTGTATTTATTTATAGGGGTGTAGGGGTGGAGGTTCTTAAGTTAGGTACAATAGGGGGGTGGGGGGGGGGGAGATTGTTAAGTAGATCCAAAACATATAATAAAGAAGAACTACAGTTCCTACAAAAGACTATTTCAATTACTCAACCTGGGTCATATTCTACATATTAACAAAATTTCCTACTTTTGCAAGAAGGGGAATAAATTAAGATAGCGAAACAGTTTACTTTAGTATGTTTTTACCATTTATGATATGGGCACAGAGATGACCCTGGATCCAGAACATCGAGAAACTGTAGATGACATTCTGCATACCAATATAGAACAGTTTAGGACACTTGGGGAACACTACTTGTTTGTAGAGAGGAACTGCCATCTTGCACTTCGTTTTCAGACGCAGCGACTCTTCCAAATAAGGAAAGTGGTACAGATAGCCAGTGCAAAGTATTATAATGTCATAATCGGCGTAGGAGCCATCCTCGAAACTAAGCAATAAAACTTGGGCCATAAAGTTGAAGCTTACTTGATTCTTATAGATACATCTTAGATTGAAAAGCTGCAGAAAATAAAAACTCTTATTTGTATTAAAATTAGTCTTTTTTGTAGAAGTTTCAGGACATTCAAATTTTGAGATAATCAAAAACCGAAGTCGTAGTTTTATATTCAGACTTCAATGGTCCCAATCAATCTAGATTGCGACAAAATGCGGAGAAAACATCCAACCGGGTCGAGGTGCTCACTTTATGTTTTGTTGCAACGCAAACGTGACTAGAGTATAAATGCATATGCAACAGGATGGCTGAGCAGACTATTCTAAATAAACCAAAACTAAGTAGACCATTTTGAGTCTCCCACGGGCCATTGTATTAACATACTAAAAAAGGGGTTCTCAACATATTTAACCTTTTTTTCTGTTTTTTTGGTTCTAATTCGGTTCAGCCTTGATTGATCGAGGCTGACCGTCAAAAAAACAGTTTTTCTCAAGGACATTATTACCGGTTCATGTGGCTAGCTTGCGCCGATTTGTACCATTTTCATGGCAGATTATTGGTGTTTTTGCTGATCTTATATTCAAATGAAACTTGGTTTATGGATTTTCGGAGAGTTAATTTACCAATAAATGCTCTCTTTAATTCAATCATTTGAACCTTCAGTTCTTACCGGTTTACGGAGATTGAGTGCTAACATTTTGGCGCCCCACAACGGACCGACACGACTAAATTCCGTACACGACACGATCCACCAGACAACACTTTTCTCTGGTATCAGTTGACAATCAAGAAGGCAGTGAAAATTGAAGGCAGTGATCTTTTGAGTCAGGTATCCAGATAATTAGACAGGGGGTCAATTACAGAAGGTGTGTGCGAGTTGAATTGCTGAAGAGTTACTCTGTGTCTGACCAAAGTGTTCACCACCCGAAGACGTTGACACCCAATCTCCAAAAAACTGTCAAACTCGACCAATTTTGAAACACTAGCCTGATGATATAAAAGTATTTACGATGTCCCATACGTTAAAAATTTTGGTAAAAGCTGGCTCCCGGTATTTTTTTAATTTTGAAAAATTTTGGGCTTAGTTGAACTAAAAATTCTTACAATCGGTACTTTGACAATTTTCTCGATATCGAAAAATTTTATTTATATGTGAGCGGAAATTTAACATGTAAAATCGGAACATTGACGAGGGGCACGAGATAAATTTTTTGAATTGGTTTATGAATCGAACCCGCTGATAACCATTTCCCGAAAAATTATGTGAAAAGAGCAGAAAACTCCTCAAAACGTCCCAAGAAGTCTGCAAAAGTGTGCTGTGAGAATACACCAATCTTATCATAAATGGTCTGGCAGTGAAATATCAGGCAAATTAAGTTGAGTTTTTTCATTCTCAAGTTTCTTCCGCCTGTGTTGTTTGAACTTAACCAATTTGCCTGACCCTCCACCCACCTGTGATAAAAGAGAAAGCCAGTTTGCTCCAAGTGTATCAAAGCCGTTTGCTCTCGTCCGAATATTGACTTCGCTGCGTGAAATTAAAGTTAAGTGGTCAGGTACGGTGATATTGAGTGGGTTAAGTTGAACTTTTTTTTCTCAGGTTTCCTCCGTGTCTGTTGTTGGTGTCCATCCGACCTACTTAATTTACCAAACCCAATGGTACTTAACCATAACGTAGCCGTCACAATAACATAGGTCCCTTAAATGTTGGGTAATCATTCTAGAAGCTAGTTCCTTGGATAACGCGCGCCGCAAAACTCTAGTCGTTTTACCGTAACGGCCTTGTAATTTGGCAAAACGCCACTAATAACTCTCTAAGTAGGACCACAGCAACAACAACCACAAGTTGAGCAGGGAGCAGAATAATTGGTTTTTAAGGTATGAGAAAAATATGTATACTGCAGACGCAACGGAACTGATGGTTTTAAGAAAAATAAAGTTTCAACAAGTTTTATCGTTTTGAAGTTCGTCAAAGCTTATCTCTAAGCGTAAGGCTAATGACCAGGTACTAGCTGAGAAGTACAAGGAGCTTCACCAGACTCCCTCTCTTGATATAAAGACTCTTCTTCTTCTAATGTGTTGTAGCGCTAATAACAATATCCTTAAAACCGGTAAGAAGCGTAAGCGCCTACCACTTAAAAGCTCGAAAAGTTTTTAAAAAATGTTTCAGGCAGAGGCTTTGAGGCGTCAAAGTCCCCCATCTTGTAATTATTTTTGAATAATAATTTCGAATTAATTATGTGTTAAAACACTGTCTGAGTCACATGAGTCTGGTAAATCTGCTTCCACTCATCATACGTCAAATATTCACACTATGTTGTCTAGTGAGAAACGGCATGAGTTGATTTCGGTAAAGCTACGCCACGAGGAGCTGAAAAGGCAGTATCAAGTATCGATAAGGCTGAAAGAGCAAAAGAACCGTCTTCAGTTCAAGCAAAGTCAGCTGGAACTGGAACAATTTGCTGAAAGTAATAAAAGCAATTGAATGAAATGGAAATGAAAGCGTTTGACCTAGAAGATAGTTCATCTCAAGTTAGCGAGGAGTTAGAGGAAAATAAAATGACTTGAATAAGTCAGCCCATTTCAAAATTTCAACCGATCGAACTGATGCTTGGGTAGACTCTGTTAGTTCACAGGCACCTCCTGACAGTGCTAGTGAGCAAAATTTGCTCGCCTTCACTCGTGTACCAATTACATCAGAAACGGCAAGATCTGCCAGTCTTTTTCATCCAAGTGACTCAAGTAATCGGCATAGCCATGGTCACACAGCATCGAGTGACTTTTGAGTCTATAATATGAACAGCGAGCAATGCCTCGATTTGGCAGTGCAAGCTTTCTGCTATTGCAAACTTCTGTTCCGCCTGTTCCATTTCCAAATAATAGTATGTGTTCTATTGCACACGTGTTGCCCCACCTTCTGCTGTTTCTTTGAAGATCATGAGTTCAAATATAACTAATGGTAGTTTTGCCAACGGGCGACCTAAGTTATTACTCGTCACATTGTTACCGGCACAATCGGGTACTGAATTTGTTTCTTTGTCAATTGCATTAGCTGGTGGTGACTTCTGATCTTCTGGAGTAAGGCCACCGCCGGTTTTTCTTGCGGCACCTAATTACCATGCATCGCCAGTCCAGATGGAACATATCATTTTTTTTGTAACGCATACAGTGTCACGAAACATCAATGATTACTATACAAGTGATCCAAACTTATGGCGGTTGTCAGCTACAACTCCAATCGTCACGCCTGTTCAATGTTCTAATGCTTGAAACATTTTTTCTTATAAGAAATCTGTTGTCCCACCGTGTAACACTGCCGTCTTGTTTACTCTTGGTGGGACTGTGTGTTTTGATTCTCTGCCAATTAATCCTCAACTTGTTCCGCATTTTGTCAATATTACTAATACTGGTTATCAGATAGTCAACGAAGACTACTCACCGTCTTCTACTAACTGTAACATTCGCCCAAATACTACACAGCGACGGAGCGTAGAAAAAGTACCTATTAACGACTGGCAGGCGTCAGTTACCTTAATCCTACTCGTTTTTCACCGTCTCGACCTTGCCAGTTGCTTTTCTGGTCTGTTTAGGGCTAAGTAAAAAGTTACTATTTTTAGGCCATCAGTCAAACGAATTTTGATCAGCTTTCGTTTACATGCGAACACAACCACATAGCTGAGTCTCGGATCCTCAGACTACGTGATTGCCATTAAAAACACAGCTTGAACAACCTATCTTAACATGTTTTTGTGTGACAGTTCTATATTAAATCCATTGGAGATGGATTGACCCTTTCCTCTTTCTAGCTACTCATATTCTAAAATATCAAATAATACCGGTGTTAATTCAGTTTTCTACGACATCCAGTAGCTACAAAGTTAGTTTTATATAGTCCCTTCACATAAAACAGTCTCTGGGGGACCAAGCCTACGCTCCCGTAATCTTCCTGAGATAACGTCCTTTTCTCTTCCAATTTGTGGCACGGGAGGGTTCCGTGAAATATTCCTTCCCCACTGAAGCTTCCTTCTCCACTAATATCCGCTGCTAAGAGTCTTATCGCGTGTTGTTGCCACGGTAAGAGGCTTTGTATTTTTCGTCTCTTGTGCGACCGTTTTCCACAATATTTGTCGTTGTTCTGTTTTTTCGTCGTTTTTCGTCAAAATGGCCGTCTTTTTTGTACTTCCGAGAAATATCCACAATTCAATCGAAATTTTAAAAATAAGAATTCTAGAATATTCCTACCCTCCTTCGCAATACTTTTTCGTTCCTAAAGCCTTTATTCATTTTATTTCGTGTCGCCGGAAGGTTGCGCTGTGCCATCTAGCAGAATGGCACATACTCCCCGGACAAGTCCCCATCAATGTCCCTATTGATCGCATAACACCGGGTTATCGTCAAGTAGTGTTCCAGTTCTCTATAATCAATCTTACAAATCGCATAAGAAAATGAAATTTATCTACTCCACCTCAACTCACTACGTGTTCACAAATGGCATCGTACTACATTTCACTGCCTTTCAACATTTTCACAAAATTTGGACCATGAGGAGTGTCCTAGATAAAAAAAATTTTCTGACTACTTACGTCGTCTTGCCATAAAAATTCTTTTCGCTCTTTGTGATTAAAAAGTTGAGACGTGGCACGGCCACGCACCCGTTAAAATTAACCTAACGTCACTCACCAAGTATGATCAGTTATTTATGCAGTCCTCTCAATATTAAAACTAAGAAATTGTGTGGCTAGGAAAGTTATTGAGTTACTCACCCTTCTCGAGCGAGTTTACTCAAACTTACCATGTCGCCACACAGTGAAATTGTGTCTTATACAAGTTAAAAACTTCAGTCATGTTTAAATAGGTAAATATACTCACCTATGTTCTATATATATACATAAGTAGTACAACTAAAATACTTTTTCAACAATTTTAACAATTGTAACAATTCTCAAAGTTTGGTTTGACCAAACTAAATCAAAACAAAAAGTTTAACAAGTTCAATAATCAAAACTTGGTTGATTGGTTTAAGTTTTCACACACAAAGACAATCGAGTTTTTTCTCCTTTTCTTCTCTTCTTTGCTCACGTCTTCACTTGCTCTCTTCGTTCATAATCTTCATTCCATCGCTTCTCCATCCTGGTCTTCAGCTTCGCTGTCTTCTAGGACTTTCTCCAGCATGTCCATGGAGTTGCGGGCCGTGCCCCAACTCTCCTGTTCCAACAGCCTCGGTTTGCAACAAGGTAGCAAGTCCACATTCACCTTTTGCTCCCGGTTCCTGCAAAAGCTGTTGTGAAGACATAGGCTCACATTTCGTTCTAGGTCAGCTCTTAAGACCTCTTTCTTTTCATCTTCAGTTACACAAGGCGATACAGCTACTCGCTTCACCGCCGTGGTGACCGCGTTTCTGTGCGTCAGGAATGCTCTCTTATAGGCTCCCGGTCCTATATCTAGCTGGAAAGATTGATAGGCTTCCGTGTTCCTCGACATGTGACGCTTCGCGCGTTCATACATCCATGATGTCATCACTGCACGGAACCAAGGCATCAATCTCTGCCTCGACCATATCCTTTCAATGGCTTTGGGTATTCTCAGAACCTTGCAGGTGGTTCTGAAAAGATCCAACTCACGACTCATCTTCACGTTGCTCAGCTGCTCAGGAGTCGGCACGGCCGTCTCCTGTTCACTTGTGTCCGCGTTAGCCTCCAACCATCTCACTGCCAGCATGGCACCAACCATCACGATTGACACCTGTTGATTTTGATCGGGCAACCCCGTAGAGTACAACTCCTCCACGTCCAATACTAGCATCAGATTCCCGCGTTTGGGGTACCACAACGTCTGCGCCAAGCAGTGGCAAGGATACTCCCCATGGGTCCTCACTATGTTCCTTCGGGTCCGATACTCTGAGGCTCCCAGCAACGGTTCCACCTCCATCAGAATTCTGTGTAAGTCGTCTTTCTCTTCTATGGTGGGGAATTCAGTGGGTAACGCTCCACTCGCTTTCTGCTTCTGGAACTCACTCACATTACCTTCGTTCAATCTCAGAAACTCTTCACCCACTACATCTTGCAACTCGCCTTCAGATCTCTGCGGGACTGACCGAAAGATCTTTGCCAACAAATCATATGACCTCTCTGACATTCTGGCCAACCTCACGCACTTTGGCACAGAGAAAAGTTGGTCAATCAACACCTGATGTGTCCTCGCATCCATCACCACCATGTGTGTAGGATACCTACTACTGCAATATGGTGCGGAGCTTGAACCCACCAGATATTTTGAACCAGTAGGTTTATGATATGCTTCACTATCCTTCAGATTCATTTCGTTTTCCAGAGCTTCTCGCCAGCCTCCGATCTTCTGCTCTGTCTGCAATGCTCCAGGGAATACTTCTACGCTGAGGGACGTCACTAGCTCATGGGCACGCTCCAGGCGCTCAAGCGATTCTATCGAACTCGTCATGCTACAAAATCCCAAGGCTGTGATCAAGTTTACATCCGTCACCCCATGACAATCCGCACAATCGTGCCAGTTGTCTATGCTGCTCGCTCAGCGTAATCAGGCAGTGCCCCAAGTTGCAAACATGTCCTTCCATCCCACTATGTTGAGCCAAGCATGTGCCTTGCTTCAACCAACTGCTCGATGGACTTTCCTCGGATAGATCCGTGGATGGGTTGCTCTTCCGCTTCGTCAACCTCATGGCCAGCAGATGGTGTATCATGGCCAGATCATGTAAACTCGCGTCATCATCCAGGTCTAACGTGATATCCGCCGTCATGTCCCAGATTAAACCGGCGTTAGGATGAGGACACCAAAAAGGCTTCATGAGTTCCCACATCGTTACTAGACTGGTTTTCAAGGGACCGTCCCAAATTCCCAGCTTGGGTTGTTCCACCATCAGCATTCCAGTTTCTTTAATCCATTCAACCCAGAAATTGAGTACTATGACTTGCTCATAGTCGAAGTACGCTTCCCTGGCTTCTTCATTCACGAAGGGATTGTACGCCATCCCCGGCATGCCAGACACATATTAGAACGACTTCAGTTTT
The DNA here is from genome assembly GCF_963678635.1 of Symsagittifera roscoffensis. Taxonomy (NCBI): domain Eukaryota; kingdom Metazoa; phylum Xenacoelomorpha; order Acoela; family Convolutidae; genus Symsagittifera; species Symsagittifera roscoffensis. The sequence continues at coordinate 76,600,854 of NC_087063.1, read as the reverse complement.
CCTAGTGTTGCAAAGTCTTTTTGTCCCTTGACTGCTTCAATCAACTCCCGGTTCACTTTCAATTCTTTGTTGGAATATCTTCTCACTTCTTCCAACTTGCGATAGCTCTCCATGTCATTCGACTCCTTATTTGGTACAGTCAACGGCATATCCTGATATAGTTCCAGGAGTGCCCTAAGGAAGTTTCTTTCGCAATCAACTCCCTTTTGCCGAATGATCTTTATACATTCTCCCAAAACAGGAGTGGGGATACGATCCACCACGAACCTGACAAAGCAAAGGGCATCCTTACGCTTAGCCCATGCTATCGCAGAATCGTCTTTTGAAATCAACGCTCGCAGAGCTTTCATCAACTCCAGCTCCTGTTCCCGTGATTTCGAATCATTACTGGCTTCATATTCCGCCTTCTTGATGCCGATCAAGCACCAAGCCAACCGTACTTGCAGATCAGTTCTCGTGCACGGATGAGCCAGGTACGCTGCCACCGTCGCAGGTGCATGCATCGTCTCGTCGAAGTATCTCTGGAGGGCCGCCCTCCAAGAAATTTCTAGTAGTTTTTCCAATCCGATTTCGTTCGCTTCAGAGGACATTACCGTGCCGTAGTCTTTCCGATTTAAGTTTGAATTCTCCGTAAGCTCTTTCAGATATTCCTGCATGGCTCGCTTCTCGCTCCAAGCCATCAGGTGCCCTCTCGCGGAGTTTCTCGCTTTCAAAATCTCCACATAACCCCCTGCCGGATCTCCCATGTGGACCGATTCCGGCACAGTGACTCGACTGTACTCGACCACGTCGAGTTATCCTTCCAGTTTCAATTTGGCCATGTTGGTCCGCGAGGGCCTGTAATCTTCAAGTCCTCCAGATCCATATTGACTGATGATCTCCATCTCTAATTTATTGTCTGCCAGGGTTCGTGCTGTTTTCTTTGATCTCACGGCTGTCGTGGTCAGACCTGCCAAGAGCATAGGGGGTATCAGATTCTCTTTTTCTCCCCCTGTCAGTGTTGCACCATCTCCTTGCCCGCTCTCGCCTGAACGACCTGCGCTCGTTAAAGAGGCCACCACTGCGCTGGCTTTCGACTTCACCACTCTCGGGTTCACGGTTCGACTTCCTGTCTTCCCTTTTAGTCGCTTCAGCCACTTCCTGGCTCGTCTGACAGGTAATTTCTTCGCAACCTGCTGATCATCGGCACTGTCTTCTGTTACTGACTCGGTCAGAACATCCGACTCCATGGAGTTCACTATTTTCTCCAGGACCTCACGCATGATGGGTTGGTTCAATCCCACCTTCATTATGGATTGCGTCCCATATCGTCGTATCACGTCCCATGATCTTTCCATGAAACTCACTCGGCTCCAGGTTGCCCCTGTCTTGCCTTCTAACTCACTTTGATATCTCTCCCACTCCTCTTCCGGCAGCGTACTCAGGAAGGATACCCTCATTGATTCCTCGATTTTTCTCCTCCTCGGTGACTCATGGAGCAATCTTTGCGGATCCCTGCTTCTGCATTCTCTCGCCTGGCTTATTGGGTCCATCGGGGATAAGTCGGCCGACGCCTCCTTTGTAGGGGACATGAAAGACGATGGCGTCATTAGCAATAGACTCCCATCAACTTCCCCATCGTCGTCTTCACTGAACCGGTATTCTAGCAAGTCTCTCTCCAACGCTCCTAGATCTGTCTCACCCGGTTTTCCCGTCTTTCCCTCGATGTCGTTATCGTCATCGTCCTGGTCCATCAATTCATCATCACCTGCATCAGGTTTCGGCTTGGGTCCTGAAGGGCCTTGTCGTGTGCCTATGCCCGAGTCCGGCCGAGCCGGTACGGTCATGTCTCCTGCGTGATAAAACAATTCATCGTTCACCAGGAATTCTACGGACTCTTCGCCATGTGGTGCCAGGTCCTCTATCGTTATGTATGAGCCTCCTCTGCTCTCCCTTGCCACTTCCAGCATCACTACTTTCGCTTCTCCTGACCACTTCAGTCTTGATAAATCATCCGTGGGAGTATACACTTCGTTCCACATTTCAGCCGAGACCTCTGGTCTCCTGGAAGGTAGTGCCTTGATGTTTTTCCTACTCCAAGCATCAGGAAATGAGAAGTCAAACGTGTGCGCGGCTGCTACATTCCAGCTGATGAAGCGCGGCTCCATCCCTTCACTCCACTTCAGCATTCTCTTCTCCGCATCACGAGCTGCTCCGATGCGAGGGGCAATGATGGGAGATGTGACTCCCAACAACATCCTCCTTATCGGTGGATATCGAGGGCATTGGTCCGGCATCGGCCTGGACCCAGAAAGCCACGCTTGCTGGTTCTCTTTCGCGTGTGCATAGGCTTCTGGTAAGAGTGGGAATCCCATAGCCGCTCCTGTATCCTTCACTACTGGTCTCAAATTCCAAAGCTTCGGGTTAAACTGGATGTGAGAAAGGTCCTCACGGCCCATTCGGCACTTGAAGTGGTTGTTGAAATCCATCAACACCCAATCTGGCTCAGCTATTCTTCCGAACAGCCTATCGTCGCTGGCCAGCCCTCTCAGCTCCCTCTGCTCTACCCAATTCAGCACGGAACAGTCCACAACTGAGACCAGGTTGACATACAACACAGAATTCCTGTATGCCTTGACTTGCACGTCCGGGAACGCGAAAGACATCACCGGTCCATACACCACCGTGACGAATTCCCGCAGTCAGTGAATCAGAGCCAACGGATCGATCCGCATCATGACAGCCAAATCTGTCAGCAAGGGCATGCCACAATATTGCTTACACTCACCCGCATTCGTCGCCACCTTATCTTCTCCCGTGACGATTCTGTTCTGTTGCAAGAGATATTGCAGCAGGAGAGTCCTCCAGTCTTTCATCTTCCTGAGCGAGGCGATTTCCAACTGTGCATTGAACTCACGACTCGGTCCCTGTAGTTGTTCAGGGTAACGCAACAGCACAAGCAAATCACCCAGTCGACCGTAGGTCATGGCAATCAGGGTCAGGAGTCCATCCAATCTCAAATCTGCCAACGCTTGGGTGAAGAGATTCGCCGGTCCCTTCACGAAATTTTCATGACAAAATGTCACGTATAGGGCTAATATCAGGCCAATCGACAACTTCCTGATGTCTTTGACGAAACTCGCGATCAGGTTCCGGGATGCCCTAGGATAGCACGTCGACAGGAAGGATGGCGTCCATCCCACTCCCATTCCACCCAAGATGGCATCCGATCGTTCATACTGTGCCCAGTGACATCGTGTTTACGTCCTGCATCAATTTCAACATCATGCCCTCAGCTAACTCCCGGGCATCAAACAAGTTCTCCAGATACACGTGTATCTCTTTTATCACAGCCGGCGCATGCTCGAACGCGTCCTCACCCAAGGTGCACAGCCTTGGTGACAAGTACAACCATACGTTGTTGTGTGGCTTTGTGCGCAAAGCCATTGCCATGAGATCTTCTTCCGCTGACGTCATGTTCTTCCTGATTGTCCTGCCCTGCTCGTTCTCGGTATGATCCATCTGTCTGAACCAGAGATCATTAGCCACCTGTTGTACTAACAGATGATCGTCATCTACCCCTGGTCTTAACTTCAACAATCTGGCAAAGTTGGACAGCTCCAACCCCAGAACCTCATCTAGCACCAACCGAGTTGTGCTACAATCTTTGAGTCCCTGTATGGCATTGGAAATGTCAGCCCAAACGGCGGGAAGCTCAGATCGGGACGGGTAGTAATTGTCTGGGTCTACCACTCTGTTGGGGGCAGGAATTATCACGTTGAACCTCCCCTCTGCTATCGTTGTGACCATCGTGTACACAAACTGAAGGGGTTCTGGCAATGCAGCGTACCCTGGTGACAACACAAAGACCACCTTCACCACATTTTGGGTGAAACGTTGTTTTGCTGCTGTTTCTACCTCAGCCATCGCCGAGAGCAATGTCATTATCGCCTCACCTATGACCTCGTTGCTCGGGACCGACCCATCCGTCAGACGTGTCAACAAGCCCCTGCTTTGCAGATGATCATTTGAGCCGGCAACCACTATCACCTGCGGCTCCATGCTGACCACCCTTCGTAAACTTATCATCATACCTATTGCCTGTCCCCAGTCCAATTTAGGCGCCGTCAAGAAAATCACGTCGGGCCAGAAGAGAGAACGGGGCGTATAGAGATAATCGGAACTGGCCACAATCAGATACTTTGCAGCTTTCATCTCTAAGGGATCGTAAGCTGCAAACAGGCCGTCGCCTATTGGGGCCTCCAGTTTCCCATATCTCTTGTCATCTCCATCCACCGTGGTCGTTCGGGGTAGTCCCTTGAATACTCGCCAGGCGTCTGACCGGGTGGTTTATTTAGCAAACTGCCTGTACATCTTGTGATGCTTGTTATTGGGCTTGTTCTCTGCCTGAAACTTGCCCTTGCGAGCAGGTGGCGTCAGTTCCCGGGCTCTCTGTCGGACGTCCGTAAGAGACCGGGTATTCAAAGGTCCAAAGGTATTGTCCTGAGGCAACCCATTCAAGTCTGCGTGCCGGAGCGTAGTCGTGGAACTGAACTGCTCCTGCTCTGCTAGCAGCCAATCCACGCCCGGTATCCGATATAGTCGCGACACTGTGGGACTTTCTCCGCCAATCATTTTCATTGCGTCCTCCCGACACGTCAGGGTACTCATGTTCAACTTCGCGGACATGTCCGTCTTGTACTGTCCCCAATGACTAGGGTCTGATCGGTTCCAAAGCAGCACGCTGCCTGGTTCAACTCCCTCCGCTGGCACGGCGCCCGTAGACGGTCCTGCTGCTGAAGCAGGGTTTGCCGTGGCGGCCGGATCGTTCCTCCTAGACACGGTCTGGGAGTTATTCCTTTTCTGAACCACTGATCTCCCGAGTCGGCTTTCGAGCGGTTGTGTTCTGGGAGGAGGAGCAGTCCCTAGCCTCTCTCTTACGTTTGAGCTCGGAGCGATGGGTGTGGCTGCAGCCGTCTCCATTGCCAAGGGCCCTAGGCGGTTGACGAGGGATTCGGGCACGCTTGCCCTTATTCTACTTCCTCCGGTCGAGCTGGTCCGAGCCAGAGAACTGGTCGCCCTCGACTCCTGCTCCACTTCCCTCAACTGCGTCTGAAATACATCATTGACCCAGTGTCTCCCTCGTTGGGTGTTGAAATGTATTCCATCTCTAGTAAGCGCGATTTGATCAATCATGCGCAGCATGTTCTCGAGATCCAGAAGTCGCAGCTCGCCAGGGTTGCTTCCCACCAGATTGCGGATCATTTCATTCCACCGTGTCACGTTGCCATTCAAGAAATCTGCCACTGTGGTGCCCACCAGCGGGTTTTGTGGTATCGTGCACAGCACCACAAACCTGGGCCTGTACTTCTCCTTCAGTTCATTCAGGAGGCATACCAACAGAGGCTCCCACTTGCTCTCCGGAGTCACTGGGGCTCTCGAGACGTAGTTGGTTCCCAGCATTATCACCAGCGTATCCAGGTGATCCTCGCTCTGGAATTCCATCCTCTTGATGACCTGAGCCACTGAGGCTCCTCCAAAGGACAGAGTGGTAGTCTGACCATAGACAAAGATCTCATTCAGATCCCTCACCAAACTGTCTCCTATGATCAAGTGGCGACTCCCTGGGGGAATTACCTGGTCGCTCGTAGCGGGGTTCCAGCTCATGTCATTCAGGCAGGCTCGAGGATGCTCCGCAGCTACTTGCGTGAACTGGTGACGTGTCATCAGATTCTTCCTAATGTCTACCACGCGGGACTTTTGAAAGGTTCTGCCATGCGCAGTCCCCGAGGACACTACCGTGCGGGCTGCTCGCTCCGAGCTATTGGATGAATGATCACGATGTTGGGAAGGAACGATCCTACCCAATGTCCATCCAGTGGTTCGGTTGATCTCATCCATTGTCGCTCTGGCCATTTGGTTGAACGATTCTTAGAACTGAGGAGCGAGGTATGTGTCAGAAGGGTCCGGTATCGTGTTCCTTTGACTGGAAGCAGACGGTTGTGTCTGCTGAGGAGCCTCGGGCCCTCTTGATGCACGTAAATCTAAAGCCTCGGGCCCTCTCGATGCGCACAGCTCCTGTACTCTTGTCCTGGGGCGTGTGTCGCTGGATCCCTCCGAGGATTTCATTGTCGCCAGAACTTCCTGTGACACTTGGCTCACCTTTGCCATATACAGCTCCTTCAGGTGCTTTATTTCATCCTCCTTGTAGGCCACCTACAGATCTTCATATTTCTTCTTCCATTTGTCTCTTTCTCGAGCTATCGCCCTATACTCCTGGAGTTTGGCACACAGCTCGCTCTGATCTCTCTCCTTCTTCTCCAGCGTCTCAATTGTCTCCGACGTTTGGATCTCTATTTCACTCACCCTCACCCTCTTCGGAGGAGGAGCAGCTATTGGAGAGTCGACCGAATGTGACGGGCCTGGCCCATCACGTTGTCTCTTCGCTCCGATGAGTGGCTGCGCAGGTTGGACGGGTAAGGGCATCTCACCTAGCCGGTGGTCCCTCTGCTCACCTAGTCCTGGCTCACGAGCCAGGTCGTGGCCAGACATTTCTCCACGCCGCCATCTCATCAGTCGGTTTCGACCTCTCTCGGCGGTCCCGGACTCACCGAAGGCCAACATCAACACGACTTCCGTAGGGCGATTTCCTCGACCCTCTCGTCCTAAAGCATTGAGGAGCGCGACCACAAACATCGCCAGCCCGGGATCTTCTCGTGTAAAATCACAATCGATCAGCCGCTGATAGATCTCGTCTAGAGTCGCTCCTAGACTCGCTGAGAGAAGTTCCATAAGTTCGTTCGTGTCACCCATTTCTTATCGTGTTCATTCTTGCTGTCGTGTAGTTTCTTCCTGTCTCGTTTGATTCAATGAATTCAATAAACAATTTCTCATCAATCAAGATCTAAAAAACAAGTCGCGACTTAATACCATCATTTTTGGATTAAACATCATTCAACTCTTTAAAACTCTTCATGGAAATTCTCTTCTCGATTTTGATTTAAAAATTTAGCACCAAGGTGGATCGTCCACCTGTATCTATGTCAGGGTAGCACAAATGAGCGCTGTCACCTTGATGACCTGGAGTACTCTAGGTCTTTTATGACACGAAATATAAAACATATCATAACAATAACATAACACATAAACAAATGAACATCTATATTATCACATAAAAACATAAAAATTTAATCCTAACCTAAAACTTAATCCTAATCTAAAACTTGACACTAATTCTTATCAAGTAACTTATTAAAAACCACTTATCGCCAAACGCAATTCCTAGCATATGCTCAGATAGTATTTTTTATGTAAGTAAACCTCTATGTCAGTTTCTGAAAATATCACATGTACAAGTGCGTACAACTCTCTCGGATGTAGCTTTCCCCTATTAGGATCATTTACTGGTAACGAGAGAGAGGTTACTCCTCTCTCAACCAAAAAATCCCTAAGTCGAGTCAAGGCCAATACCAAGCTCTCTGGATCTACGTGTTGCCTATCAGTGGCTTTGGTAACCAGGAAACACAAATATTTCCCTGGTATCTGTGATGCAACAGGGGGCAGCGCTATCATCCCTCCCACACCAGGCCTCTGTTTCCATAAAAATTCGATGTTCTTATACTCTCTTTTGAAATCAGCCGCCAGTGCTGTTTTGAAGCTTACGTCCGCGGTTATCGCTATAGCGCACGTGCGTTCCGTGAGTATGAAATCGCTGTCCGTTATGACGTTATTGTTTGAATAATGGTTCGGTAGATCAAAATACGATTCAAAAATTCGTCCAAAAGGTGGTTTTTTAGCATTCTCGCCCTCTGTCTCTAGTTCTCCGGTTTCTCTTGCCGATTTCAATTTTTCTATTATCAGATTTTTGGTGTGGGTGAGTCCTACCCCCACTCCCCGGACAAAAATATCCATCGACGTCCCCGTCGATCGCCTAAAGTCTAGGAGATCGAGGTTGGATTGTGGAACACGTAGAGGACCATCTGGTGCGACCCAGTTGGACTCAGTATTGTCATGACTGATGTATTTTATGCCGTCTTTATCGACGTCCTGAATCGTCAGAATCGTCTTTTTTGGATCTGTCGGCAGATCATGAAGCCATTCGAGCACGCGCAAGTTCGTTAGTTCTTGCTTATTAGTCTGTTCCGCTTCTGGTTCGAACTCCACTTCCGGTTCTGATCGATCTTCGATCCAATCTTGATCCATATCATTCACCAAGTCGATTTCTTCTAGCATCGCCACTTCGTCCAGTCCCACTAGCGAGTCCATGACGTCACTTACAACTATCCTGTCTACGACGAAATCCTCGCCGTACGGATTGTATTTCTTCTTGTTTTTTCCTCTCTTGCTCTGGCGTGTTTCCATGGTGAGAGGAAAGTCAGGCTGTATTCCTTTGTCAATTTCGATTTGTTCCGGGCAGTCCCAGTCTTCCTCGGCATAAGGTAGAGTTTCGTCGTCCACCTCTACTCGCTCGGTCAACTCCAGATCCAGTGGTAGGTCGCAATCGTCCACCACCTCATTCACGTCGTTTTTGTCGCGAGTACCCCTTTCATTCACTTAACAAGCAGGATCCACTATCAAATAGTCTCCCTCTTGCATGTCTGCTGGGATACACCAGTCCGAGGCATTGTGTGGTTTGATATTTTCGTAATAAGCTGCTCTTCCAGTGCTCAATCAATAAAAACGACCTCATTGGTGCACCTCTGTTATCTGAAAGGGACCACGCCATTTCTTTAATAATTTTTTGGTTCCTTTTGGTGGAACCACTTCCTGGAACACCCAGACGTAGTCGCCAACTGAGTAGGCTTTCGCATCGGCTGTCCTTTTGTCAAACCTCCTTTTTTGTCTAATTTGCGCCTGTTGTGTGTTCCTCCTGCATAAGTCATTGAGGTCCTGCTGTCTTCTGATAACATCCCGCACGTACGCTTGCGGTGCTGTCCTCTTCCCCTCATATTCAGGGTAGAAAAACGTCAACGGGAGTGCTTTTGACCCGTTAGCATCATGTGCGGACTTATTCCTGTAGTGAAATGCTCCGTGCTGTTGTAAGCACCCATCACTTGCGGCAAGTGCTTGTCCCAGTCATCCATGTAACGCGAGCAATAGACTCTCAGCATGGATACCAGTGTTCGATTTTGCCTCTTGACTAGGCCATTCGTTTTCGGGTGATAAGTGGTCGAGTGGGCCTGCGCTACCTGCGACCTTTCCATTAACTCCTTCGTGAGATCACCCACGAATGCTTTGCCATTGTCCGATTGGAATGTGATGGGGCAGTCATGCCTCGCTATCGACACATTAATCAAATGATCGCATGTTTCTTCCGCCGATGCTGTCATGCAGGGTGCTGCCTCCGCATACTTCGTAAAATGGTCGATCATTACCAGCACCTGATTATAGCCCGTTGCTGTCATGCAGATTTTCTGATGATCAATTTGCACCACTTCGTTGAAACCTGACGACTCTATTGACTGTAGGGGGAACCTTAGTTTCCTGGGATCCTTCGCCTGCTGACATGACAGGCATGCGGCGATCCACTTCTCACAAGCCTTCTTCAATCCCGGCCATTCGAATCGTTTCTGTATCCTGTTATACACTTTGTCCACGCCTTGATGGCCCATCTGATCATGTGAGCGAAAGAGCAATTCGGTCTGGTACAACTGTGGTAACACTATTGAATTGTATTTATAGAGGACCTTGTCCTCTTCTTTTCGTTTGCAGGCTACGATTCCGTCCTTGTTCAGGTACAACAAGTCGTTTCGCTTCAAGTAGAATTGCTTCAAGATCTTGTAGCTGTCTTCTTCCAAGTCTCCCTTGTCAGATGCTCCATTCGCGATCCATCTTTTCAGACTGCTCGTCATTCTATCATTTCGTTGAGCCCTTAGGAGATCCGACAGCCTGTACCTGGCTTTCAAATACGTCTTTACCACATTCATCTGCCCACTCATTATCTCCGGAGCATGAGCATCGTCCATCAACTTGACACACCATATCTTTTTCAAAGGCGTCGCTTCCTGCACAGATGGTTCCAGATTGGTACGGACGACCGTACCATGTGGCAGCAATCTGGTTGGGCGTTTCGAGACTGCTATCAGCTCGAGCTCGTCTGCGGCATTATCTACCACAGTGCCCTCTTCATCTGAGGTGTATCTGTCCCTGTCTGGATCCTGATGCGTTTCTCGGTCCAGCCCGCGCTGCTTCCAGTCTACCAATAAGGAGTGGATTGCGATCTCTGACATATCGGAATTGGAAGTTGTTTCAGATGTGTTGTCCCAGGACTGGGGCCTCGAGTCAACACTTGAGTCGACTGATTCCCCAACATCATATTCCAAGTTGTTTGAGATGTTTCTTGACTCCCCGGACAAAACTCTGTCCATTGGTCGCTTCGAACCCGACTCCCCGGACAGATCTCTGCCCCTAGGTGGTCTCGTCAACCTCTCCCCGGACACGTCGTCCTGCACGGGCTCAAAGGTGTCTGACTCCTCAGACGAGTCGTCCTTGACTGGCTCGAAGGTATCAGACTCCCCGGACATTGTCTCGTCCACGGACGAACAATCTGGGCTCGGCTCGTATTCTTCTTTCGCATCCGTGAAATGCACTCTCCTCGCGAAGCTAGATTTCGACTTGATCCTAACTTCCTCAGTGGCTTGGGTCTGATTCAGTGTTCCATATTCAGTGAACGAAGTTCTCAACAAGACCTCCTTCGGCATCGAGCTCACCAGCTGGTTGACTATCGACCTGCAATCCCGTTCAACGCCTCGGCGGCGAATGGACACTGGCCTCTTCTCTGTTCTCTCGGTGACAGTCAACCGCTACATGGTCTCCATCCACTCACGATCATGCCTATCCACTTCCCTGTCCAGCAAGTCGCGGACCTTTCCCATGACGTCCGGCGCCACGTTCACAGTCCTGTTCAATAGAGCCATGCTGTTTATACCCAGCCTGGTAAGTTCTTGCTATACCAAATTGGATCGGACTAGCAGATCCAACGGAACGGGCTCGCCTCTGGCTAAAAGCTTTATCTCCGCGGCCGTTTCCACTGGAAGGTCAGGGTGTCCTCCGGGTATAGGATGCCCTGACTTGTCTAACCACCTAGTAAGTGGTAGTTTGTCGTAGGTTTCCTTGTCCAGAAATGAAAACCCGTCTTTGATTTCTGATTGGTTAGCCTGTTTCTCCTCGAGGCGCTCATAAAATTCTGTCTTTTTACTGAGGCTATCTGCGTTCTGGTGCTTGTCACGGGTACGATGCTCTATGATCATGTGGTATCCATCCAGGCGCACGATCCAACGACCAATATAACTTTGGTCCATCGAATAGGTTTTCAGCCAGGCAAGGGCACGATTATCCACACGTAACTTGAAGGGAGCACTCCCCAAGTAGGCCCTGTATTTTTCCACGAAAGTGATCACCGCAAACATCTCCGCTTTTGGTGCGCCGTACTTCATTTCAGTATCACTCAGGATTTTACTCCCGTAGGCTATCGGACGAAGAACCGTTCTCCCATTCCACTCCTGCTCCTGGTGAAGTATGCCCGATATCGCAACCACTGATGCATCCGTGTCCAGCACGAACATCCCCTTATCTGTTGGCATGCCGAGGACCGGTGCCTCGCAAAGTTCACGTTTGATGTTTTCAAATGAAACTTGTGCCTCATCAGTCCAAGTGAACTTTTTGCCCTTGTTTCTCATCAACTGCTGCATGGGGTATATTTTGTCAGCATACCCCTTGATGAACTCTTCAGGATCTGGTCTCACTCCATGTTTGTCCACCAGGCGGCCCAGATATTTTATGGAATCTCTGAGGATTTCACACTTAGAGGGCTTACATTTCAGACCCGCCTGCTTCATGCAAGAAAACGCCTCCTCCAACCTCTCTATGTGGTCTTCTAAGGTTGGTGTTGCAATCACGACATCATCAACATAACACATGATGAGATTCCCGTATTTCTTAGTGACAATCGTGAGTGCCTGGGCCATCAGTCGCTGGAATGTGGCCGTCGCGTTGCACAACCCGAACGGAATCCTCTTCCACTGGAACAATTCTAGCTCGCACGCAAAGCATGTTTTCTCTCGATCTTGCTTTCTGAGTGGCACTTGCCAGAACGCAGAGCCCAAATCCAACGTCGTGAAGAACTTCGCGTCTCCCAGCTTGGATAGGCTCTCATCGATGCGGGGAATCGGGTATGCGTCCTTTATAGTCACTGCGTTCAGATAACGGAAAATACAACAAAATCTGAGTTGTCCCCCTTTCTTTTTCGCCATGACCACGCCACAAGCCCACGGGGACTTCGACGGCTCGATCATGTCTTTCTCCATTAACATCTCGATTTCCTTCCTACACGCTTCTGACTTGTTGGGGGTCATTCTTCTCTCCCCTTCCCTATGAGGTACCGAGCCCTCTTCTATCTCAATCTCGTGTTCTACAAAAATACAGCAACCTATGTCGGCCTTATGTTTCGAAAAAACGTCTGCGTTCCGACTTAGCACCGCTCTGAGCGAATCTAGTTCCTTGTCTGATATTCTACCCTTCAAATGTTCTATCTCGAGTAGGACTGGTTTATTTGCTGCTAACTCTGCTTCTGTCGGCCTCTCAGGAAAGTCGGAGCAACTAGACAGCCCATCATCTGTTTCCGATTTCATTGAAAACAATTTCCTAGAAGATTTCAATTCATTCACTCTCCTCATTATACATTCTTGGTTCGCATGCAATGGACATTTAGTTACATCAAACTCTTTCAAGTTCTCCACACTCTGAAAGTCCGTGTTCAGAGGCAAAACATAGCCAAGTTTCTTTCCCCTCTGTATTGTCACTGTTGTTGCTTCTGTGTTCAATAGCACACTCACACACAGTCCGCTCTGAGTGAGTGAGAAGCTTCTTCCTAAAATAGCCGAGCTTTTATTGTTTGGATTTGGTACCAGACACACCTGTCTGTCATTGCTGAGTTCATTCAAGTTCCTCATCCTAAACGTCGCTACTACGGCTTGGTTTGGTTTTAACCTAACTTTTCGATCCAGAAAAATCGGCACCTTGGCCTGGTTAATTAAGATCTTATTAAGGGGTCTCTTTTCATACTTTCTCTCAGGAACCTTGATCCTAATCAACCCGTCATTGAGATCGATCGTGACATCAAAGTTGCGCACGAAATCCCTTCCTAAGATGAACTGGTCTGATTCGTCCAAATTCTCCACTACTAGGAAGCTCATCTAAAGATGTCTTCCTCCGAGCTGCAGTGAAATGATCGGGGTTCGTCCAGTCACATAGATCGCTCCCTGATTGGCAGCTGCCAACCTGATGTTTGTCGGTATGAGATCCGACCTTTCGAAACCATGTCGGTCCAAGTTTTGACTGGCATGACACTAACCACTGCTTCCGTGTCTAGCAGTCCCTTTACTGAAAGTTGTCTGCCTTGCACGTCCAGCACGTGTGCGGCCAGATCGGCCTCGCAACCTATGTGCACCGCATCTTGTTCGAGCATCTCGTTGTGTCCGATTCGTCTAACCTTCAGCTCCTCTTGACCAATGTATATCCGGCCAATCTGATCGTTCGCATCAGTTATGTGAGCTTTTGTGTAGATATTGATGCCATCCACATTCATTACATCGGGTAAGGGCCATGGACATCGATATAATGTCCATCCACTTTCATCAGCCTCGGACCTCCTGTTGTGAGCAGCGCTCGCACTGCCCTGGAGTCCAGTTTGGGATCTTTCTCCTTCAGGTAGTCGGCATAGATGTCCAGGTGGACAAGTGTAATCTCGGATGGTTCACTCAAGTTCTTGACCACCTGGTGCCCTGCGACTGAGATAATGGACATTATTTTCGTCCCCTCCTTCATCATGCCGAAAGTTCTCCCAGATATAACATTCAGTTTTAGTCCCTGTTTCCTGGGTTCCTCTTTGTCTTCTACTTTCGTCGTTTTACCCAGAATATTAAAACTTTCCCGAAGATCTGTGCTCTCCAGCTCCGACCTTACCCATTGCTCCACTTCTTTCGTGGCTAGGTCCTGTTTGACATTCTGCAGCGCTGTCCTTGCCGCCAGGCCGTAATCCACCTTGAGTGGGCTAGACGACTCTGCCTCCAGGTTCGAGGCTACCATCTCATCAGGCAGTGTCTTTACCTTTTTGGTCGTGAAGGTGCTCGGTATCGTCTCCTTTCTCCGAGACTCGGCATCGTTCATCAGACGTGCTCGACTGGCCTTGACACCCGAAAGCGCCTCTTTGTGGCGGGGATGTTTCGCGTCCGCCACTGCATCCCAAAATTGAGTACAATCCGACTTGAAGTGTCCCTCCAAATTACAGAAGAAACACCTCGGACCATATTTCATGATGAGCCCTCTGACGTACTCTTCGTGATCCTCGTCGGTCGCGTCGGCGTCCTCGAGAAAGTAGCCTATCGCGTTCATGTTCTGTTTGTATGCAGAACACGCGGAAACGTAATGGTCCATCGATACACAATTCGCACACGATCTCCTCTTATCCATGTCATCGCGAGGTTTGTACCAACTGGAGTTCGCACCAGTGTTTGTCCCGCTATAGTTACCATAATTGCTGTAACGGTTTTGCGCCCTCGGTTTTATGAGTAAATACTCGCGTGAATTCATACGCAAATCATCGGGCGTGGGTACCTGGTCAAGTGACAGGGTGAAGTGTGTGGCCAACATCGTCTTCAACTCCTCACTCCTTACTCCGTCCATGAACTTCGAAGCAATCGCCAAGTTCCGCTCGGATATTCTCTCATCGGGATTGCTTCTCCTCCTAAGCAATTCAAGGTCGTCCAAAAATTTGTCTATGGATTCGTCATCTCTTTGACGCCTCTTTTCGAACTTCACCATAGCCTGGTGCCCTTGTACTCCAGAGCCGAAACGATTCAGCAGGATGTCAAATATCTTGAGAGCGCTGTCTCTCTCATTGGTTCTTTTCGCCATTACACAATTTAGTGCAGTACCCTCCAGGTTGCTCGTTAGCGCGCTGCATTCTTGTTTCTCGGAGAGACTCTCTTCCTCAAAGTGTAACTTCATCACCTCTATCCAAGTATCAATGCAGCCGTCTGACTCGTCTTTGTATGACTTCGGCTTTTTCAGTGTCCTTCTTCGCCTCTCTCCTCTCTCGGTTGACTTTGAGAGTTTGGTGATGAATTTTTCGAGAGATCTGTTCAGAGGCTCAAACATCGAGGCATACATCGTTGTGTCCTGTGAGACTGTAGTCAGATCTGGTTGTCTCCGGTGTAGCATCTGCCTCCGGCGGGACTGAATTCGTCCAGCCAGGCCTCGACGGGGCTGCCCTTGGCCGCTCCTTGTTCCTAGGTTCGTAGTTTGTTCTCGAGCTTTGCTGGGCTCTGGCATTGCTGCCCGTACCATCTCCATCATTCGCATGGCGTGAGCGCTCTCTTTGGTTGGAACGCTCCTGCCAATTGCTCCCATTCAGGATCGCGTCAAGATTCCGCATCATTAAGTCAGACTTGGCATCCAACCTTGTCTCCAGGCTAGTCATCGTGTGGGCGTAGGTACTATCATGATCGTTCAACAATCGCTCGATCTCTCTCGTCATCCTAGCCTCTCTTTCCTGTGACTCCTTGTTTGCCTGTGCCAGGCTCTCCGCCAGGCATTGATCGGTGTTGCGAATCAATTGAGCCTGATCAACCCTCGCCTGCGACTTCGCGTGCGTTAGTTCATCTCTCAGATTCTCTCGACCCTGGTGAGCTCTCTCGTCAACCTGATCTATTCTCTTAGTCATGCCCCGTCTCAGTTCATCCAGACCATTCATTACGCCAGCGAACATGTCACTTATGTCGTCAGTGGCCCCAAATGACGGGGTTAGTCCCAAAGAAGATGAGGTCAACTGCGGCTGCAGCCTGGTGCTTGATGACGCACCGCCTTTTTGCTTGCTCATCGACGTCATCAATCTGTCGAACGTTGATGACGCTCCCATCGTTATCCCATCTGTCGTGGGCCTGGTCGGCGAGGCGGACGACGCCTTCCTGCTCATGTCGTTCTTTGGGCACGGTGTGAAGTTCACATCCGGATGGGTTATCTCCGGGTAGTCATAACTGGAAGATAAACCTTCAGTTCGTAGTGACGCCATGCGCTCATCGTACAAAGACTTCCAACTCTTCTTGGCCTTCGAACACGATTGTTCTTCACTCGGGCTTATACTCGAAATCATCGCGTTGTTACTCTGCTTGGCCAGAGATGAGTGGGTATTAGCCGAATGTGAATATTCTCTCCTCCACCTATGACTCTTGGTCTCCGATTTGGACATTCCCTTGAATAACACTTCCTCTCGCGGCTCGACCTCGGAACGCTCCGAGGTCTCCTCCATCCTCTAGACTTCCTCCCGCTCGAGGTCCTCGCTTGGCTCAAATTCGGGTCGAATAAGCGTCCGCTCTCCTTCGTCAAAGGGGTCCACAAGCGTTTCGCTCACGGTTCCGGCTTCGGCTTCGGCGCTCCACCTTTGATCGCCATCGAGGTTTTTCTCGCTCCTTAATTTCATTTCGCTCACTGAAAGATCAGGTTGACCTTTAGTTGATTCGGTTTTGGCAAACACGTCGGAGGCGCTGCTAAACGAGGACTGGCTACGCCTAGTTTTAAATTTTCGCGTGCTGCCCTTGCTCAGCCTGGGAATCTTAGTAGTCGATCCTAACGAGTCCCTGCGCTGCATGCTTTGTGACAAAAAACAATATTCGTATGATTTAATGGCAATGCACACGTACCGCGAACAAGTTCAAGTTAAATTACTTAACGCTGCCTCTTCGATCTCGTAAGTATCAAGAATGTCTCTTAGGTTTCTCAATGACAATCTTAGTGACTCAGTTAGAGTTACACACTCAGGGCCTGCTCAGTATTGATGTAACGCTAACTCAACCCTGTTGTATAGTATAACAGTATCACAAAATTTTCACATGATATAATCAACACACAAAACACAATGGATAATCAGATAAAAATATCCTACAGGTGACAGCGACCTTTTGTCAGCATCAATTTATCGCCACACAATTTATCAATTCACTGCTTTGTTAAAATTAAACAATCTTTGATAAAAAGCAGTGATGGTTCAGAAACAGATCAATAAAACTTAGTCTTAAAGAAAAAGACTTCCCTCAATCGGAACGATCCGAAAGAACAAAGCCCAGGACACAGTCTTCTCAAGTGGGTGTGTATTTGCCTAATACACCCACCGAGGTCTTCTTTTAGGTGCCCTGCGATTGCCCGAGCTGTCCTACTAAGTAGCTCAAGGCAACATCTGATCGAAAATTTCTATAGTCTAAGAAAAAGCTCCCCCACACCCGGACTGCTCCAAGTGCACGAGAGTAGGGAACAACTTTTCTTCTCAAGTGAGTGTGTATTGGTTTAATACACTCACCGAGGTCTTCCTTTATTTGTTCCCGGACTGCCCGAATTTTCCTACTAAGTAGCTCAAGGCAACCACACAACCAAAATCACAATCAAAAAAAAAATTTTGTTCGGGTACTTCTGATACACCCGATCTAGAATCCAAAGTTGATCACGAATTTCCGGGTCAAAATGGGCTCCTATGATCCTAATAAGCACGCCTAATATCCTAATATGATCTTAATCAAATGGATATTTTCCGTTTCCCAAATTGCCACAGAAGGTTTCCTCAAGTTTCTAACAAGGAAGGTTGTTTAGAAGGTTTAAGACACTCCGGAGGGTTACTTCGGAGGGTTGTTAAGACACTTAGCCTACCTCGGAGGGTTACTCCGGAGGGTACCTCCAAAATTTTCAAATTTCTGAACCTCCCTTAGAAGGGCCTTCAGTCAACTTCAGGAAGCGTCAAAACAAGCTAAATTCTCTATGGGGGGCTGTCTTAACTTCTCTGGATGATCTCGTGGAAATTTTCCACAAAGGAGGGTTGCTAAGGGGTTTAGCTGACTCCGGAGGGTTACTTCGGAGGGTTCCCCAAAAATCAAGAAAAAAGGTTATGATACCGCGATAAAGTCTCCAAAAGCGGTCCTCCTGACTTAAAACCAGGTTGGCTGACACGGTCAACCTTCCCAGTTGGATAAAAAGGTGTTTTGATAAAATTTTCTGCCGCTCGGAGGGTTACCTGTAATTTGGACCCTCCGAACCAACAAATTCTAAAAAAAATTTCTTTTCCGAAATTATCAACCCAAAAACGGTTGCGGTTCGGAAAAGTGGTCCAAAACGTCGACTTATGGTACCAAGATTATCCCGATCGGTTGGCTAGTCTTCGAGTATTTGCCAAAACGTGTTTGTCCAAATGGCCTTTTTTCACCACCTATATAGGTTCTGGGAAACTTTTTCCACAATTCCTATTGAAAGTGACTAAAAATTATTGAAATGAGCGTAGTAGCCCTGTACGGCACTGGAATAATGCAAAAAACTGGACCAAAATTGGTTTGGAGACAAAAATTTGGCCAATAACTATCAAATTTGGACCCTCCGATTCCTTCCTTTTCCAATCCTTAAGTCGTTAGCTCTATCCACGGAGCTAATCGGAGGGTTACTCAAAAACTTTTCAGGCAGCTAGCACGCTCCTAATACAAAAAATTTTATTGCTCTAACTCTAAAAACTCAAAAACTCGATCCCCAAAACAGATTGACAAAATTCAGAAGATTATCGAAATTTTGACCGAAAAATTTTGGTTTTTTCCAACTTTTACTGAGTTTTTTCTCACGCGGTTTCTTTAGTTAGGGGGATCGAACTAGGTAGCTACTCCCTATATAAAAGCTTTTTGCTGTTCGGAAAAGCTCGGATATCCAAAAATTTGGGGGTCTATAGTTTGTCAAAAATCAGTAATTTTCGACAAAATTTTGGTGTTTCTTGGGTCTAAATAGGAGATAAGTAATATATAGTAAGGACAATATTCTATTAGTAGTCGTTAATGAATAGTACTATACCCTCCTTTGCACCAAAATACCCGAATTAAGACCCTTAACTCGGAAATTTGTAATCGATGGAGGGTACAATCGGACCGCGCCAATCGTGCCCCCGACCACTTAAGTTTTAATGAAATAGTACCCAAACGATACTAAAATTGCTTCAACGATACCCAACAATCGTTGTGGATGTTGTCCCTATGTCCCTGTTGAGTGTGGAACACGTCGGTCAGCTTGCCACTCTACCCTCCGGTCACCGGCAAAATCACCATTAACGTGCTTAAACACTCAAATTACACTCGAGGGAGGGTATCCAACCCTTCACCAAAACACACAATCTTTTCATCAGAAACGATATAAATCAATCTGAAACAACAACAAATAGGAAGGTCAGATCACATCTCGTCCGGAAATAACATATAAACTGTCACTTTACGTTTTTTACTGTTTTTGGTCTTTTTTGGATTTTTTACAGTTTTTGTATTTTTTGTTTTCAAATAAATTTGTTTTTGGCTTTTTGTTGGTTATACACTATTTTTGTTTGGTTTTACGCTTTCTCTTTAATTGTTTCTGGTCCCGGGACCTTGGGACAAGCGGGCTCATGACTTCCCACCTAACCCTCCGGCCCCCGGAATTTTCGGTGTTAACTAAGTTAAAAAGCTAAATAGTACCAGGCGGAGGGTACGCACCTTCCCCCTAGTACAATAACGGTCATTAAGGCCTCTAACTCAGGCATACGCCCGGAGCGGAGGGTTCGTCGCTGAAACGCCTGCTGATCATGATGGTCTTATGCCTTTGACAGGCCCACCCAGGAGCGCCATAAAAACGTCTATGTAACATTCGCCCAAATACTACACAGAGACGGAGCGTAGAAAAAGTACCTATTAACGACTGGCAGGCGTCAGTTACCTTAATCCTACTCGTTTTTCACCGTCTCGACCTTGCCAATTGATTTTCTGCTCTGTTTAGGGCTAAGTAAAAAGTTACTATTTTTAGGCCATCAGTCAAACGACTTTTGATCAGCTTTCGTTTACATGCGAACACAACCACATAGCTGAGTCTCGGATCCTCAGACTACGTGATTGCCATTAAAAACACAGCTTGAACAACCTATTTTAACATGTTTTTGTGTGACAGTTCTAAATTAAATCCATTGGAGATGGATTGACCCTTTCCTCTTTCTAGCTACTCATATTCTAAAATATCAAATAATACCGGTGTTAATTCAGACTTCTACGACATCCAAGTAGCTACAAAGTTAGTTTTATATAGTCCCTTCACATAAAACAGTCTCTGGGGGACCAAGCCTCCGCTCCCGTAATCTTCCTGAGATAACGTCCTTATCTCTTCCAATTTGTGGCACGGGAGGGTTCCGTGGAATATTCCTTCCCCACTGAAGCTTCCTTCTCCACTAATATCCGCTGCTAAGAGTCTTATCGTATGTTGTTGCCACGATAAGAGGCTTCGTATTTTTCGTCTCTTGTGCGACCGTTTTCCACAATATTTGTCGTTGTTCTATTTTTTCGTCGTTTTTCGTCAAAATGGCCGTCTTTTTTGTACTTCTGAGAAATATCCACAATTCAATCGAAATTTTAAAAATAAGAATTCTGGAATATTCCTACCCTCCTTCGCAATACTTTTTTGTTCCTAAAGCCTTTATTCATTTTATTTCGTGTCGCCGGAAGGTTGCGCTGTGCCATTTGGCAGAATGGCACAAACCTGAACCAATGTTGTTCATCGGATCGACCTCTCTCTGCTCGTGAAATAGCGGATTTAATAATGCATAGCCGCAAAGATCATCTTCCTGAATGGAGGTTAGCCCAGTTCGGCGGCAATTCCTTAAACTGGCCCGAATGATTTGGTCAGTTTAAGTCCACCGTTGATTCCGCCGTACTCACAGATGATACGTAAATGACATACTTAAAACACTCAAAGAAAAAGCGGAGTTTATTCATAGTGGCGTTATGTACAAAGATGCACTGGCCACCTTGCAATGGAAGTTTAGGCAACCACACGCTATTATTGGCGCGCATCTTGATAAGTTGGTTGCTTTTCGACCTTTTAAGATAAACTATTCGAAAATTGTCACTAGTTTCTCCTCTGCCATATCTGGCCTGATAGCAGTTTTTCAATTCATTGTTATTCAACGATGATTTAACGATTGTAAACCTGTTACCCCAAGCTGTTAGTAAAATTCCGCCTTACCTCAAGCAAGCATGGTCCACGCATACTGTAAGGCAAAATTGGTAGCGCCCAACACTCTTAGATGTTAATAAATGGCTGAAAGAAAAGGCCAAAAGATTTCGTGTACTTAACTCTAAGGCAAAAACACAGGAACCAGTTAAACCATAAACAATCAAAGTTTTTGCAGCCAAAACTAAGGTATCTAGTAAGTTACAGGATAAGCCAAAATGTGCGCTCAATCTGAAAAAAACTGTATAAAACAAATTTACTTATGGGTTTTATTGGGTAAACACACTCAGTCAGAATAGAAAAGCATCTTAAACAATTTGCAAAATCGAGATCACAATATCAACTTGTTTCGGTATAAGCTTTTGTATGATAAATTGGCGCAAGCTAGCCAAAACAACCGGTGAATTTTGCAGCCAATACCAAGATATCTAGTAAGTTACAGGATAAGTCTTTCAAGCATTGTGAAGCTGTTTGGTTTTCAAGGAACAGAATTTTATTCACGAGCAAAATACGTAGCTTAACAGAAACTTCGCTTGGCTTGCCTCAATGGCACTCATAGTTATCGGCAATGTTCTAGGGCTAAAAAAAGAACCCGAAGCCAGAGTGCGATAGCACACATAAACTCTTGCTCTAGGGAGCCGATAAAATGTTTCCTCGGAAGGAAAAGTCAATTGACTCAAATAAGGTTGGAATAAATTAATCCCAGGAGAATACAAACTCTTCCACACACGCCGCTGTTTGTAATGTACATGAAATTGAATCGTCTAAAGGCTTGTTGTCGATCGCAACAATTGGTGCGTCCGCGGATGTAGCCAGTCTCCTGACGTTGGTTCTTTGTGATAGTGCGTCGAAACACCCTTGGGTGCCTTCCCCACTCGTTAACCATCTCAAATTAGTAGGGGAGACTATTAACTTGTCAATTAGTGCTTTTAATTCAACCACTGTTGTTGAGACTTAGAGGGTCAAGTTTACAGTTTCCTCCGAACCGAATATTAGTCATTTTGTGTTTACTCTGTGTGCATATATTTAAAACCATGTTTGGATTGGTTTTGAATTAATCAAAATTGCTGATTTGCAGAGTAATTATCCACACTTAGCTTTTATTGAGGACATTATGACAAGACTACCACCATGCCGGTAGAGCCATTGAATTCATCTTCGAAGATGATAAAAACTCACCGTGTTCTGGTCGCCTACCGATAGGTTGGGTCGTACGTGGTCCGTTGCCGCCGTCCAACAGTTCTACTTCTTCGTGTTTTAAGTGTGTTGTTGAAGGTTCCTCCTTGACTGACCAGAATAAATCCAGGTACGAGTTGAAATCCTATTTTGCATTCAAACGACTCGTGCTCGTTCTGCCGCACATGCTTTACAATGGCGAAACCGTTCACAATGGCGAAAGATACATTGGGTCTATGCTTTGGATTGATAGTAATGTCAGCCTAACAAAAAAGTTTAAAACATTAGAGTGAAGGTTGAGTGAAGACCCTGAACTGCGCGAAAGATATGCAGACACAATTAGAGAGGATATACGAAAAAGCTAGGTTGTTACTGTCGAAACGCATGATCCTTTTAAGCCTACCAATCGCCAATGGTATCTTCCGCACCATCCCGTGGTAAACCCCAACAAGCCGGGCAAGGTGCGCCGAAGCTTAAGATGGGACTCATTTGGATTAATGTTGTCATTAAGGCTGATGAAATGAATATAACAATGAGCCCCGAGGTTGCACGGCACTTTCTTCAACAAGTCCTTATTGGTGGGTCCCGATCTGCTCCAAAATTTAGTTTTTGCATTTTTGTGATTCCGTAAGAGGATACATACCACTCCCGATGCGGTAGTTCACTGGAACACTCGCCTTATATTCGGTGCAGGGGATTCGCCTACATGAGCTAATTTCGAGTTGCGAAAAACAGCAATTGATCATATGTCCACACACCCTGAGGACGCTCCAGTTGTAAAAGCTTCGGTCGTTAATATAGCGATGAACCCCGAAGTTTACGAAACAGTATTTTCGTCCGTCAAAAAAATATGCAACGTTGTCGAAGTGGGACCATGTTTTAGACAAGTTAGTTGTTAGCAGAGGTGTGGATTGGCCTCTCGATAACGCAATGGCTCAATGATTGGAAAACCAGTGCCCGAAAATGGGATGACGAAACACCGGAAGACATCAAAAATAAATTTCTCGAATTGAACTCCATTCTCCCACTGTTAGGGCAACTGCCTATTCCCCGTTGTTATTTCTTAGAATCTGTCGACCAAATTGAGCTTTGCATGTTCGATGATACCTCGCACGACGTCTTCTGTGCGGTTGATTTTTGCGTCCGCGATTCTGGAGTTTGTACAAAACTCAAATATTCTTTATCTTTGGTAAAACTCGCGTCGCGATGATGAAAGCGCTATCTATACATAAGCTAGAGCTTCAAGCTTCTCTGCTCGCCACACAACTTAAAGATGATATACTGAAACCACTTACCGTTGAGATGAATCATGTCTACATGTGGGTAGACGGTACTACGGTTTTACACTGCCTAAATTCCAATGACAAATTACCTGTTTTCGTCGCCAACCGTGTCGGCGAAATCCTCAAATCGACCACTATTGATGAGTGGTTCTATGTTATGAGCGGCGATAATCCAGCTGATACCGGTACACGGTGGATGTCTTCAGAAGCACTCAAAGATAGCAGCTGTGTTATTGGTCCGAACTTTCTCAGGATTACTGATTGGCCGTTTTTAGCCAATGAACTTGTGATCATCAAATTTTGTTTGAAGTTTCCTTCTTGTGATGTCGATAATTGCTTGGAGACATCATTTTCTTCGTTGTCCCCGAAGTTACATCCATCAAAGATTCTCAACACGGATTCAATTGGGAAAGGTTTAGTTCCTTTACGAGGTATAAAATAAGCGTCGCGTTTATGTTGAGGATGCTGCCTTCACATGAGAGTTTTCGCGGTAGGGACTTACGGATCACCGACCCCATTGACCTTGATGTCGCAGAAAACAAACTACTCATTTTGCTCACATGGAACCCTTACCCGTTGAGCTGAAAACACTCGCCGCTGCTAAACCGATTAGGAACAATAGTAGGATTGCCATACACTCTCCTATTATCAATTCCGCTGGTATCATTCGTTCCACCGGCCGGATTGTTTGCTCAAGAATTATGGGTTTGATACTAAGCACCCAATATTACTCGACGCCCCTCATACCCTAATTCGCTTGTTGGACTGCAACCTCCACCATAAATATTTTCAGCAAGGTTTAGATTACATGCGCTCCGTTTGAAAAATGAAAAATGCAATACTTGGGTTGCGTCGACTACTTCGGTCTATCGAAAGTCAATGTGTAACATGCCATAAACGCAAAGCAAGTACCATCCAGCCAATTATGTCCGATTTATCTGTCGAACGTCTCGGATACAAGCAACCACTCTTTAATCATACGGGTGTGGATTACTTTGGACAACTTTACGTTCCGGTTCGCAGAAACACTGAAAAAACATGGGGACTTTTTTTGATTCACATAACCACCAGGGCTGTACACCTTGAGAATTTACCATCTCTGAGCACTAGTTCTTGTGTCGTGTGCATTGAACGGTTAATTGCGCGTCGTGGTACACAAAACACGATCTGGTCGCATAACGGCACGAACTTCGTTGGTGCGGAAAAAGAGTTACTTGCCTGCATCAAGAACTGGAACGTCATGGCTACGACCATTGTTGCACGCAAAGGTGTTCTGGTAAATTTAACACGCCAGATTCACATCATCATGGCGGCTCCTGGGAGCGCCTCGTCCGAAGAAAGAAGGCGGTTGCCGAGTTACTGAAGAGATGTTAGACACAACACTCTGGTTAGTTGAGCTGGAATTGAATTCAAGGCCAATCACTCCCGTTAGTACCGCTTCACGTGAGTAAAAATCGTCAACCGCAAACCATTTTTTAATTGGCCACATGGCACAAGCTTTTCTTCGCTTTTACCTGGGGAACACTTCGACCACAAGAAAAGGTAGGTTCGAGCGCAGTCGTACGCTAACTCTATATGGTCTCGTTGGCTTCGCAAATACGTTCCCTCACTGAATAGGCGTGTCAAGTCTCAGTCGTATGGGTGATTGAAACTGATAGTCCGCATGGTGTTACTCTATCGCCCGAATCGTCAAGCTAATTTATGAACAGGACGGTTGCGCACTTTCCGCTCTTTTTCAGGTGCGGAGGATGTTGCAACGCAAATGCAACTAGAGCATAAATGCATATAAAATGAGGCAAGATGGCCAAGCGGACTATTCTAAATGAGGCAAAACAAAGTAGATCATTCCAGAGTAGGTTTGAGTACCCCACCGGCCCATGTATTCACATACTAAAGAAGGGGTTCTCATCCTATTTGACCACTTTTTACTGTTTTTGGTTCTAATTCGGTTCAGCTTTGATTAGGGTTTACCTTAGAAAAAACAATATGTTTCAAGGACGTAATTACCAGCTCTTTTGGCTAGGTTGCGCCATTTTGCACCGTATTCGTGGCTGATTATTGGTGTTTTTGCTAATGTTATAATCAAATGAAACATCATTTATGGGTTTTCGGAGAGTTTAATAACTGATAAATGCTCTCATTACTTCAATCAGTTAAACCTTCAGTTTTTACCAATTTACGGAGATTGAGTGCGCACCTTACTCGACCGAAACAAATAGATCAACCGTGCTCGACCAAAGAAGATGTGTTTAGACCGTGCTCGACCTAAAAAAGTGCTCAAACACATGTTTTGAGTTTCGACTTTCCGAGTTTGGGTATGTTTCGACTTTCAAACAACACGAGGTATCCAAATTTTAAAATTATAATTTAAACTTTTCCGGGTGATGCTTTTTAATTTAAACCTATGATGCTTTTTTATAACAAAGGAAATGTTTTCTTTCAATTTAAATGCCTTGTAGATGAACTATTTTTGAGCTATATGTTGATGTTTGAAAGAAAATTATCTCTCGACTCCGAATTAACGCGGGACAATTGGTATCTTTTGTCCGTGCTCGAGTTATGTTTCAACCGTGTTGGACCGTGCTGGGAGTATGTGTCGATCGTGCTCAGAGCATGTTTCAACCGTGTTCAACCGTGCTCGAGGTATGTTTCGACCGTTTTCGACGGTGATCGAGGTAGGTTTCAAATATGTGCCCGACCAAAACCCCTGTCTCGACTATTCTTTTACGGTCGAGCACTGACATAAAGTGAGCACCGGGAAACAAAATCTTGAAAACAAAACTGATTTACAAGCTCTCCATAATCACTATGTAGACCATATTCTAGCCACTTTTGACAAGAAAAGGCCAAAAGTGGCGTTTTTGGTCACATTTAGGAAAGCTTTGACCAACAAATTGCTTTTATTCCGGCAAACCAAACTTAGTATATATTAGCGCCATATGAGCCTTTCAAATCTTTAGGGTATGTCGGTCAAAAATGGATGTCTTAGAAAAGTTCCTTGAAGAAGACCCTTTGGGTCGTCCGGGCGTCGAATCCCTGAAAGGGGGCGTCCTCGCCACACCCCCATCTTAAATTAGCTATCGATCTTTGATATGGTCCTGATCAGGGGCAGATTTACGGAGGGCGGGGGGTTGACGCCCCCCCCCCCTCAGGGATTCAACCCCCTGCCGACACTAAGGCACCCCTCTTTGTACTGTTTTGAGATATCAGTGTTACGGACCCTACAAATTTTTTAAAGGCACCTTCGGCCGCCAATATAATCTAAATTTGAGGGGCGATCGAGTTTTTGTCAAAATTTTGCAAAAAATTCCTAAAAACGCCTTTTGGGCCTGTTTTTTTTCAAAATTTTGCCTGCGGCGCTGAAAAATTCGGCCAAAGCAGGGTCATAGTATTGCTTGGCGAGAGCTCGGAAAATCAATTTGGTCGACCACAAAAAACAATGTTAGACAAAATTTTCTAATTTATTTTGAAAATCCGCCCCCCTCAAGAAAATCCTAGATCCGCTCCTGGTCCTGATTAAATGAACTGGTATTCATAAAAAACTCAAATAAAGTCAGAACAAATTCAGTCCAAAAAAGGTCTGGATGAGCTTTTCCGATCCACATCATCCAAAAAATTGAGTTCCCAGGGGTCAAACCGGATTCATTTGGTGGCCAAGATCTCAAAAAAAAAATTACGGTCCCAAAGGCTTGAAGTTACCAAATTTTGGTCCCGGTGATCTGACGATAAAACCACGATCTCGACCCAACTTGTGTTTTTAGCTCATTTTTGAAAGTTTTTTGGCGTCTATTTTTTATACAAATCAGTTGTTCTACAAAATCAGTGCCGTGCATGAACGTGTTAAGACTCTGCAAACTGCACAAACTAATTTCAGAAGTTTTTTTCAACAGAGTTATGATAGCTTTGACCTCACTTGATGGTCGTTCCTTCGATGTTCTTGACAGGCCTTTTCAGATCCACCTCTTTAGGGAGTCCTATCATAATTGGCTGTGTACGTGCACTCACTGTGACCTTGGCAGCTTGTGCCTTAACCAACAGACAAGCAAAGTCTTCAGCTGAGAAGTTAGAGCCAACCAGAAGAACTCTTTTTCCTGGAATTAAATCAAGTCAAAGGCCGAGGATGAAAATCAAAGTTGAACATTTAAAGCTGCCTTTTTTAGTTTAACGGTTTGCAGTAAAGTAACAATTCAAAAAGCACCAAAATTTTCAGAAAAAAAAATGAGGGAAAAGCAAAGCTTCACAAAAATTTAGACAAGTTCTTCATAACGCTTTCCGTTCTAATGTTTTTTTCTGGTCCCTCAAAATTTCAGGAGTGTGATATAGTTGAATATTTTACCATTGTATCTCTCAGCATCGTGGAAGTATTTAGCATGTAAAATTTTCCCTGGAAACGTTTCCTGTCCCGGGTAGGTAATGTAGTTTGGTTCATGATAATGTCCAGTGCCGACGATTACGTAATCAAAAACTTCTAGAACATCCCGCCCGTTTTCCTCTGCTAAATTTTTCACTTTTACATCAAATTTTTCAGCTTGTGAATTGAACTTGACGGATTCAATCCATGATTTGAAACGGATGTTCTTTCTAATACCAAAATGGTCTGTAAATTCATTCATATATCGGACGTTGTCGTCCCAGCTGGGAAAACATTCGAACCCGGTGTCTTTACTGGCATCGTACTTATGAAAGGGAAATTCGGGACACTCCTCGAAGTACTTGGAACTGTTGGCTACCAGACCGTAGTAAGCTGTGGAATGTCGCTCCATACCATCTTCTTCCAATCCTTCTACAGGTCTGAAATCATTAAGTGTGTCTTCACCACTGATCATCTGATAATTTTGAGTTACTTCTTTTTTGTTTTAAGCACAGACGATACATTTGTTTGCTCCATCGAACACGAACAAATTATAACCATTTTAGGATAAGAGAACCTTGCAATGCAAGAAAATGTTGAGTGTTTTTCGTAATGAAATTGTATTTTGCAAATAGCTGGTTAAAATGGTGAAACAATTCGTGAAATACTTATCTTTTAATCTGCTCATAAGGAGTACATATAGTTCTACAAAAGTTTATGTACTTTTTGGAAAGTACACCTCTCAAAATGGACCTCCACTTGGGATGTTTACTCGGTTAAAGCAATTGAAAACAAAACAGTGACTATAAAAAAGATTAAAAAGTTCCCATAATACCGAAAATTCCACATTCCTCCAACTTCTGCATATCTCTCATAGCAGGTGACGTCGAACTTGTTCACGTCTAGGCTCTGCAGAGCTCTCAAGGTCATCAGACCAGCAGGACCTGCCCCAATAACACAAATACGAACTTTGTTAGCCTCTTCCGCTGATCCTGTATTAACGTTGAGTTGATTTGCAGTCGGCATCATAAGAAGATTTTTGAAACCGGTTGAAATTAAGAAGAAAAGTGTGATATTGAACTGATTTAAACTTTCAAAGTTTCATTCAAAATCTGTTTTGTTTCAATTCGGTGTTCTTATTTGATAAGCGCGATAAACCAAAATTTCTGCTGAGATACGTTTGCGTATATTATTCACTGGTTATTCCAAAAGACTCACAAAGCTTACTATCAGACCCTCACAGATGAAAATGAAATACTCTGGGTTCAATCAGGCTTTTAATAAGTACATTGTTCGTAAGACGATCAAATACTGGTTTTGGTTCTGAAAACTTAGATTTTTTGGTTGCTTCAAATTTGTGTAATTTTTCGTGTACCAGCAACTTTAAAGCAAACTCAAGGAGAAAAAACTTATTCGCGGGACCCAAGTGTGCTCGACTGAATTTGACAGTCTCGATTGAATTTGGATATGAGTTCACTTTAGCAGCCTCAGAACGAAAACTTAATTTTAATCGGCTTGTACTCTGGCAACTATAGTGCTTGTACTTTGGCAACTATTGTAATATTTCAGCACATACAAAATAAAGAACAATAATTTTCATTCTGTTCTTAAAGTATATGAAAGTTGAAGTTTAGTAACGTTTTCGTTAATTTGATTTGATTCATTTGCAAATTTGTGAAAAATTTATCAGGAAATTTCAAAGAAATGCAATCCAACAGTTGTTCGAACAACTTTTTTTTTTACTGTTCTTGACTTTTGTTCAAGCTGCGCTCGACCCATTTGCTTCCAGTACCCACGGAATTTTCTGTGCAAGATCTGGAATTCTTTATTTCTCACATAAGTTGATTCTCAGATCTGAAAATGATTATTTCAGATCTTGATAAGAATTTACAAATTTCAGATCTGAACTAACCTTCAAAAACAACAGCTCAGATCTGAAATTAAATCTGAGAAACCCTTTGATAAATTAGAGTTTATACAATTTGAGCAAACATTTGAGTTTTAATTTTTGATGTTTCTGCAATACACAATTACGCTTAAATTTACTAGCGGTACAAAAATTCCGAATAATTTCACAAATATATTTTTTTCGAACTAAATTTCTTCATCAACTGTGTTAAAAAGTTTTTTAAAACTGTAAGAAGACCTGTCAAATTTTTGATTTTCATGCGCTACTTATGCATTTCCATTGTTCATCTCATGCTTGGGGAAACATATTTTCGTCTTTTTGTTCCGAGTTTTGAAGATAGTGATAAATATATATACTCGGGTTGGTTTTTTTATTTAGCCTGAAGACTAAAATTTCTCGGATAAAAAAAATTATAA
Source organism: Symsagittifera roscoffensis (assembly GCF_963678635.1). Lineage (NCBI taxonomy): Eukaryota > Metazoa > Xenacoelomorpha > Acoela > Convolutidae > Symsagittifera > Symsagittifera roscoffensis. Next base: position 76,570,698 of record NC_087063.1, on the reverse strand, counting down.
TAAGAAAAGTTTGCCAAAAAAGTTGTCATAATAATTGGTAATGTGCCACCAATTCAGGCAATATTTTCTATTATGATAGCTAGAAAAAAGAATATTTTCACAATTATTATATCGCATATCATTCCACTAAAATTTGTTTTTAATTTCAAATGACCTCAAGAAAAGCTCTTTTTTTGCCAGTTAATCAACATGTAATTTAATTTTAGCGTAAAGTCATAAAAACATGGCTCACTGAAAGTTTGAACTTATGTGGTAAATGAAAATCCAGGCATTGCAGATTTTTTAAAAAAAATCTTGAAGCATTGCGAACTTGAATTAACTAAGAAACCATCAGTTTGAAATTTGGCAAATATAAACTTAGGATGTTTGTCCAAGTAACATATCCAAAAATAGTTGTCAAGGCTGAAATTTGCTCTGTTTTGTAATTGAAAACCGCATATCGTTTTTTATTAAGCCGATCAAACATTACTGAAAATGCTCATACTCAATCGTTTGGATAAGTTGCCGGACTAATTTATCTGTACTTCATTTATTTCCAATAAAACTGCCCGACGTGTAAACTCTAGCTGTTGAAAAACGGCTCGAACACTCAATTGATGTCAATACTTGGTCCGAGTAGTAGATTTGTTAACTAAATTAGAACTTCTTTGATAGTTTGAATTATTTTAGGAGGTGTCACAAATGAGTCGCAAGCAATCGTAAATAGTTTCAGACACGTTATGAACTTTAAAAACAATTAGGACTTGTTCCTTCTCCAAACAAATGTTTTCGATGAAAAAAAAAACATTTGTCAATAAAATTATTTTTAGATTTGAAGCGGAAGTGTGCACTCATTTTACTCAAACATTTGGCAACACTATTATCTAGAAGATCCCTAATGGGTAATTTTGATATACAAAGCTTATTGATACGCCTCAACGCAAAGCGAATATCGGTTTGAATTAGAGCCCTCTCTGATATCTGACTCCATTTCACATTGGAAGGGTCTGAAATTTGCTTGAAAACTTCTACAAAACTGCGCATCATACTTTATTTTTTGATCATTGCGTATGCCGCGTAAATTTTTGGTTCAAAAAGAGAAATCTAATTGATTCCAGAGATAATCAACCTAAATAAAATGCCCAAGCATTTCTTTAAAATAGGTTTTTCTACGTTTTAGTTTTCGAGACATGTTTTTTATGAAACTTTAACATTTCTTTCTCAATAACTTTAAAAACGTTAGAATTTTAATCATAGAACTTTATGAAGTTCTAGAAAATTGAAATCGAACTTGAAATCATTTCAAATAAAATGACTGTTGTTGACAAAAGTTGCATATATCACAAAAAGATACTAGAGTCCAGATTCAAAGTTCAAAACGATATTTCGAGCGGAATCATTCTTGGTAAATTTATGAAATTTTGTTTTCTAGTTTTAAAATTCTAGTTTACTTGTCGGGCAGTTTTAGTGGACTTATATGACGTTCACACAAATTAGTCGGCAATTTATCCAAAGATTTTTTAAACTAGAAAATCAAATTTCATAAACTTATCAAAAATGAAACCGATTGAAATAACGTTTCAAACTTTGAATCTGGCTTCGAGTATACTTGTGTGATTTATGCAATTATTGTCAACAACAGTCGTTTTATTTCAAAATTTCGATCATCAAATCTACGGTGTGTTTTCAGAACGTGTTTTTTATAAATCACCTCCCATTTCACGAACATTTGGGTTGGTTATTTTTTTTGCCGAGTTTTGACGATGTAATTCATTGATTAAGTTTTTTTTGCTCACGCATGAACACGCTGATCATAGTGCTGAATAAAAACAAACGGATAAAATGGACTAAAACAAAACTTTGTTAATCTTTTTTCTCAAATTGGGTTAGTTTTGGCCAAAAAGTGATAAACGCAAAAAAGGCTTGGCTTTTAACCAGCTTTTTTAAGATGCATTTTCATGCAAAATTCAAATCAAAATTAATTGCGCCGTTAAAATGGGTCATTTAATTTGGTTTAAAAATAAGGAGGTAAACAGAGTCAATTGATATAAGAATAACTAAAACTGACCCTGTTTACCTTCTTATTTTTAATCAAATTTAGTTTTAAGGGTGTAACTTATTTAAATTTTTCTATAAATTTGCACTATAAGAAAGCTGATAAAATTCCAAGTTTTTTTTCCTATAAACCAGTTTGAAAAAAAATTAGAAAATTCTGTTTTAGTGAATTTTATCCGGTTGTTTTCAATCAACACTATAGTAGCTTGTTCAGCATAAAATTCAATGAACTGCAATAACATGCACGAACAAATAACAATCTAAATCAATGAAGTAAATAATCAGAGTTCAGCGAATTTTTCTGCTTTTTGCAGAACAAATCACTTCAATAACCCAAACTTTCGTAAACTGCGATAAAGTTTATGAAAAACACAGCTCCGATGATCTTAATTTGGTTATTTGACCTTTGATAATATCAAAAACATATCTGGTAATTTGTTTGTTTGGCCCATTCATCCATTTTTGGTAATCAGAACACGTAATTTGTCAAAAAAAAACTCTGATTTGACCAGAAGACATAATTTGTAAATTTGATGTGTAGAAAATAAAATACAGGGTGTTTCAAATAAACTGTAATGTTATAAAAGCTTCTCATTTCATAACTGTTGATCATTTCGACTTCAAATTCGGTGATATTATGTAGAACAGGCGGAGATTTGATAAAACTCAAAAACTGCGTTGATGAATTGAACTCGATAGTGAATACCCGCGATTTTCCAACTATTTCACGCTTCCACGCAACAAAATTTTTTTTTAACTATTTGTTCATACGTAAATGAAAATGGTTTTCACAGTAAACGAAGAAAAACGGATCATTTGTTTGTTTGCAATTTATGAATCCCCAACTGAGGTTCGGAGAAAATATATCAATGAATATTACATTGCCCCACGCGTTGCATCAACACTTCAACTTACGCAGTTTATCAGAGTGTGGAAACGGTTCCAAGAAAGAGGCGGGTTATCGAAATTTCAAGGGCAGCATCGAAAAAGAACGGGGTTACCAGGAACCGATGAAGCGAATGCCAGTATTATAAGACACTTTGATTTTCATCCTAAAGATTCAATAACTAAAGCAGCAGCTGATTTGGGGTTGAGCCGCACCACAACTTGGAGAGTCGCGAGAGCTGCCAAAATGAAGCCCTACAAAGTGCTCAAAACACACCAAATTAAAGAGACGAACTTCGGCTTGAGACTTACTTTTGGTGTCTGGTGCTTGAGCAAGATTGAAACAGCGGCAGATTTCACATCACGGGTGATTTTCTCAGACGAAAAGTGGTGGGTGCTCGACAACTCTCCAAATTCTCAAAACGATAGGAGATGGAGTTTAGTTAACCCCAGAGAATACGCGGAGTGCAAGTACCAGGGCAAAAAGAAAGTGATGTGCTGGATGGGTTTCCTTCAAGGAGCTGTTCTTGGCCCGTTTTGGTTCGTAGACGAACAGCAACGACCAATAACACTGAACCAGTTTTCGTATCTGAACATGCTGGAACACGACCTCTGGCCAGTCATTCGAGAACGACGAAACTTGAGGCGCATATGGTTTATGCAAGACGGAGCCACATGTCACTGCACGGGACGCGTACTCAGTTGGCTTGGGACAAAGTTCAACGACAGAATTATAAGTAGACGAACCCCTATACCCTGGCCACCTCAGAGTCCGGACCTGAATCCCCTGGATTTTTGGCTGTGGGGTCATCTGGTGAAAATTGTTCATAGTGCGAATCCACGAAGTATTGACGAACTCATGCAAACTGTAGAAGATGCCCGAAATACAATAACGCCCGATAATATCGAAGAGTCATTGAGAAATTTGACGAAAAGATTACAAAGCTGTGTTGCTCAAAACGGCGGACACTTTCAGCATCTTTTATAAAACAATTTTATCAGATATTCAAATCTCCGCCACTTATCTATCTTGTGCAGAAAAAATTGTGTATTTATCTCTTCTCAAAAAAAAGTTATAGCGTTTTATAAAATTACAGTTTATTTGAAACACCCTGTAGAAAAACTCTGATATTATTTTAGTATTAGGACTTTGAAGTAATGTACTTTGAGCAGTTCTTATACCCCTATAGCTCTCAACTAACTCAAAATTGGATTAGTAGGAAATAAAAATTAAAAAATTCCGATTTTATTTTAGTATGAAGACTTAGAGGTAATTTACTTTGAACAGTTCTTAGACCCTTTAGTTTACTGAGTTGTGAAAAACATGATGTTAAGAATCTCAAAAAATCTGATAGAAAAGAGAACCAGACCAAAATTGAACGCTTCTACAGTCGCAGAACATAGAAGTTGTAACTTATGGATTTCAAAAAGCAAATGAACAAACTTTTCTTCACTTTTTTGCCGTTTTCTCTGCAAAAGTTCAAGATATTAGATTGAAACTTTGGCATATGCTCGATGCAAATATTTGGAAGGACATAGCCGGGCAAAAATTTCAGAAATTAACATAGCTAATAATTTTAGAGGCGTTCGCGCTGTGGAAAAATTATTGCAAACAACATATGGTATTTGATTTTATAGGCTCAATTTAGTTTTGTGGTAAGCGAATGATATTGACTTAGGTATTATGCCGCCGAAAATTGACAGATAACAAAATTGAACGAGCTATTTAGTTTGGCGTAAGAAAACGGCTAATATTGCACGAATAGTTTGGCGCTGATAATCGGTAATGACTGCAAAAATCAGCACAGCAATTATTTCGGAAAAATTTTTGTTTCAATCTAGGCACAGGATTTCTATTAGCTTGAAATTTTATTTTCAAGGGTTTTTATTGAAGTTTTTGTTTAACTTTCTGGTAAAAACTCCTGCAAAATTTACTTGGGTCGTTAAAACAGTTCTGACGGTTTCTTGACTCCAGACCAAGTAGCTGTTTCAATTCTGCTATCGGTGGAATCGAAACAGCTGCTGTAATTTTCGGCGACTTAAGAGAGTCAATTTCATTGGCTTCCCAGGGAACTAACTTCTGTTCATAAAGTCATTTTCTCATGTGGTTTGCGAAGATGTTTCCACAGCTAGAACCCCTCTAAAACTAGTTATATTATACTGGTTAGTTTACGCCTTCAAAACAAGATTTTTCGACCTTTGGCCCGGTAAAGCCCTTCCAAAAAGTTTCACATGGCAAATGTCAGAGTTTCAATGTTTTATCATGCTTGATAAGTTTCAATACTTAATCCTGATTTTCATGCTTTATAAGTACTATAGCGTGTTTTTTAACCTATGAGATAAGGTTAACTTATTGGGATAACGTATGAACTTGATTTTTCCTAGCTTGAAGCTTATGTTCTTTTTTCTATATTTTTGAAAGAATATGACAAAGCGTTTGCATATTGTTCACAGAGTGGATATTGTTTTCATTATTTTTGCGTGTTTCATCACGACACAATCAATAAATGACTTCAAAACTCGTAGATGAGAATTGCAAACTTTTTGTTTGGGAATTTGCTTAGAGTAGCCCGCAGTCAATTTTTGAAATATGCAAATCCTGGAAGAGAAAAATTTGAATAAACTGGTTTTAACGAGAGTAGCATCGATTCCAAGGCAAGCTTTTGGAACAGGTCAATGCAGCAGGTTTCGGATGCGCATCAATTCACCGCGACAACCCCCAGACAGCTGCCAAACTGATAACATGCTACAGGATCATATTTTAGCTACCATTGCATCAAATTGCCAGCGCATAGTAAAATGTCCAAAAAATGTTTTTTTTAAACGTAAATACTAAACAAACGAAAGTTTTAATAACAAAAAAAATCCTTTTGACAGCTTTTTTCAAGAAATTATGGGTTTTTATTTTATGACATCCAATTTAGGCCGACCAGTCCTAAATTTTTTCTAAAGGCGCCTTTGGTTCCAATATTTGCTAACATTGAAACCAAGAGCGCGCCGAAAAAGCTCATTTTTTTGTCAAAATTTTCCAAAAAGTTCCCAAAAAAGGGTTTTTGACCTGTTTTTTTTTTAAATTTGCTTGAAGCGCTAAATTTTTGGTCAAAATAGGGTCATTTGGATTTTGGATGTTCTGGGAGAGCTCGGAAAACCAATTTGGTCGATCTAAAAAAAGGTCGATAAATTGACCGAATTTCTGTGATTTATCATTCGATAGATGAAAATATAGAAAATTTTTTATTTTCAATCGGACAGTGAAATGAAGTGAACTTTGGTTTACATGTTTGATGGGGATTTTTTTTATTATAGAACTTTTTTGGTGGTCAATTATACGCTTATCTGTCTTCTCTTGAACAATATAAAGACCTTGTTTATCAAAAAACACTATAAGAATAAGAAAATTTTATTTTTTCAGGTTAATTATTGTTTTAATTGGGAAAGTATTCAGTAATGATGTTCAATTTAGATGTATTCTGATGAAGCAACTCAGAAGACGTCTTTCTGTCCCATGACGAAATTGCAGTTTGGGCATCTGTGCACTGCCTTTTTGAACTCGTTCACGAAGAAGGGAATTAAACAGCAGCCGCAGCCGAACCCAATGAAAAAGATACCCAGACAGATGAGCCAAGTCAGCCCACTGGTCTCATAGTCCACGGCTGTGGTCACCTATAAATATACCCGGGTCAGGTTTTCTGCGTTTTTTCGACCGACTCGACCCAAATGAAAAAAAAAACATTCCGAACGTGTTAGACCGATGAAAAACTTTTCGACGTGTTCGACCGATGAAAAACATTTCGAATGTGTTTGACCGATGAAAAACATTCCGAACGTGTTAGACCGATGAAAAACTTTTCGACGTGTTCGACCGATGAAAAACATTTCGAATGTGTTTGACCGAGGAAAAACAGTTCAACTGAGTTCGAACAAGTAGTAGTTTGAAGCTAAAAGAAGTTGCTTCGAGGAAAAACTTGTCGATCGGGGAAACAGATCAACCGATTGATCAATGAGTAATTTTGAGCGAAGGAAAATTCGACCAAGATAAAAATATTTTGGCCGAAAAAAGTTGAGCCGGAGAAAAGTTTTCCGATCAGGTTCGAACTTGAAAAAAAAACATTACGACTAAGTGTATTTCAATGTTTCAACCATTTTCAACCGAGTAGTTGAGCTAGTCGACTATTTAATATTTCAAACTTTTTAATAACGATCTAAATCCTATTTAATGCTGTATCCATTGTAGCAAAAACAGATGGTAAAAAGAGTCGGCTTTAGAAGAGAAGACAAATCACAAAAATTTTCATTTTGGTTGAACATAGAGAGTGAAACATCAAAATCCAAATTTCAACATAGTCCTAATTCTACAAAATAGCATTTTACAAAAAAAAAAACGAAATTTCTTCTGTATAAAGGTCTCTTGAAGAAAAAACTTCAGTTTTGTTTGAATTTTCTAAAATTAATTTTCCATGAAAATATAATTTCTAGATTTTGTCAGAAAAATTTTACGCTATTTTTTTTTTCATAAAATGACTCTCCGTGGACTATCTTTTCTCGTAAAACTGGCTGTTTCCTAAAGCTCTTTATTTCTGCATTGGATAATGCGCGCATACGACGCGATTCTTGCCTTATGTTGATTAAATAATTTTCCGGTAGATTTGTGCGCTGAAACTTTTACCTAACTAAATTAGACAAAATTTGCTGAATATTTCACCTCACAAGTTTAATTTTACAAGATTTTTTTTGCTATAATCTGAAATTTTCAAATTTTAGCTATCGCTCTAGCTTTTTTTTTCACTCGATTCAATCGCATTTTCTAGAAAGAAAATTACGAAATTTATAAGCAAAGAATTGAAAATGCAAGAAAAATGTCGGTAGTATGAAGTTATTCAAAATTAAACAAATTTTTTTTAAATCTTATGATATTTTCTTAAATCGAAAAGATCGAATGATTCTGTACTACTTGTTCAGCAACCGGCTATTCTTGTTCATTTTTCCGACTTTTATGTTTCATGCTAATTTGAATTACAAGCTCTGTGTCTTAATTTTCTGTCGTCTAACTTACCCTTGCTCTACATGATTGACAGTCTGCTGTTTGAGGGTATCTACAGAAACTCAGTCTGGGACTCATCACAACAGTAGCAGGCATAGGGTAGCCGGCATTCATGGGAGGAGCAGCCGTGTAGCCACCGCCCTGAAACGCAATAAAACAAACGGTGGCGAGGAATATTAGTACCCCACTCTGGTTCTTGGCTTTCGACAGAGCTCAAAATTTCTCAAAATGTCTCCAAAAAAAGCATTGGGAGCGGTGGTGAAGTGATTTCGTCTCCGCCTCTCAATCGAAAAGTCGGATGTTCGAGGTCCACCATGATTCGTGCTCGTTGCTTCAGGGTGAGGCAACAATATCCAACCCAGAAAAATAGCCAAAAAAACTGCAAGCACTTCTTAAGCAGGGGTTTATACATGCAGTTATATAAAGTACTAGCATGAATGGCACTCAACTACGATTTTGACACGATGCTCATAAGTCGGGACCTCGGCAGAGGGTCGGAGTCAAGCAAACGCGAATACTTAAAAGAACGCTTAAACTATTCAATTGAAGCATAACAAATATTGAATAAATCATGTCAATCATTGTGAGAAGGATGTGTCCGAAAAAGTGGCTGTTTTCGTTGACAATGATTAAAAAAAAATATTTTTTTCTCGTTTTTTTTTTCAATTTTACCGTAAGTCAAACTCACATATTGTTGTTGGTGAGTAAATGGCGACGAATACCCCGATGGATAAGAGGGGGGTACGTGTGCTTCCCCTCCTCCAGCCGGCCACTGGTACCCCTGCTGGTTGGGAGGGGGCATCGCTTGTTTGGGATAGGCAGCGTTCTGACTAGACGCACACGTTTCATTCATTCTTCTATTTTTGTTTTTTTTTCTAGGAGCTTTTTGAAACAGGAAACTGATCCGCTTAAAATGTGTCAGCAGAATCAAAATTGGATAATATTTTAAACACTGTTTGCGTTTCAGTGAGAAATGGCTTAGAAACGGTGTTAGCACGCAAACGGTAAATAAATTGGGAAAACTGTGACACGTGAAGCTTTAAATGTTGTTTTTACCTGAACTTGCGTGGTTGGTTGCTTGGGAGTCTTGCAAGCAAAATCTTGGTTGACAGCCATCTATTTATTGAGAAGACAAAAGTGGCTCTTTTACATTCCGTCTTGTTTAGTTTGCACTATAAAAAACAAATTTTGATATAGTCCGACGTTTTCGAAATTTGGCATATTTAGGGGGATTATCAAATTTTTCACAAAATTGACCTCAAAATAGGGTTTAAATATTCACCTGGACGGTGAATAGTAAAAGAGCCGAAGAGTATTTGTATAATTTAATGGTACAAAATAAAGAGGCAATTGACGTTACAATGACAAAGATGACTTTCTTCTGTTTACTGATTGTATAAACTTTACTCTATTAATGCTAGTATCAATGTTGAAAGGCAGCTCCAACATCAAACTACCGATAAAATCGATTACGAAAACCAATGACGATCTTTTATTAACAAGACAAAAAGATATAACATCGATAGCAAAAACTCGAATAAGAAAGTCTGACGAACATTTTTGGAAAAAAAAACAGTCAATTATTGAATAAAATACGGAAAAAAAAGAAATATAGACCTCGAACCAATTTACAAAGCATACCCAACAAAACTATACTGGAATTACTTCTACAAAGACTACTTAGTATTAGAAGAGCCATGTCTGTGAATATTGGAATTGTGGCCGCTTCTCTCAAATTAAGTGACCAATAATTCGAGTTGGAATATAATAGAATTGGGTCGAAATGGTAGCAACATACCCGATTTGGGTCGAAATGGTTGCAACATACCCGATTCGGGTCGAAATGGTTGCAACATACCCGATTTGGGTCGAAATGATCGCAACAAACCCGATTTGGGTCAAAATGGCCGCAACACAAGTCTTCAACCTCAACCCGGCGTGTATCTCAACTTCGTCATCGCACTCAAAATCATCGTCATCGCACTGAGATTTCATAAGAAAAATTGGAATATAATGGATTTATATGACAAAAGGGTTGAACAAAAGGTTAAAGATTTGATGCCAATTATAGATTTGATGCCAAATTAAATTTTCAAACCAATTTTATTGCATTGTAAATGCTTTATAATATTCATAAAAAATAGTTTTTAACCGACTTTTCTTTTATTGTTCCGACCATTGAAGATTGGGAGGAACTTTGAATTCAGGTGTGTTTTAGTTTTTTGTATTCCACGCAAAATCAGGTGCCACAAATAATTACAAAACTGGGTTGAGTGATAAATCATATTAAAACCCTTTCAGTCGTTATTCGGACCACATTAAAAAATTTCCTAAATTTTTTTCTTGTATCAAGAAAAATCGGTTCGAAATTTTTGAGTTTTGTCTTAGTTCGAGCAAATAAAGCAAGCAGGCAGGCTTACTACAGCTGAATGATGAATAATTTAAGACCTTAAAAAACTTTTTTTAAGCAAGTAAAATTATTGTTTGTAGATTTTCAGCTTCATTTTGGGAACCAATAACTTCAAAAAGTTACTGCATTTAAAAAATTTTCGGCAAAAAAAATTGAAAATAATTTTTTTTTTCAAATTTTTTAAATTTTTTTTCCTGTGTTTTTGTTCACATTGCTTAAATTACAATGACTGTCTTTTCGGACTAAATTCTATTTTGTACGTCAGATCCTTTCATCACACTAACAGCACAAAAAAATTGCACTCATTTGGAAAAAAAAACTTTCTAAACCGTAGTTTTCTGAAGACTATGATCGGAACTTTCTGTGCTACTTTCACAGTAGCCCGCTATGCCCATTATAATAAAATTTTCGCAAAAATCCGTTTCAATTGTTTTTTTTCTTTAGGTATACAGTTTTGTTTTGGTATACAAAAACAACGGTCAAGTTTAAATTGAATGAAAAAATTCAAAAATTTCAGAGCAGTTTTTGAAACAAAAACAATTATTTTTTCTTATAATTCATCAAACCTGTAATAAAACTTTTTTAATGGAATCAAAAAAATAAATATGGCATAATCCATTTGAATTTGAGTTTGACTAATCTTACCAGCTAAAAACATAAAACAAAAACTAAACCATACGCCTGCATCAAAATCCTAAAGAGTATTACTACTCATCAAGTAGGATATCCTAGTGAGGAAAAGAAGATGGTCACAATTTTTAATGGTTATGATTTTTATTATTCTGATTTGTATTTTTAATGGGGTTTTCTTTTAAATTATCTTTCCGAAGAGCGCTGAAGCTAAGCAACAGTTCGAGATCAAAATTTTCTTACAAGTAGATAACAAAAAACTGCTTTCAAAGCTCATAAAGCTGATAAAGGCCATTTTATGGATGTTTCCAGATATCAAATCATTTTTTTAGTAGTTAAAAGCCTTTTGTACTCTCACAGAAAGCAATACTTGTTTAGCAGTTGTCGATAACTTCGTTATTGCCAGGATGCCTTTTGACTTGCTTCTGGTACGTTGTTTAGTATAATTATTCAGTTCAAGATGTTCGGTATAATGTGTTTGGTATAATTTTGGGACAAAAAACTGTTCTCTTTTTTCGATCTCAATTCAAGTAGTGCGTATTACTGTAAATAGGAGATTAGTACGTATTATTGTAGATAGAAATACGTTTGTTATCTAATTACTTGCAAATGTTTGTAATTCGAACTGAAGTACCAAAAGCGAAGTGATCATTGAAAAAGTTAGTACTGATAATAATAATTAGAGTTTTACCCGGATTTACACTAAAAGCATTTATTTGAAACCTTTTTAAAACTTTTTCTAAAGAATATCTGAAACTATCACTGAGATTTTTCTCTGCTTCTTACATCATACTATCATCAAAAAATAGCACTATCTTAGATCTATTATTTATTTTTGGAGGATCATTGATTTATAACAAAAAGAAATATGGTCCTAAAACAGATCTCTCAGCCAGGCGTAAGTCTAAAGTGCTCATTTTGTAAATTACAAGCGTGGCAAAATATCATGCACTTTAATTTTGTTCGAAATCGAATTGAGGCAGCTAGCTATTTTTATTAATTTCCATAATCGACCTAAATTGCCACACAAAACATAATTTGATCAGTCCAAAATTCAAAAGTTAACCAATACTTAATTTACCGAAACAGATCTCTGAGGGACTCCACGTGCCAAAGAACGCAAGGTTGATTTTTTGGATCAGCTTCAACAGATTGATACCTATTTTCAAACTATGTTTCAAGAAGGTTAAGAAAACGACCTCTATAACCTTATTTTTTCTTATTTTGTCAGAGGTAAATCATGGTTGATGGTTTCGATTGCTTTATTTGAATCAACATAGCAAGATCTTTTGGACCATTGTGTTTCAGACCGAAAGTTTCATCTCTACTGTATTCAGTGAGTTCACTCAAAGCATCCTCACATTCCTTTCTTGGTTGAAATCCGAAGTGTTTTGGATATAGTATGTTTTTTTTTCTGGCAAAACTGAACATCCCATTAAAAATTACTCTATCGAAAATTTTGCTTGAGGAACATAACAAACTAATTGTTTAATTGTCAAAAAAACTTTCTTTCCACCTTTGAAAGTAGGTATGAATTTTACCACTTTTCAGCCATCAAAAAAAAACTTTGCATTGCAAATATACTGTTTAGAAAGGCTGCAATTAAGTCTGAAATTATTGCCCCAAGAAATTTTAAAATTTTATAATTCATGTCATTTACGCCATCATGACCAACGGATTGTTTGTTTTGTCAGCATGTTATTTAATTTTTCAGCTTTTTCTAAGATATTTTAGTAAGAACCATTAAGTTTTCAACTCTATCTAAACTTTTTGCTGCTTTTTTTTGCTCGAATAATGGACTTTGCAATTTTTCTCCTTTCAAAGCAAAGACCCATCATCAGACTGAATGAAATAATAAAAACTGGGGTTCATAGGGTAGAGACTGCAAAAATCATTTAAACAAGGGTGACTGACATACATCCAGATTCAGACTATAAGGCCAAATCAAAACCGGTTTCAGATCGTGTGGGTCGACAATGAACCGCGATTACACCATGGGAATCAAAAAATTCAGTTATCGGCCATGGAGGACCAAAACATCCGGCTTCAGAACGTTGTTAACAAGCCATATAGTTCAGATTCTCAGTATCGACAAAATGTTGGTTCAGAACGACGTGAAATCAAAATCAAAAATTCAGTTTAAAACCGCGCAAACCAAAAATATCTGGGTTAAAAAACAATGGTTTTAGATCGTATGGATTGACAAAGTTTCGGCTTCTGACCATGGATTACGACAAGACGCGGCTTATGGTTTTTTGCCGTTGGTACATTTCATGCATTTAATCCATTTGGAATAGACTACCTACCACCTATAAATGAATATTTTTTTAAACGAAACTCTAGTGCGGATCAAAAACAAAACTCAAACATTTGCAGATAATTTCGATGAAGTTTTAATCATCAATCAGGTCTAAGGTACCATATATCACAGTGAGTTGTCTTTTTTTTTATAAATTATCATTTCAGAAAACAAAACCAATAATCATTTTCTCAGCTTATGAATATCCCTGCTTGAGATACGGTTTTGCTTTTAAATAATGTTCAAAAATTGCAATAGGTTTTGAGGATGCAGCTATCCGGAGTCTACGTTTAACAATTTGATCAGAGCATGTGAAATCCAAACAAACACTGATTCAGGAATTAGGATTAATAAACCCAGTCTTCCACCGTGACAAACGTTACCATTCCGCATTCAGATCATTGGGACCAAAAAATCCGGTGAACTGACAAAATTTGGGCTTCATACAAAATTTATTGTTCAGAACGCCATGGAGATCAAAATTATGCAGTTTTAAGCCGTGTGGAGCAAAAAAAAAAAGTTTAAAAACCTGGTTTTAGATTTTATAGATAGCTTTGACAAAATTTGGTTTTAAACTTGGAGTACGACGAAATCCGGTTATGCGTTTCACGTGGGTAATGTTTATGCTATTCACGCTACAAAGCATTTTTCGTTTTAACGCCAAAAACAGAGTACATGTTTTTCATTGCCTAAAGAAAACCATTTTCACAAAGTAACTAGTTCGTTACATTCAGTTTTATAATTTTTCAACAAATCTGCTGGCTTTGCTATGATATCTTTTGTTGTTCCGACTTTCGAAGTCACTGAGGAATATATATATGCTCGGATTCATTTTTTCAGACCAATTTTACAAAAATCAGACTCCTCGGGGGTCGATCTTTTGATCTGCACAGGCTTGCGAGGCGTCAGTCTAAAGTGCTCAACTTATAATCTACAAGCGTGGCAAATTATCATGTTCCAAATTGAATTGAGGCAGCTAGCTAGTTTTATTAGTTCCATAACCGACTTAAGCTAAATAAAATACAATTTGATCATTTGTATTTTCAAATTGTATTTTATTTATCCTTCTAAAGTCGAATAGTTTTTGCCATTACTTAATTTAGCAAAAGCTATTCGAGACCAATTAAATGGCAGTTGCAACATTCATGCTTTTGGCTGAATACGAGCAGTCTCGTTCGATTACATCGTCGTTGACTTAACCGAACGTTTTCTCATCCTGACTTAATGCGATATCAAACTTGCTGTTACTCAAGTCTGATGCCGCCTATATGATTTCCGCGCATCTAATTTTTGCTCAGATGTAACATTATATCGAACTGTAAGTACTTTTACCCACGACTGCAATCATGTTTAAAACTCAAGACCAACTATTTCGTTTCGCTCAAGTCTATATTCAAGCTTCCCACATTGAAGTTTCATGAAAAATAATCGACAATTTTGGATTTATTGTCGGTGTCTCAAAAACTCGAAAACAATTGATTCTAATGAGTTTTGAATGGTTTATGTTGTAAAAATGTGAAAACATTTAATTCCATTTCTATTTGATAATAAAAATTTACTTTATACACTTTTTCAATGTGCAGATTTTCAAACAAAGTTTGGAAATTTTGTCAATCTTTTTTAGGTGGATCCAATTGTTTTGACGAGCACTCCCAGAACATTATAAAGACCCTATTTTCACACAGGTTTCAGAAAAAAAACAGGTCATTTGTCGTTTTTCAACATTTTTTGAAAATTTATGACCAAAAGTTTGCGTTTCAATACTAGCAGTTGTCGGCCTTCAAGGCGCCCTTAGAAAATTTGATTTAAAAAAATACCAAATGGAGGTTTGGTTGTGGAGGGGGTCGAATTCGCAAGGAGGAGAGTCCGCCCTCTCCATCAATCAGCTCCGAGTATATGATAAGAAAAAAAAGAAATAAACTTATTTCGCAAAATGATATACTTCGCTTATGATAAAATATTAAATGAACCAAATAACATGCCTCTTTTCATTATGGAACAACTTTTAGGACGGATTAATTCTCCGCTTACTAGTTAATAGGATGAAATACATCGCTCTTTAATTGTCTCAACTTTAACAGCCATAACAGCAAACTTTTTAACAGCCATAACTTCAAAGATATAATTTTGCAGCGATCACAAATAAGAAAAACTATACCAATTTGAGCTCAATACATTATTTTTTTGGCTACAAAGCTTTCGTATACTTTTGCTACCAAAATACTTTTTATGTAAAATTTTAGTCGTTTATTTCGAGCTGAATTTGATTTGAATATCCACGTTTTTGATCAACGCATGGATTTTTGGGCTGAGTTCTATACTAAGTTGAAAGAAAAATGATCACAAAAACAAAGTTTTGAAACAAAAAAGGGGGTTTTGCCAAAAAAAACACACAATGTTTTGAATCATATATTGAGAATTTTCATACAATCGTGAACATTTTTCTCAGTTTTTCATGAGTTTTACCCAAACTCTATCTTTTTTAGTTTTATCATGAGAACAAATTGACAAACCATCCGCTAGATCCCTCCGTGATTAGAGTATATACTATGGGCGAAGATTATTTAAAACAATTGGTTATTGGTTTGGATTTAGGTTTTCCTTTGGGTTTTTAATTTTGATTTTTTTTCCACTTAATTTCAAATTTTGCTCATTAAGTTCTATTACAAGAAAAATACATCAAAAGTTTCGATCTAAATTATTGCCCAAATCTGAGAACTACAAATAGTAATAGAAATTATCATTTTTTGTTTTCAGATTTTGAGTTTGTTTTTCTTCCCATTTTTTCTTCAGATTTTGCTTTTTGGCACAGAGCGCAAAAAAAAATTTAAATATACAACTAAGATTTTGCACGAGCTAAAATTTTGCACCAAAGTGTCAACTACAAAAAAGTAATTATTGGTTTTAAATTACTTGATATAAGTTTCAACGCTAATATTTTGAATTACTTGATCATCAATGATCTTCATGAAGGTCTCCTACTCGACAAAAAAATATAACTAACTCAAAATCTAAAATCTTGCAGTAATTTTATAAAAATACAAAAAAATAATTAATTTAAGATTATTTAATGATTAGTTTTTCAAAATAATCCTATTTTGGTTCCTGCTTGCAACAAACTTCAAAAACAATTTACTTAAACTCAATTCAAGATCATCAGGATTTTTCTTAGATCATTACCAATTTCAAACAATTGAGCAAGGTATATCTTTGCTCAAGCTCAACCTTATTTTCAATTATTTGAATCCAGATCATCAAAATTTCTCTTGGATCTCTAAACTTTATCTTTGATGAATCTGAACCATAATTTTTCATTTATAACTTATATTTAAATTAATTTTCAATTTCAGATTATAAAGGATTTCCTTGGAACTCTGAAATAAATTTATAAGTTTACTCCCATCTCTTACATTAGTTTCTAAGACCTCAAACGTCGATTCACTTTCCAAGCTCAAATCTCACCATAGATTAATAAACTTTTTCAACAAACTAACCGTTTAATTTAGGCTAAATAGTGAAGAACTTCGGTTACTCATCCTTCACTTGAACCCTATATCTTAATTGACCCAGGCCTAGAACAAATCTAAGCACGAGTAAGAACTAAAGTAGTATCTAACGATCTACCTGTGTTCTAGTTATGCCTGAACCTTGTTGATTGATTTAACATTCTCCAAACCTCGATCTCATATCAAACCCCATTTAGGTAAGATTAAGTTTACTTAAAAATAAATAACCTTACATCCGTTTAAAAGCAGTAGAAAAACCCTTATATCGAATTGATATACTCTCTACCCAACCAGTCTTGCCAGTTTGCTAGCGATGACATCCTTTTTTCTAAGCATTTAATTGAAAGCTTTGACCAAATACTGGCACTTTTTGGTGTGAGCTACCCCCTCAAACTTAGTAGATATTAGCGCCAAAAGCACTTATAGAAAAGTTTCATGATCAGTCAATAAAAATGGGTGTGACAAAATAGTACCAAAATTTGGACACTTTGAGTGGCCAGGGTTTCGATTCCCTAAGCCCGCTACTGATTGTAGTTTTAACTAATTCTTAGTTCAGAAGAAAAGCTTACTCAAACTAATTTATTATTTCCCTCATTTAAAGAGATTTATCTATCGTACACTGTTTTTGTCAGACAGATTTTGCAAAGTAACGTTTTTAAGCACCAATATAAGCTACCTCTCGGGTGTAAATGTTTTCATAATCCATCATTATTAAAACATTTTTAGACTAATGTGGCGCTTGCAAATTGATGAAGTTTTTAGACAAAAAAAATAATAAATCAGCCAATTATCAGGTTCACTTTTTTGTTTTGCAAAAAAATCTGAATGTTCCTGGTTGAAGATTTTGTAACTTCATTGATTTTATTGAATATCTATCATATCTAATCAGCAAAGTTTCAAATTTTGTTCATTTTTGGACTTTTAGTTGGATTTTCATAACAAAAATAGAGGTCTTGTGCAAACATCCGCTATGTCAAACATCCGCTATTTCAAACATTCGCTATATAATAATTTTGTAATAAAATCAGCTGCGTTCAATCAGCTGACTTCGAGTTAAACGACTCTCGGCTTAAGGTCACGTGCTAATCGCGCGTCGGCGATTGGCAGCGCTAACTAGCTCCAAATTTCATATAGAAGTCCTACCCTCTTGACGTTACTGCAGCGGTCATTTTTAATTCGGCCAATACACCATCTTTTAAGCGAACGAAAGATATCGGATCTTTGACCTATTTTTTGGAAAATGTCGAATGTTTGCCCTAGTAAAGCTGTTTTTTGTTTTTTTTTGTACAATTTTTTTGGTTTTTTGGATGCTTGCACGGAACCCCAAAAGCATGTTTAATTTTTTGTGAGTTGTTTTCAAAATAGACCTCGTAATTTTTTCGCCGCTGCTTCGGCCGTAGTGCAATTCTCCCGATAGTTCAGAATATCGTTCTGTCTATCTCTCGTCCACGCTTGAACAATGTGCCGTCTGTCCAAGTCTTTCTTGCCAACCAGTTCGCCAAGGGCTATAATTCGCTCACTTTGAAAGTTGATTACGTCTTGCAAACCCTTCAGTTTGCTATCTGCTTCTACAAATTGTTCAATCTCTTCTTCCATTTCTGTGGGACCAGGCAGGGAAAAATCACCTGAAAAATAAACACTTTTTTATCCGACTGTATTTTATTTTGTGTTTTTGTTATTTTCATAATGCAAATGTCAAATGTGGAAGTCGAAACAAAATGGCTTTGTTTTTCGGTGTGTCTTTCCGACAAAACTGGGATCGTGTCATTTCAATTGAATTGTCAGATAGGTGTTTTTTCAGTCAGACTCAACGTATGTAACATTTTAGAAAAAGTATCATTCGGAAAATTAGCCCTAACATCTTATAACATTATTTCAGTTTAGCTAAATTCAACGGCTCAAAATCTTTATCTCCACCGTTCCCTCCCTCCCCCTTGACAACTTATACCATACTGTTTTTTGAGAACATTCGCTACCCGAGTTTAATGGAGAAAAATCGAATATAATGGAAAAATGTTGTCTAAAATGTCATTAAAACCAAGTATTTTTTGCAAATTTAGATCATGAAATTGAAATTATTGTAATTGACCATTTTCGTAAAACAAAATTCATTAAAAACCATTACAATTGATTATATTGGATCATAATTTTTATTTTAATTGCAAATTTATTTGCAAAACTGTCAGAAACTTCTGCTATACTCACGGCCTGCTCGAAATCTAAACCTTAAAATTTTTATATATTTTGCGTGTACAACTCCGCCACCCCTGCAATTACTACTCAACCGAACCCTCCCCCCTCCGCGTTTACAAACCCGTCAGACCACCACCAATGTGGAAGGGCGTTGTGCTCAAACGCGATGAAGGGGTTGTAAACGTTGGCGGGAGACGTACAGGGGTTGGGGTAAATACGGGTGTCTATAAGAGGGGGTGTACACGTGGGAGAAATGGGGGGCTTAAACGAGGGATGTAAAGTTGGCAGAATAAGGTGCGAAAAGTGATGTAAACGTGGAGGGGGTTGTCATATTCTTGAGCGATGGCAAGAAATGTAAATTAGATCAAAGACATTATATAAAGATCAGTAAAAACATGGAAAACTGAAAAATTCATCCAAATCTCAATAGAAAGTGTAAAAAGTCCCAGGTTACATTTTGAATATACTGCAGTCGTGTCTGTACTAAACAGTCCAGTACAAAACAGTCGTGTACCTGATAGTCCAAAAAATTATAGTAAAGTACAAGAAACTGTCGCATACAAACTAGTATCGCAAATAGTCCAAAAAACAGTCCCATTGATCGTAGTGATAATTGTTCCAGAAAATTATTTAAAAAATTTCTCTTGGATTCAAAACATTTTTTTCCAAATAATTCGGTTGACAATGGGTAGTACAGCAGAGAAATTAGAACAACCTAGATAACAGCAGCGGCCACTCATGTGAAGTTATAATACGCGAAACATAAAAGTTAACGCAATATTTAAAGTTCTTTTTTTTAACCTATGCAAAAAGAAACAAGTTCTTCAAATTGTTCCATTTACGAACAATTGGCAACACTCAAAAGAAACGAAATTCTCATAGCTGGAAATTATACTTACAAACAAAAATTTTGAGTTTCTGATCTTTAAAGGGTATGCTTATATTAAGCACCGAATATTGTTAGACAACTCCTTTTCGTGGCGCTGCGCACAAAGTATCTGCATGGACGTGTGCTTACAAAAAATGAACGCATTGAGATCAGTAAAAATCACTGCCACTTCCCCCATCCGGCTGTCATCGAAAAATGTAAGATCAGAAAAACAGGAGCAGCAGGTTTGGATGAAACGCCATGGCAGACTACTTCTGCAGGCCAGCATAATGTGAACCGAGAAACAGCTGTCCAAGTTATTCTGCTAATCAGCAATCTGTAATTAGAGTTCGACGCAAAAAAAAGACCAACGATGGCAGAGACAACTTCGCTGACTGGCTCTGAACTACCACTGGTCCCACAGAAAACTCACGATGGGGAGCAGTTTTCTTGCAAGATTCTGGTCCTCATTTTGCAAAATTGGTTATTATGTTCGCCACGTTACGTGGGTTAGACCTCCTAATTCTATCAGATTATTGGTTCTGCGATTGAATGTTTTCAACTGCTCGCAATATAATCTATCAACTTTAAACAAAACACGTTTCAGTTGAAGTATGCCTTATTCCTCTTGCTCACGCTCTACTACCCGACAAAAAGGAATCAACTCATTGTCGCCTCCTCAAGGTTCAACTCGAAACATTGAGTCCCCAAAACCGTTTCATTTTATTTTGATGTAACTGTCCGAAACTCAATAATAGCTGCCCATCAGAGCGCTTATTTTCAGTTTTCTTTTTTATCAGAGTCACAGCGTCTGGCGACATGTTCAGTCGCCAGGCAAAATTCACAATTACAACATTGGCCTAACTTATTCGAGAGCTGAGTTTAATTGAACAGCATTTCTGCACGTAGAGGACGTTCCTGCTGCGTTTGAGCTTCTTCAAAGTATGGCATCTGAAGAAAGTCAGCCGATATTGAACTATTTCGAGGACACATATATTGAGAGGCTGACATCTTAAGGACAACAGAAGCCCAGATTTGACATGGAGCAATGAAGTTTTGCCGGGGATTCGATCTTTTGATTTCTAGATGTGAGTCGAACGCTTTAATAACTAAATCTGAGGCCTTTGTTTTTGATCTGACTATTGGTTCTTTGATCTTCATTTAGGCTCATGTTTGGTTTTTAAAAGCGTAAATCAGTTCTGTTAGTGCCAAAAGATCAAGGTCAAAAAAATTAAATGGTTTTGGAATGTTTTGAATGAGACTGTTTTTCAGAAATTTTTTGATGTTTCGGACTCTTTTGTATGGGACTGTTGTGTATGGGACTGTTTTGTATAATGGGACTGTTGTGTAGGACTGCAGTGTTTAAAATAACCCGAAATTTATTCAAGCACAATTGATTATAATTGAATGAAAGGATTTTTTTGATTCGACAATTAAAAATTTATAATCCATTTATATTCAAATATAATCAGTTACTTTCAAATTTTTAGAAACTGAAAATGAAAATCCAAAATAATCGATTATTATCCATGAAACTCCAGTGCGGGATAGGAATTAATATTGGATAAATAGTTCTTTTTTCGCAATTTTTTGGCTCTTTTTTGTACGGAAACTACTGGCTGGAGCATTCTTTGCGACACGCAAAACAGCGGGTTTACCAAGTTTTTAAATTACACCAAGCAACTATTGGACTAAGTTAGGTTCAAGTTAGAGCGCAAAGAACAGAGTTATGGTATGCAAAGCAAAAAATTATTGAGTTCCATAAAAATGGTTTGGTTGGTGGTTCGGAGTAGAAAAATTTACCAAAATAGAATCTGTCAACTTGGTTTGCAAGACGTTGAAAAGATCTACACTCAAATTCTGTACTTATCTTCACTGTGCTAACTTTTAATCGTTAATAACTTTTGTAATTTACCGTTTATAAGTTTTGCGCATAAGTGACCTTGAACCCAGTAGATTGAGAAGCTATACAGAATTGTTGACATGCCAATAAACATTAGCCTCGGGCATTTCGGATGCACGACTTGTTTGTACAACTCCACTGCCAATTTACGCCTTCTCACCGTCTGCAGACTGTCTTCCAAAAAAGGAAAGTCATCCAAATAACCAGTACAGTAGATTATGACATCGTAACAATCAGTGGCACCATCTTCGAACCTAATCAGCAACTCGCTTTTCTTGCAAGATTCTGGTCCTCATTTTGCAAAATTGGTTATTATGTTCGCCACGTTACGTGGGTTAGACCTCCTAATTCTATCAGATTATTGGTTCTGCGATTGAATGTTTTCAACTGCTCGCAATATAATCTATCAACTTTAAACAAAACACGTTTCAGTTGAAGTATGCCTTATTCCTCTTGCTCACGCTCTACTACCCGACAAAAAGGAATCAACTCATTGTCGCCTCCTCAAGGTTCAACTCGAAACATTGAGTCCCCAAAACCGTTTCATTTTATTTTGATGTAACTGTCCGAAACTCAATAATAGCTGCCCATCAGAGCGCTTATTTTCAGTTTTCTTTTTTATCAGAGTCACAGCGTCTGGCGACATGTTCAGTCGCCAGGCAAAATTCACAATTACAACATTGGCCTAACTTATTCGAGAGCTGAGTTTAATTGAACAGCATTTCTGCACGTAGAGGACGTTCCTGCTGCGTTTGAGCTTCTTCAAAGTATGGCATCTGAAGAAAGTCAGCCGATATTGAACTATTTCGAGGACACATATATTGAGAGGCTGACATCTTAAGGACAACAGAAGCCCAGATTTGACATGGAGCAATGAAGTTTTGCCGGGGATTCGATCTTTTGATTTCTAGATGTGAGTCGAACGCTTTAATAACTAAATCTGAGGCCTTTGTTTTTGATCTGACTATTGGTTCTTTGATCTTCATTTAGGCTCATGTTTGGTTTTTAAAAGCGTAAATCAGTTCTGTTAGTGCCAAAAGATCAAGGTCAAAAAAATTAAATGGTTTTGGAATGTTTTGAATGAGACTGTTTTTCAGAAATTTTTTGATGTTTCGGACTCTTTTGTATGGGACTGTTGTGTATGGGACTGTTTTGTATAATGGGACTGTTGTGTAGGACTGCAGTGTTTAAAATAACCCGAAATTTATTCAAGCACAATTGATTATAATTGAATGAAAGGATTTTTTTGATTCGACAATTAAAAATTTATAATCCATTTATATTCAAATATAATCAGTTACTTTCAAATTTTTAGAAACTGAAAATGAAAATCCAAAATAATCGATTATTATCCATGAAACTCCAGTGCGGGATAGGAATTAATATTGGATAAATAGTTCTTTTTTCGCAATTTTTTGGCTCTTTTTTGTACGGAAACTACTGGCTGGAGCATTCTTTGCGACACGCAAAACAGCGGGTTTACCAAGTTTTTAAATTACACCAAGCAACTATTGGACTAAGTTAGGTTCAAGTTAGAGCGCAAAGAACAGAGTTATGGTATGCAAAGCAAAAAATTATTGAGTTCCATAAAAATGGTTTGGTTGGTGGTTCGGAGTAGAAAAATTTACCAAAATAGAATCTGTCAACTTGGTTTGCAAGACGTTGAAAAGATCTACACTCAAATTCTGTACTTATCTTCCACTGTGCTAACTTTTAATCGTTAATAACTTTTGTAATTTACCGTTTATAAGTTTTGCGCATAAGTGACCTTGAACCCAGTAGATTGAGAAGCTATACAGAATTGTTGACATGCCAATAAACATTAGCCTCGGGCATTTCGGATGCACGACTTGTTTGTACAACTCCACTGCCAATTTACGCCTTCTCACCGTCTGCAGACTGTCTTCCAAAAAAGGAAAGTCATCCAAATAACCAGTACAGTAGATTATGACATCGTAACAATCAGTGGCACCATCTTCGAACCTAATCAGCAACTCGCAGCGACATAAAAGAGTTCAAGAAAAATTATATTTAATAATTATATATTTTAATAAATTTCTTCAAAAGTTATTGATCAAACTGGAAACTTTTTTGAAGTTGTTTCATTTCCCGTTTAGTGCAGTTGCTAGTCTTACATTTCAAAAATTGTTATTTTTCACATAATAACTCAAGTTTTTGACTTTTCTCTTTTTTCAATAAGCAGTTTAACATTTTGTTTAATTGTGTTTTACCATCACCGTGGTAAGAAATCGCCGTTCGCCCAATTCCCCTCATCCCTCTCACAATCAAGTAGGGGGGGGGCTCAAGGGTTGAACGGGGGTGGGAGTTATTTAATGGTTGAAGGGGGAATGGTTGAACATGGAGTAACTCAACATAAGCTCTGCCACTTCTTGTAATCGTGTCGAAAAAATATCAAGTTTCATGGATTTTCGTTGAGAAAAAAATCAATTAACTTGGAAGAAGATTTTTATAATTGATTATTTAAAAAAAATGGTTGTATTTCACTTAAAATGGATTTCAGTTATAAAGCTAACATCAATATTCAATTTACTATGTTGTCCTATCGTTTCGTCTCTAAAATTTTTTTTATAATTTATCAATGTCGATGAAATTCCAGTGCGGGCTCAATTCAATGGAAGTTACTTTTATATAAATCGCAAATTCGCCGATCTTTGATTTTTATGGTTTACTTTCATGTCAGACATCAGCACGAAAAAAAAACAAATGAGATTTTAGAAACAAAAGAAGGATTTCATATAGCTGTTTTCAATTTTTCTTCAGTTATGTTTAATAAAATGAAAATCAAAATTTCTCGTGCTGAAGACTGATCTGAAAAAAAAACCATAAAAATCAATGATGTGCGAATGAGTGTTTTATATTTAATTGAATTTAATTCAATTTTTCAGTATCTAATCAACTTCTATTCTTCGATGTCACCGCGTTCTTTCACATAAGAACAATACCTGTTGATCAATCCTTGCAAATTTTTCAAAAAAATCAATCCTTTAGAGCTGTCTTTCGGAAAAAATGATGTGTGTTTTTTGTAATTAAAGGTAATTTTCTCAATGCAAAAACCCTAGATTTCAAAAACTATGGTTCGTTGTAAACAACTATACTCCAGTAACCTTAGCTCACAAAAACACTCACGAAAGTATTATTGCGTGAAAATTTTTGCCTAAGGACGTGAACAAAACAAATCAATTAAATAACATTTTGAGGCTTGAAACTGACTTTTTAACTACCATTAATGTTCATAGACAATTTTGTTGATTTTACGCACCATATACGAAAATTGTATATATTAGTAGTATGCATATAGTGCGTTAGGATCGGGGGGGGGGGGGGTTGTCATACATGGATGACCATTAGGTATAAATCATAATGGTCACCATGTATTAAATGATCAGCAATGGTCACCATGTAATAATCCTAATTGTCACTATGTATAATTTTATACCTAATAGTCCTCATGTAAAACTTCGGTATATTATTGAGTATTCCCACTGAACGTTGTGGTTACATGTTTGGTGCGGGAAAGGATTTGCCAAATCTTCGTTCTGAAACCAGCTGGAGTGTTTAACTGCGCTATAGACTGTTTGCTCAATTCTTCTTAAAACTTTGATTCAAACTCAAATTACATACAAATACATACAAAAGTATGCTAAAGACACTATCGCTTAAATGAAATTGTTTATATCCCAGATTGCCGAGGGATATAAACTCGGTTATAATGTCTCCTGGAAACTCATCCTTGAATTTTAAAACAACCATTTTGTTTTTCGGGTCGTAGAGAGGGTGGTTCTTCGGGTAATTTGACAAGTCAAGTTCATTCAAAATATTCCTTTTTTCGGAAATTTCTCGGTATAAATCTTCACTTTTGACTTGGTACAGGAGACTGTCTGTATCAGAATACAATAGTTGACATTCAAAATTTGGTTTCATTATATCGTAATGAAATTTATAGATGTGAAACTTTGCTAACTCAAGAACACTAGCTCCCACAATTGTTGGGACATCCCAATAGATTTTTGTTGGATTCGAAGTGAACGCTGCCAAGTTTTCTCCAAAAATTTTGTAGGATTTAAATTCGAATGCACTAATTTCTCGCAAAGCGGCATGATAATCTCTAACTATCCGAACAAGCATCCGTTTGCGCTTCGACTCGCATGTTTTCCCATAAGCACAATTGTTCAGTAGTTTGTACAAATCCTCCTCAAATTTATTTCTAGCTTGTTGTCGTTTAGTCGTGTTCAATGTGATGTATGGTTCTAACCATGCTTCTTGTTCAAACTTCAGCACACGGTGCACTTTTTTAACTTTAAGTCCCAACCTAACAAACAATTGCAATAGTTTGTAATGAATTGTATAATTTGACTTGTCATGCAGCGTCTGCAGTAACTTTTTGGTTTAACTTTTTGGTCTTTCCAATTGAACGTCTTGCAATGTCTTGATTTTTCATCTGCTCGAGTAAATTTGTTTGGTAGGGACTCAACCAATCCTGGGGTACACTTTCTTTAGTAGGAGCTAAAGGGTAATCTTGATGATCCTCATGCAGTTCTTCTGGATACTCGAGATCAACTTCCAATATAAATCCAATCAAAGAGTCTTCAGTCATGTTGAGGATTTGGTTCACAATCACCTCGTCTTCTATATGCTCTATTAGCTCAAAGTTACGCACCGGTAATTTCTCCGTTTGCATGACGCCGCCATAGAGGTTATTTGCATCGATCATAAACCCGTAGGTGCTAAGGTTGATCTGGGTTGAAGTCGGGGCATTCTTTGTTGTTGGCTTTGAAAAAGCGACTATGGAACACGGATGCAGTACCACCTCGCATCATTTTCTCGACCATTTCGAGATGCCTGCGGTCTGATAAAAGCTGAACATTCGAGTCTTCGCAGATACGTTTGAAGGCGTCTCCAGCTAAGTTTGAAGCACTAAAATGGTGCGCGCAGTCCAGACCATAAGTTTGGTGACTAATTTGTCGAAATTCTTCAAAGACGCAAGCAAGAAGGAGTGTATCACACTTGAGATACAAGTTGTGATAATCCTCCAAGTTTTGACATTTGAACACTCTAAAAATTTTCCTTGCATGTTCCAGATCCGCTTGTGAAACTGCAACTTTTCCTCCATTCAAAACATCGGACCAATTTTGCAAAGGAGGCAATTCTTTTTCTGCAAATTTTTCTCTTCTGGTCATGTACGAATAAGGGTAGAAACCTTTTTGTCGTATCAGACACCGTTGCTCCTCCGTCTCGTTTGCAAAATACTTGTTCAAAATTGACATTTTTTCCGCTGGTAGATTATCAACCAATTTTTGCAGGGAAGAATTCAAAAACTTGCATGAGTCAATAAATCTGAGGTATTCAACAACTTTTTGCTCAGATCCGTTTTTCCTTTTTATAGTTTTAATTAGGACTCCAATGCTTAACGATATATATTTTTCGTCGGTGCTAGGTATAACACTCATTGTACTTGTTGGCTCGCATTCATGCAATGCGAGACAAATGTGGTGAAGGTCATAGTTCTGGATGTTATGTCCAATGACTGGGGTGAAATTTACAGTTCGTCTTGCGAGGTTGCATTTTTCATGTGCCCATCCCAAAAACTTTCCAGAAAAATGGCAATGGTCAAGACATTTTTTGTGCTCATTGGTAAAATGTATACAGCAAATCCAACATGTTGATGTGTTTTCTTTGTTCAACGATTCTTGGCTTTCTAGAAATTGAGGAAACCGTCGCTTTTGATCATATATCTCTCTCGCTAATTGATGCAACTGATTGAGAAACTTTTTCATACATTGATCAGAGCTGTCATAGTCAAAGAAGTAGGGCTGTGAATTTCCGTGTTCAATTACAGCCAATGAATACCCACAAGCTTCGTGTTTTTGTACAACTCGGGTAGATGATCGCGATGGATTATCAGGACAAGAATCTACAGGTTTCAGAAATGATTCAAAATCAAAATAAATCACAAGTGGTACAAACCACAAGGCCTGGAGGTTTTTGAACTCGTATTTGTTGGTACCTTTTTCTGCTGAAGGCATGACTACTAGAGCAGGTTCATGATCCTTACAACACTGGATGTGTTGCTCGTGAGTTTCATCACTCCAACTAATGTGAAAGCAGTTTCTACATAAACGTGCAATTGGGCGATACTTACACCCTTTGATTTCGCAGATGAACTTTAACAAATCGATTATAAGTACATAGTGATGCTTTGCAGGCTCATACAAGAGAAGCAGGTCCATATCAAATCTTTCAGTTTGGGTGCTGTTATCTTGGTTTGGTCGTTTTGATATATACATAGGCAACAAATCTCCCTTGTGGTACTGGAACACATTTACCCGCACGTCGTTAAGTTGTTCAAATTTTCCAATTGAAGCGAAACTCATGGGTGAATCAAAATTACCTTGGGCTTTGTGTGCACTTTCAGCAGTGTATGTATCAGGTTGTGTGCGCGCAGCTGCTGGGTTCGCTTTTTGTTGATCAGTTAGAAGTAGGTCAACACCATGCTTCAGACTATAAGCAGCGGTAAAGCAAAGTTCGAAGCAATTATTATCTTCGTGATTTCTAATGTTTATCAAATTCTGGGACATTCGAATTCGAAAAGGCAAGTCAATATAAGATGACCCACGGATTGGTGAAAACTTTGCAAGTTTAACAAAAACTTGAATTACGTGTTGCAAAACCCAACCGCTTCCATAAGATGCAAAAGTCTACAAAACTGCTTGCATTTTTTCGACCATTTCAAAAAACTCATCATCTTCTAATCCTAAGCTCAACACAGGTTTCATATCAGAGTTTGCATAAATGTCAATCCGCTCGTCGTGCTCAGTTTTACTAGAATCATTTATTACTTTAGGTTTTACCAAACCTAAATTAGCGCTGAACTGAACTTTTCTAGGTACTTCTGCAACTCGATCGATTATGAGACTTTGAATTTCATCTTTTTTCTCTTGCATAAATTGCAAAAGGTCAATCGGCTGATTTTCATCCATGGGTTGGTTTCCGCCGATCACATACGTTTCAAGAACACCGAAAAAAGCAGACTCACTTTTTTGAAGATTGGTGCCGTTGATTTCGTCTTCACCGACAGCATGCACATCACCGAGAGCAGCATTAGCATCGGCACTTGTAGTGGCTAAATCAGCAGAGGCAGCTCTCATAACAGGAAGACCATGGGTTGCTAGTAAATGAGCTGATAAGTTTTTGGGCGAATGAAATCCCAAATGACAATAATCACAAACACCTCCAAGTTGACCATGAGTGTGAAGAATATGTTTTTGTAAATTTGAAAGCATTTGAGCCGTGAATGAACACTCATTGCATCGATAAACAATAAGTCCTTTTTCAACAAAATGTTTGTCACGCTCATGGCGACTTCTATTGCTCTTATTTGCATATTTCAGTGGACAAAAATTGCATTTGAACATTTTTTGAAATAAGTTAAGCTATTGATTTTAAGAAACAAAAAGAATCAAGTGATCTCAAATTACACTCAGAAACAACAGTAAATGGGAAGCATAACTGTTTGTCTACCAATTGCAGAGAAAACGGTTTGTGTTTTGCGCGCGTAATTTTGAATTTGAATTAAAGTTCCCGCCAAAATTTGAATTAGATTTGAATTTCCCGCCATAACTGGCAAACTCAAATTCGATTGGACGAAACAGATAAATTGTTGTTTGAAACGTTAATAATTATTACAAACGATAGAAATTAATCTAAGCCAACCAAGTTTGGGCTAAATTTTAATCCAAAATGATTTTAGAGCCAAGAGAGAAAAAATTTAATTTTATATTTTATCAATTCAAAATATAAATTGATGAAAATTTCGAAATTGCGAATAAAAGTTGAGCATGTCACAACACATGATAGATCCTAAATATCCCAGTTGTCATGGGGACAGAATATCCTATAAAAATGTCAAAATTAGTATCAAAAACAGTTGAAATGATGAATAAGTAAAGCAAAAACTGAAAAATGACAGTTTTTTAAATTTCCAGGCGCATTGCTATCAATGATGTCAATCACGGAGCGGTTGCACGGTCCATGTCATCATGAATTTGTATCAATTGTCTTTCGATTTGAAAAAAAAGTCTGAAAAAATACTTTTCTGTAAAGAGAAATGAGTTTGTTGTTTTAGGGGGGATTAAGAGGATTAGCGTTTTTCTCGAAGACTATTGAAAAAACATCTACTCCCACAATCTCATTAGTCGTGCCCCTCAATGCACTTTCATAATAACTTTCATAACTTTCATAAAAATTGCGTCTTCTGGTTGAAAATTGCATTTTTTCGGAAAAATGAAAAAACGATGAGTCATCAATTAAAAAGTTTGATTTTTATTATTTTTCTCAAATATTTAGCATGATGATGAATACTTGTATTTTTTCAACATGATCATTTTTGGAGACAACAGTATCAATGATCAAATGGTATCTCCAATTTGTAGAAAAAGAAAAAAATTAGTGCTTTTTTTTCCTTTTTGTAATTAAAAAATCAAATTTTTAACTAAAAAACATTAAAAAAAATAAGTATTTTTGTCAAAAAGTTGGTTTTAAACATCTT
This sequence comes from Symsagittifera roscoffensis, assembly GCF_963678635.1. Classification (NCBI taxonomy): domain Eukaryota; kingdom Metazoa; phylum Xenacoelomorpha; order Acoela; family Convolutidae; genus Symsagittifera; species Symsagittifera roscoffensis. The sequence goes on along the minus strand of NC_087063.1, from coordinate 76,540,363 downwards.
TTATACTATTTTTCATTATGTTTAATTTGTATGATAACTATTTGAATAAACATATGACAACATAAGTTTTCATCCAAAATTATTTTTTTACAGTTTCTTTTTTGACGTTAATTATCTTTTTTCAAAAAACGAAATTGATTTTTTTAATCTTGTTTTCTAAAAATTAGCATATATATGGATGCTTTTCAGTTTTTTCTCAAGATCACTAATGTAAATAAGAACTTCAATGTTAATATGTTTAATCCTAATTGTGGAAAAAATGAACAAATTTTTTGTTTTTAATTGAAAAAAAATAGTCAATTTATTAAAAATAAATGATTTTTTAAACTTCAATTTTTAAAGGCTTTTGAAATAAATTTTTAATCAGAACCCAATCGTGTGATAATTAATGAACAAATACAAGATACAAACTCAAACTCAATTTTAAAGTTAAATTATTATACACAATAAATACAAACAAAAATCAATAAAACTCAACCTCAGTTTCAAAGTTATATAAGGTCCAAATACTCCTGCGCTTTCTCTAGTGTTGTTAACTTCTTTTTTTTCTTTGGCGCTAGACAGAGAGAAGGGGTTAAGTTTTCCATGTGGTTGCTCACAGTAGCCTCAGGGGTACGCTTTGGAGTTGAGCAACCCGGTTCGTCAAGCCATGGTGATACTACAGGGGAAGGATCAGCTTTCGGGGTAACTACTGATGGTGATTCAATCTGTTCCATTCCCCATAAACGATCAAAAAATTCGATTTCTTCAAAGTATTCTAACTGGTTTTCACACATCGGAGTAACATCACAATCGTATTTATACAAAATTTTTTTTACTGGTTTTGATAAAGTTGAAATATCAACCTGAAGAGCAAGAGGCTCGTCAGGATCCGTATATTTACCAGAATTTGTAAGGTAACTCAAATACTTTATATTCAGTTCTTCGTCTTTCTTTGAAATTTTTAAGGAAAGTTTACTGAATAAATGTAAAAAATTTTTGGGAATCATAACGTGATGAGTACAAGTCCACTCATCAGAATTGAAACTTTTTTGTTCGTTAATTATTGCTACAAAATTACCGTGAACGGTTTCATAAAAAATGGTTCTTTCGTGATTGGAATATCCGGCAATAATATAACAAAGCATTTTTGAAGAAAAGTTGGAAGAAAATGACAAACGTAACGCGGAGAGAAATGAAACTTAAATGAATTGTGAAAACGCCTCAAGAGATTAAAATAGGGATTGGTTCTTCTAAAATTAGAAATTTCAAGACCTCCTATGTAGTTTTTAATCAGTTTAATAAGGGAGGGCGTGTAAAATATTTATGTTACCTTGCGTGGTATTCTATGTTTATCTAAATTGCATTCAAACAAATAGCTTGTATCAAAAATAACGTTTAAACATTGTGACCTTTAACACCCATTAAAATTCTTATCAGTTGTACATGCACAAAATAATTATCCATTTGAACTAAATTGCAATCCAATATCTTTGCGATATAAAGTACATGTGTATATAAATTAAAATAGATACAACGCTTTCTTTTGCAGACATATACAATCAATCGGAACCATTCATTTCTTTCTATTCAGTTTTGAATCAAGTTACTTTGAAAATTTACTCGTTACAATGAATAAAACCAAAACAAGCACCACAGCAAATGCAGATAAAGATTTTGGCGATTGCTATTTTGATATTTCGGAAAACAGTAAAAGACTAGTGCGTGCTACATTGAAAACATATGACCAAACTGGAACTTATGTATTCCTGAAAGTTTTCAAAAAAGCAACTGAAGGCGCTGAATTTGAATGTGTACAAAGACTTTCCTTAAGCAGCGAAGAATTTTCAAAATTACTAAAGTCGGGAAAGTCAATCCGAGCGCAAACAAGTGAAATTTCTGATACTGTTGAAAACAAAGACAAACCACAATCTAACTGTAAACGAGCCAGGAAATCTCAACTTTCCTCGAACACAAACGATTTCAAGCACGACTCGAATTAATTTTCCTTTACAAAATGGCAGAAGCTATGTTCGAAGTTGTGTTACCTGATTATTTCAAAAAATTGCAACCAAATTTAAAATTTGTTATCACTGAAAAAATTCCTAATTTATCTACTTTTAAAAATTATGCTTTTGGAAGCCACTTCAAATCTGAATTTTGCCCTTTTTCAGTCGAAAATGAAAAAAAAATTCATTACCATATATTGATTCAAGTAGATTCAGAGGAACAATTAAACCAATTTTTTCCTTCCCAAAAATGTTTCAGTGTTCCTTGTTTTTTCACTTGCTTCAAATACTTAGTTTCTCCTGCTAAAGATGTCAAAGGAAACGGTGAGTTATTTGACAAGCTTAAACTAGCTCTCACTTATTCAGCACAACCTGTTGCAGCCAATCTCGATTTGTTAGATTTCACTGCAATCAAAAAACGTTTACCCAATTTATTGCTTTCTGCAACATCATCTAACAAACAAACTTCACCAAATCAAAACGTTTCAAGAAATCTCCGGCCGTTGGGGGACAGAAACGAATTGATAATACAGTTACGCCTGCTGCATCGTCGACGTCAAACAAATCCGTAAGAATTTCGACTTCAGTTTCAAAGAAACATACAGAAAGCAGACATGTTCAAACAGATGAGATGAATACAGAAACTTTGAAAAGATTTGAAAGTTTAATTAATGGACCTCATTCTACCGCTTTTTGCAAAATAATGGATATTTTGACAAGTGGATATGGAAAACTTGATGTAGATACTGATGTGCTATTTGTGAAATTTATTGTTGAAGAGAAAGTTAAGTTTTAATTGATACTTTTCATTATTCCCTTTTTATTATATTGAGTTCAGTAAACATGATTTCAGCTTTCGATTTAAAACTCATTCATGAAATTTTTATAGACTTAAAATCACAATATCCAGACAAATCAGTCAGATTTCAGTATTTTTTAGCCACTTGTTTGTATTTGGATGCTGATATTAATTTTGATTTTGTTTTGAAAAACAGACCATATGGTGGTTTAATTGGAATAGACAATTCGTCGCTCGACAAACACTTGAAACATTTCAAATTTCTTAGAATACATGCTATATTGCATGACGCAGCGGGATATTTGCAAGAAAAAAATCATACCGGTCCTGGGTACACATATGTTTTGCCTTGTCCAATAAAAAACTGTTACCTGGGTCACGTGACAGGTATTGCGTTTTGCTTATTTCTTAAAGCATTCAAACCAAAGTCATTTCGTTTGTTGGAATGTTGAGTGAAAGTCATGTTAACGCAAAGAAAGAAAACTAAAAATTTGTTTTTCAACCATCTCATTATTTTAGATATTGAGGGATTTAAATGTGGCAAGAAACCTTTGATCATAAAGGAACTTTCCGTTTGCTCTGCTAATACAATTGATACAATTCATTTTCTGCCACCAACCCAATTCAACAATTTATCAAAAGAAGAGAAAAAAGCGTACAATTGGGTATCTAAATTTCTACACGGGCTTCGTTGGGACGAAGGTGAATACCCTTACTCATACTTGGATCAAATTTTCGACAGCATTCGTTTGAGGAACCCAAATTCCCATTTTTTTGCTAAAGGTACACAAAAATCTGTTTTATTAGCTGAATACTTGAAATTACCCGTGACAAATTTGGAAGATTTTGGCTGCCCAAAGATTGAACAGTTATTGGGTCAAGAAAAACATATTTGCAAACGACATTCTCATTTACTTCCCTCACATCAATTATTAAAGCATTGTACCCGTAGAAAATCCAAAGTTTTTTTCGATTGGTTACAAAATGAACTGTCCAATGATGCAAACAACCTTATCTCCAAATTTGTTGGTTTACGCTTCAATGACTAATCAGAGTCCTGAAAACAATTTAACAACAAGAATTAAAGTTACTCTTACGCGGACAGGCATATTAGATTGTCGAGGAAAACCTTTCCTGCAAAAACTCGAACAAATTACACTGAACGATATCGAAATCGACAATTTACGGAAATTTTTTACAGTTCTTGACTACTTTCACCTGTACAATGTCCAGACTCCAGGAATTTCGCCAGTCAATTCCGTTGTTCAATCTCAACCTGGAAGGGCTGCAACCTCAGCTGGGAGAGAGAAGACAAATCTATTTGCATGACCATCAGCTTCCAGCTGAACTGAAAGAATTAGTCAAAACTGATAACGTTGAGGAAATACATTTAGTTCAAGCCACTATCAGAGTTGCTGCTCATTTTGTTGTAAAGTTCAAATCTAATTGTAACCATGACAAATCCACAAAATATGAGTTTTTCTTCATTGAACGAGGAGTTGATTTGCCTGTTGAACCGAAATGACGAATCACATACATATACCAAGTTTTGTGAATCATAATAAATATATTTATTGATTGTCTTCATTTTCTTTTGATCTTGTGTGATTACTAGTTGCTAACATGTCGTGTTTGAAAATTCAAAATTTCAAAAAAATATTTTTGCCAAAAGAAAACACACAAAATGTGAGTTTAACAGGTGAGAATTTACCAAAAGAGTTATTAGACGAAATCAGTACCGGAAACATAGAAAAAATTGTTCGGATACTTCTGACAGACAAAAACATAGCACGATATATAATAAAATACAAACCAAACGGCAATAGATCAGAGAGAAAAAAAGGCGATTGGTATGCAGTTGTAGCTATCAACCTTGATACAAATAAGCAAAAAAAGTCTTCCAGTAAACATGGAAATTGAAGAAACCACCACTGTTGAGAACAATGATTGCGACTTTGTAGACATTGGTGGTGCCGAACAGTCTTTATCTCACGAAAACAGATCTTGGAAATTTTGTAATTCTGTTTCTCTTCCGTCTGCAGAAGTTGTCTTTTTCACACAAGTCTGTTTCATTTTCATTTTGCTCTCTTTATCTATTTCAAAATTGTCTTTTTACAATCTTAGTTGTGACGAGACTGCCATTTGGCTTTCAATACTATCCAGTACAGTTGGTTACATGTTACCCAATCCCAAGTTATAATAATGAATAAGATCATTTCAACAAAAGATCGTCTGTTTATGTCCGTTTCAGGTCCCTCGGGATCTGGCAAAACTGATTTAATTTTTCAAATGTTTCTCAAAGGTACATTCTATCCATCATATAACAAGATATTTTATTTTTATCTTCACGATCAACCCAAATACCGTTCCTTTGTTTCTCACAACAAATTTGATATTGAATTTATAAAATTGTCCAGCTTTGAAATTGTTAATAACTTACGGGATTGTATGATTGTCTTTGATGATACCTGTGAAGAAATTTTTAATGAAAAAGATTTTGTTAAATTAGCTACAGCAGGCCGACATAAAAATGTTCATGTTATTTATGTCAAGCACAATTTATTTCAGCAAAGTAAGCAATCACGTACAATAGATTTGAATACAACTCACTTAATTTTGTTCAAATCACCTCGAGACATTCAACAAATTGATTATTTAGGCAGACAGTTGAATAATGCAAAATTCCTCCATCATGCGTATCAGTTGGCAACGAAAGAAGATTTCGGTCATCTGTTGATAGACTTGGATCCCAAAACTTCAGAATGTCTTCGTTATTCAACAAACATAGTTCGACCATCACCAACCATTTTCTATTTACCATCCTCAAAAGCAGTTATCACATCTCTTGAAAATGAAAGAGAAAGAATTATGTATATTGAAGCACATGCTGAATAGTCGCTATTGTAGATCAATTTTGACAGGAGCTGATTCAAATTTTATTAGATTTCTTTGCGATTGTTTTGTGAATGTTTTTCTGGGACATGTTCCAGCTAACAAAAGTTTCATCGAGAGTAAGAAAATACCATTTGGAAAAATTGTTGACCCTAAGTTTAGTATCCGAAGAGATCTAAACCCTCCTCTTCGAAGACTCGATCGACAACTCTCAAACCCAAAACCAAGCAATCCGACAAAAGAAAAACCCAGAAAAAAGAATTTTTTCCCACCACCAACGACGACGATGACGACGATGATAAAAACTATGAAAGCAGTAAAGAATCGTTTGCGACGACGTCAACAAAAAAATGGAAATCCTACTATCAGTGAAGAAAAGAAACTCAAATTACTCTACACGAAAGGTCCAGCTGCATTTGGTAGCGTTAAAAATTTAACAAATGCTAGTCAACTCTCACCAAAAAAAGTTTAAAAATTTCTGAGATCTCAATCATCACATACAAAGTATGGATTGTTTCGTAAAACATATCCTCGGCTAAAAGTGATTGTTAACGATATCAACGAAATTTGGTCTCTTGACTTGGCTTATGTTGATAAATTGGCTAAATATAACCGAGGGGTACGATATTTGTTAGTTGCTGTCAATTGTCTCTCTCGCTACTTACGAGCGGAACCCCTGAAGACCAAATATGCTAAGGAAACAACCGAAGCTTTCAAAAAAATGATCAAAACAAAACAACCAAAAAAAGTTTGGGTTGACAAAGGCACCGAGTTTAAAGGAGAGTTCGAAAAGTTATGTACTAAACGAGAAATCATCAAATACAATACTAACAGTGAAAAAAAATCTGCGTTTGCCGAAAGAAACATTCGATCGCTGAAAAGTATTATGTACAAATACTTGGAGTTTGAATGGACTTACAGTTATATTGAAAAATTAAAAAATTTTGTTCAAACGATTAACTCACGCGTTAATAGAGTAACAAAATTGGCTCCAAACAAGGTCACAAGAAAACATGTACCTGCTTTAGTTTCATTAATTGCAAACAGTTCATCGAAGTTGGTACAGAAACCAAAATTTTATGTTGGTGACTATGTGCGAATAGCGAAGACTGACTTGCCTTTTAGAAAAGGTTACAAGCAGATTTTACAGACGAAGTTTTTGAAATAGTTGCCATTCCTACTGTAAACCCTCCAACATACGGTCTCATTGATGCGGAAAAGGAAGAAATCAGCGGAAAATTTTATGAAAAAGAACTTAGTTTAATTGGAAACAAAGCTGATTATAACGAAAATGGGCAGTGATGAGTTTACTGTACATTTGATTTCAACAGCATCAATGGATTATTTCCCAGACGACACTTTGGCCAGTTTTAGAAATTTTTGTAAAGAAGAAATAGCTTTAGACGGAGATTGGAGAGTTGCTCTCTCAGAAATAATTTTCCCCACAAAATTAAACAATGTTACTGATGAGGAATTTACGTACTTCAGAGCATCCGAAGTAGTAGCCAGTAAATCCAACGCTGGCAATCGGAATACAATTTCCAGACCCTACTATGGCGAAAAATTTTTTATCAAATCAGGAGAGTACACTTTTATAGAACAATTGATTAATGAGATAAAAACAAAACTCAAAGACAAAATTCATTTTGATGCGAGTCCTCAAGAAATCACGAATAGCATGAGCATTTGGATGAACGCAAATGAAGGAATCTCATTCCCAAGTCCCCAAATACCCAGTCTGTTAGGCTACAATGCAAAGCTTGATGAGAACGGTGAATATCACATTGGTTACAAATAGATACCCTCCTTCGATGCATCTTATGAGGGAAACGAACTGTACGAATCTCATTTCCCATATGACTTATCAAGTGGGACAAGTCTAATTTTTGTCTATATTGACATTATTCAATACCAAACTGTTGGTGATGCAAAGGCCCCATTGTTACGCGTCATTGATTCAAATAGACGCATCAAAAACGGTAGTGCCTGCAGCATTGAACCTAATCATCGAAAAAACTTCACTAATTTAGACTACAAAAAATTATTCACTTCATCTGTACAATCAATATCGGTACAGTTGCGCACAGAACCTGGAAGACTAGTGCCCTTTGCAGGAACTGGTAAAGTTGTGTTGACTCTAAAATTCAAGCGCTTTGATTGAAAACCAATGGAACAATATTATGCAAAGCAAGCTTCACTTCCTCATTTCTCTGGACACTATCGACAACGCGGCAGTGGATTTGGCGCTTTGGCTGCTGGTATTGGTCGTGTTGCTATACCGTTTGCACGACGGGTTATTCTACCGGCTGCGAAAAAACTGGGCAGAGAACTTTTGATGAGTGCAGCGCCAGAACTAATTGATGTCGCTATGAAAAAGAAGTCTCCTAAACAAGCATTGAAAAACACTGTCACAAAAACTGCAAGAAAACAACACGGTGGTGGTAGACGTCGTCGTCGAAAGACACCAATGAATGGATTACAAAGAAGAAGGTCAGTAGGGGCTCGAAAAAGAAAAACAACCATTCGAAGAAAAACCAGACCAGTGAGAAGTCGAGCAGATTTTTTCTCAAACATAAAAAAAGATCGCTAATTTGTTACCCAATGAAGCTACCCATAGCTCTCTGGATTTGTTTGAAAAACAACCTCTTTTGATTACTTTTGAAAACGCTTTTGATCAAAAAATTGGACCTGTCTATTCACCTAATGGACCAATGCTTGAATTTGAAATCACCGGTGACCGTAATAATTTTGTTGACCTGCAAAAAATTTATTTGGAAATACGATGCAAAGTAACGCAATCAAATGGAGCTGATCTGCGATACGACAACACTGATCCTACTGTGTCTGATTCACCGTTCCTCGTAAACAACTCCCTGTATTCCCTTTTCTCTGACTGTACCCTCTCTGCTAATGGACTCAAAATCTCAAATGCCAATAGTAATTTTGCGCATAAAAGCTTTATTGGAACAGAATTTTCTAACAGCAAAGGAGCCAAGGACTCATGGCTTAAGTGTCAGGGATATCGTTTTGAAAACAATCCCGCTGCAATAGATGCAGCTGATTACACATCTCAACGAGAACTGGTCCGTGAATCGAGGGAAATTTGGTTCTATGGACCCGCTGGAGTGACAAGCATTTGTTGAGCGGTGTTACCCTCAGACTTTCCTACAGACGTTCTCATGAAGACTTTCTCTTTATATCGGAAGATGCTGCCAAGCACTACAAGCTGCAAATACTCGAAGCAAACCTATATGTTAGAAAAATGACTGTGACTGACCATGTGCTCTCTGCCATTGAATCAACTTTGCTCAAAACTCCTGCGAACTACCCATATCAAGAAGAAATTACAAAAACATTTCTTGCAACAGCTGGTCAGCGCAGCTGGCAACAGAAAGATATTTTTGCTCGTGAACCGGTGAGACAAATTATCATAGCATTGAACACAAATATTGCATTTCTAGGAACAAACCGAACGAATACTTTTCATTATCAAAAATTTGGATTGGAGCAAGTTACTTTGAGACGAAATGGTTTACCAATAGCAAGTACACCAATCAGTACACAAGATCATAAGCGTCTCTTCTTCAACACACTATCAGCGCTGGGTTTGTTGCACTGCGGGCTGGGAATCACTCTGGATAACTACCAACAGCACTTTATTATGTGTTTTGATCTCACTAGCACACAGCAGGCAGCTAATGACTTCTTGCATCCAGAACTTACTAACTGCTCAGTTTCACTCGATCTTCAATTCTCAAACACTTTGACAGCAAACCTGGAAATTTTTGTTTGGGGTATACGCTCATCCAATGTATTTATTACCTCCGACCGCAAAGTTACAAAGAACGTCCTTCCCATTTCGATAGTCTGAAAATGGATGAAACCCAGTTGCAGGACCTCATTCAGAATTGTAAACACCTGAAATATAAGTTTTTTGGAGTATTTGCAGCCGACAATTTTCCACCTCACATCCCAAACAATATCTTTATGATTGTGAACACTTCAAAATCAGATTCTCCGGGGACACATTGGATTGTGATATGCAACATGAGAAATGTTTTATACTTCGCTGATCCTCTCGGTCTTCCTCTTTGGCAGTACACCAATCTGTATAAACGATTGAACGAGAATTTTCATCAGGTGACTGAATTGATGACATACTTTCCCATGCAAGACTCAAACTCTACCATGTGCGGTTCTTTTTGTATTTATATTGCACATTTGATTTTTGATAAAAACTTTAATGGTGATGCTTCTGATTTTGTTTACATAACTGATCATGTTTTGAAACGTTTCCTAACTCACATGCTTACCCATTAACTAACCATTTAATATAGTTGATTTATACAATTTACAATTTAATTTTGAACAATACATTCTTTTAGTAATTGAAATTTTACCCAATTGTTAACTGAATAGCAGTAATGCGAGAAGTTAAGCTTTTTATCAAAATGAGAAAAAAAGTACAAAATCGATCTATGGGGGGATATCACCATACCAGCAACTGTTGCCTCCTTTCATCACAATTTCCGGACGGGTTTCGAAACGCCGCCTTTCGGCTGAGAGTCGAGCGCCATGCGTTTTCCTCTACTCGGACCCCAAGAAATTTTGTTCCACTTCAAGTTAGGTACAAGTCTTAGAAATGGTTGCAGCAAAATTAATGGGCACTTTTGGCTTTCATCGGTGTTCTCGTTTTTCAAGATCTTTAGCCACTTCAACCTTTTAGCTCTTTCAATCTTTCTATAAAATCAAAGCTTTTGTCATAGATTTCAGACGTTTATTTTTCAGTCTCCTGTAGACACGGAAAATGGAAATGTCGAAATTTTCAAGCCAATTTCATTATTTTAGAGTTTTCAGTGTTTCGTAATTTTTCCTTATTTTTTAGCTTCATTTGGCTTAAATTAATTTTTCATTCTTATTTTGGTCAAATTGATTATTAATTTTTGCCTAAATAGAGGTGGCGGCCGCCGCACTTGACGAATTTTCTTTTCTTCGAGATTCAGCAATAAAACATGCATTTTTGAAGGAAATCGTTCACCGCAGCCAACAGTTAAGCTACGCTGCCAAAATCTTGTGCTTTCCTATATACCATATAGTTTGGTCGCATATAATAGGTATATAACGTCATTTTACATGTAAACAAACCAATACCCCCAAACTTTAGAAGGGAAAACATGCACCGATCAAAACCTAATTCCATTCCCGTTTCCACAACGTTCAGTGGGAATACTCAATAATATACCGAAGTTTTACATGAGGACTATTAGGTATAAAATTATACATGGTGACAATTAGGATTATTACATAGTGACCATTAGGTATAAAATTATACATGGTGACAATTAGGATTATTACATGGTGACCATTGCTGATCATTTAATACATGGTGACCATTATGATTTATACCTAATGGTCATCCATGTATGACAACCCCCCCCCCCCCCCCCCCCGATCCTAACGCACTATATGCATACTACTAAGGCGAGTACTCCGCTGTTCCTCCGATACGTAGTGCACGAACTGCTTGACAGACAGGACTTAAGAATGATAAACTTCCAGAATGCTGAATCGCTCTCAATTAAGTGGTTCATATCTTAGGTTTTTCTTTCCTTGCAGTAAAAAAAGATACTTACCAAATAGAATTCCCACAGAAATTTATAGAGCAGAAAATGAAGATGAAGTTTTGGGTCTGCAAATAACTTATCCTCTTCGCCATGTACGGAAATCCTTTCCCCAGAAAACAGCATAAAGGGAGTTGTGGGTGTTGTTGAACTGGTTGCAGCAAACGTGTTTCTAAAGAACATATTTTGTTTCCCATTCTGACTATTGAAATGTATTAAAAAGAGTTTGTTCCTTCAATTGCCTATTCTAAACTTTGATGGGAACAAGACATTACAAAATTGGAAACTCCAACAACAGACGCTCAAAAAAATTGCTCACTAAAAAAAACAAAAATTGCTTTTCGAAATTCATTGAAGACAAAAAATGTATGTCTCATATATTTTCACATCAAAATTTAGCATTATAGGATATTTTTAGCTATAGCAGTTATTGTAATTGCAAACAGTTATCAGGAAAAAGGCTAAAAGTTAAATAAAATACAATCTTCTCCGTAAAAATGTACCATAAGTTGTCACAGTGTAATTGTATTTAAATAATCATAAGGAATTCTTATTAGATTTCACTTTGAAGTCAAAAGTTTTTCCAAAAAATGCGTAGGCGAGTTTTAATCAATTTGTAACTGATCTTTTAAAAAATAGTTTTTCAATTTGTTTACCTTTTCATCTTCCAGCAAGGAATTGCTTTTTGTTCTTTGGATTAGGTCAATTTCATTATTTTCATATTCAATTTCCTATCAAATCGGCTTTTTTTTTGTTTTCTGAAAAAACAGTTTTTTGCAATCAAGAAACATGGAAAGTGTTTAAAGGATATACTTGAGCTCCAGATCGGACAATGAATCAAATTTCGCATCACTGCAGCATGTTTAGCACTAACTGTTTTTCAATTGATATGGTTAAGTTTGATGATAAAGCACTTAGGAGAACTGCTGAGCAGTGTAGTTGACTCATGACACGTATTTTCTAAAATGAAAAAATCATGTTCTGCTTTTGAGTGATTTTTTATTGTTTGTAATGTTTTCATTTTACAATTTTCTGGAATGTTAAGAACTGGTCCAGAATCACTCCTTGATACCAAACTTCCATTTTCTCTCAACGAAAAAATTCATCCAACAAATTTTTTCTTCTTCGACCCTTTTCTTCTGTTAAGTTCTCTTTTCGTGGCATTGTGTTTATGAGAATAGGATTGGAAAAAATTGTGATGTTTTATGCAGTATTCTTCCAAATTTTGCAGCGCCAGGTCATGGTGTTCACATAAGAGTTATAAGTCTTGTTGCACTATAAGTCTTGTTGACATGTTGCACTACTTTTCAAAAGTCGAGTTAATGCTTATTTAGATCGTTAATGTACAGGCTAAAAGTGAGCGGTACGAGTACAGTTCCATGTGGAACCCCATGCTGAAAAAAAAACAAATTGATTCAATATTGTTGACAGTTGCTTTCTGTTGACGATAGTTTATGAATTATTTTACCATATAATTGCACTTTCGGAATAATCTTATTTATTATATCCAACTTGTAATTTTCACAAGCTTTTTTAAAAATTTATGTGCATTATTAGGTTGCGTCGGTTGTTCAATAGAAAATTTTAAACCCGAATTTAGTGTTGCAAATGAGATTGTTGTTCATTAAGAGTGTTATTTGGAGATAATTAGCTGAAAGTGGTCATTTAATTGATTGAATAATTGTTTCTCGAAGACCTTCGATTGCGTTCCAGTTTTTGAAATTGGACCGTAGTCATCTGGATCTTCTGGATCGTATTTTTTTTAAAAGTTGGTGTAACCACCGCTTCTTTGAAAGACTCTGTGTGTTGCCTTCTTCAGGATTTTAATAAGAAGGAACGTCAGATCTATGAGATTTATTTTTGCATCCAATTTTCAGAGCTCATGATGGAAAATCAGATGAGCCAGGCAATTTTTGACAGTAGGATTTAGTTACTCTTTTTTACTTTCAATATTTGTGAAGAACTTGACTGAAAATTTGTTTTTGATTGATAAAGTAAAGGTTTTCTCTCAGATTTCTTGGATTTTTTTCATTTTTTAAACGAAGTATCATACTGAAGTAACATTAATTCTGAAGAGGTTTGCCACTCTAAAATTCTTTGTATGTGATTTTCGAAAAAAAAATCTATTAGAAGCTAATTGTTTTTTGATAATTTCTTTGATTTTTTGTGTCCTTGATATGTTTGCATTTTTTTCATCGAGAACAACTGTGAAACACGTTGATCGCCCGTGTAATTTATTCTCTATTTATCATTTCGGACGTATATGCTTTTAAGCTGTCCATATATTTTTATTGCTCTGCAACAATTTAGCTTTAAACCCTGCACATGTCATCTGGAGTGATTTGATCATAAAAGTTGCCCCAGTTTTTTCTGCTAAGAATGATTTGACTTTCTCAATTAAGTATTTAGTTTTATCGTAATTTGTGCATTTACGGGGACTATTTTCCGGCTAAATGGTCTGTTATAATTGAAGAAATCTGCCAGATTGATCTTTTATACTGTAATCAGTGATTATGTAGTCTATCAGAATTCTTGAATGTGCTGATGTTGTTTCACAGGTCATTTCGAGGTTATACGGGAATAAAACATTATCTGCGTTTGATATTCCAAAGTTTATCTCCTAAGAGGATAATTCGGCTAAATTATGAACAAATTAGGCCAAAAAAGCTTAAAAAAGATATTTCCATTTAAACTTAAGAAAAGTTTTTACTCCAAAAGTTTGCGAAAATTTTTCAAAATTTTCAAAAAATAATTTTTTTTTTTTTAGAAATACTGAATTTTATACATGTTTTTAGTTCGGTCACATTAGAAAGCTGCGTTAAAAACTTCAGCTTAGACCTAATTCCCCATTCCAACCGGATTTAGGGAACGTTTGATGCAAGTGAAAGCTAGTTAAAGAAGTTATCATTTAGTTTGCCAAACTAGAAGTACATTCATTCACAAATACCGTAGTGGAGAGTTAAGCGGAAGAGTGGAAAGTAGTTCAAGAAATGTGGACAATTCAAATGGCAAATCGTGGATTTAACAAATTAAATCACATAAAAAGGCTAGTTTTTATCTTAAATCATTACTCATTATTAATTGATTGCAATGTGTGGGATTTTCTTTGTTTTGATTCACAATTTCACTTTTGCCAAATTTGCCTTCTCTTGGAGAAACTAATGCAAATAATTAGCTTTTTATAGAAAAATTTTACGAAAGTTTAATTTTTGTTCCTTTTTGGAAATTTTTGGTAAAAACTAAGGGAATTGGTGAGACACACAAGTAAAAAATTAGGGTCGGGATCAGAAGAAATTTTATTGGGGAAGTTAGATTCAATCGTGGGTTATTGCATAAGAAAGCTTTGCAGGCATACTAATCACATTATTTGTTCGTAGGAGTGGCTAAAGAATTTCGAGTGCTGGATTGATTTTATTTTCTTCAGGAGTTACAATGAATTCATGGTGAGTGTTTTGTAAGAGGTTATGGAGCTTGTGGTAGAGTTTTATTTGTGAATGTTATCTAAAAAGGGGTTTTTCTAGAGGCTGGATGTAATCAACAGCTGTAAAACACATTGGTCATCCATAAAAAATGTTCTGTAATCATCATTTCGGACGTAAAATCTTTTAGCCGGTCTACATTTACTTAATGTTTTAAAAACATTAAGCTTTAAAACCCTGCACATTTCTTCTGGAGTGAATGACCATAAAATTTGTCTCAGTTTTTTCTTGCTAAGAATGTTTTGAAATTCTCAATTGAGTATTTAGTTTAATTGTAAGCTGTGCATTTTATGGGGACTACTTTCTGGCGTAATCTGAGTTCAGTATTGAATAGTGTGGATAAATGGTCTGTTTTAATTGGATAAATCTGTTCGACTGATCTTCTAAACTGTAATAAGTAATTATGTAGTATATTAGCCTTTTGGGTGTGCTGGTGCTGTTTCACTGGTCATTTCCAGGTTAAACAGTAATGAAGTTTTTTGTGCGTTAAGATAAATCAAATGTGTATCTCCTAAGAGGATGAGGTTAGAATTGTACTTGTGGATGTTTTTAGAGCTAGCCAACTCTTCGACGAATTCAAACGAGTTGACTTTGTTTGCGTTGTATGATAGTTTCAAAAGTGTTATTTCCTTGTTAATCCAATATCCTAGAAATTGAAATTTTGTTGTGTAGAAAAACAGTTGAACATTGATTATTTTAAAAAAAAGTTGTTTTGTGCGTTAATTAATTTTAACAAAGTTAGGTCCAAAAATTTACTCAAATTTAACCAGATTACCACAAAAACAGGCTCTTCTTCGGCAACCAAAAATTAAGCCGAAACCACTCGACTAAGTAATGAACAAATTAAATCAATAAACCTCAAAAAAGATTTTTCGACAATTAAACAAAATTTTTTCATTTATGCAAATTTTGAGAAACTTGATGCTCTCTAACTTTTTTCTTCATCATTTTTTGTCTATTTTTGAACAAATTAGAGAGAAACATATTTTGATTTTCAAAGTCGAAACTTTTTTCCGGATAATTTAAATCAGCTTTTACGTTTTTTTTTCTAAATATTTTATTGACTCTACCTATTGAGTTTAGGTCCGGAGAGGCATCCTCATAAAAAAATTTTGGTACACCATCTGTTCATCACGCTATCTTATTCTTGGCTGGATATATTAGTGCCAGTTCTTAGTCTAGTACCGATCTTAATCCTATTCTTATATCTACTAGAATCAATAGATTTAGTGTTTACTGGTATTTTTTACTGGAAGTGTTAGTATTAGTGGTAGGGCGATTCATACGTAGGAGCTGTGATGATGAAGGTCGATTGATTAAGCATCGAGGTGCGTTCGTGGGGTGTTTTTGTTTCATGAGGATGCGTTGTGTACGGGTGGGAGTATTACTGATGGATGATGTTGATGTTTCTGATGGTGAGGCTGAGTTAATTGGTGGATTGCAAGTTACCGGTCAGTATTATAAATTTGTTGCTCATGTGGATGAAAGCCGTCGAAGTTGTGTTCTAATTGGTCGTCTGTCATAGGGCTCGGGGTATCAGGGAGAGTGCTAGAGAGAGGGGAATTCTTTGAAAGTTGCGTAAACACAGGAGAAATTGGAATTCGAGAGGTTTTTTTACTGGAACTGAGGGAATTATTGGAGTAAAGGGTGTTGTGAGTAGTTAGTAGTGGGACTCGGTTTTGATTCGAGAACTTCATCAGGAATCTCGATAGCAGGGTTGGTTAAAGATTTGTGTGTATCCAAATCTGTTTGAATAGAATTATCGGAGTGCATGTGAGACGAGTTGGTTGCGAAAATTTAAAGCTGGGACTGAATACTGGAAAAGGAGAAGAAGTGAGGTCAGAAATGGAAATGAGAGAGTGTTGTCGCTGGAGATTGGAACAATATGAGAGGGAGCGATGGCGGCTCATCGTGGGCTAAAAACATGAGACTGTGTTGCATTTGATTGCTTTGATGGATGTGTGAAGCTAATGAAAATGTAATTCAATACTTTGTTTGTGGGACTAATTGCAAATTAGTAAGAATTGATAAATTGTGTATTTATGGTGGTGCTGTTGGAGTAGTATGTGTGTACTTTTGTGCGGTACTGTATATGTTTAGTTTTTTTGATTATTTGTTATTATATTCATTGGGTTGAGATTTTAGTTTTTTTTTTGTTGTGGTTGAAAAAAATTCCAAAAAATCCGGTGAATAACATTCTTGCCCCGCTGGCCATGTTATCCAAAAAAACCATTTCATCATATTAACTAACTTGAAACATTTTGGCGCAAGAATATCATCAGAAAATTGATTTTGTTCAAAATGATTTGCTTTATAAAAATAACTTAGAGTTTTTGAAAACTTCGTCGATTGAATAGCTGGTGTAGGAAAACTGTAACGTTACCGAAAGGTAACCATTTTAAAAAACAAACTGCTTGTTTTGAATTTTAATCCATTGATTGGCCGCAGAGTATAAACTAAATTTCTAGCCATCGAAGTCATTTCATGGTTCAAAATGAAATTTTTCAAGGTTTCAAAGCCTAGAAAACCTGCTTGGGAAAACTTAAGTTTTGCGGCGAACCGAATCATTCTATAAACCTATTTGAATAGGTTGCTGAGGAAAACCTTGATTTTTTGCGGATCAATTCAGCTTATGAAATAACCTATATTGTTTCAAAAGTTCAAAGCTTGAATAGCTTCAACAGAAAAAAAATAAAACTTTTGCCCTAAGATTCGTTTCATGAAAAATCTTAAATTGTTCAAAAGTTGAATCGGTTGAATAGGTTTCCGAGCACAACTAAAAATTTTTTGAACTGACTCAACCTGTGAAATAGTTTCAGTTTGTTCTAAGTTTCATAGCTTGAATAGTTTGACTAAAAACAAACAAGTTTTGCGAGTTGGTTGTTTTTTTGAAAACTTTGAAAAACTTTTTGAAAGAATCATTGCTCGGATAGCTTGCTTAAAGAAATGGTATTGTATGCAAACAGATTTGGTAATACAAGAATTAGAAGTTTTTTGCCGCTTGATTCTGTCAATGAAACAAATTGAATTATTTTGTCGCTTTAATCACTTTAGAAGAAAAACATAGTTTTTTGCCAACTGGTTTGCTCTGCAGAATAGATTGGACTATTTGAAGGTTTCATTGCTTAAAACGCTGACCTAAGAAAAATGTAACCTCTATAAAAGAGTTCAGTCTAACATATAACTTGCAAAGTTTCCAGGTTTCTCTGCTAGAATGGCTTCAGTGGAAAAAAAACGCTTATTTCATGATTTAAATTGAAATCTTTCGGAGTTTTGAAATTTGAGTAGCTGGCCTCAAAAAACTTAATCCGTTTAGCGAATCAATTCGTCTATAAACTAACTTAAAATAATTCAAATTTTCATGTTTTGAAAAGCTTGCTTAAAGAAAAATTGATTTTTTCTGCAAATCGGTCTGGCCGATAAAACCACCCGTAATATTTCAAAAGTTCAATGCTTGAAAACATTCAACAGAAAAATTTAGAGTTTTGCCATCCGATTCGCTTGATCAAGTAACTTGAATTGTTTCAAAGCTAACGCGCTTGGACAACTTCAAAAATGTTTTCACAATCCAAAATTTTTCAAAATTAAAAAAACTTCATAGCTTGAATAGTTTGCTTAGAATTAGCAAATTTTTGCGACTAAGATACTGTATAAAAAAACTTGAATTGTTCTTCATGAAACAATTTGAATTATTTAAATTATTCGAATAACTGCTTTATTAAACGAAGATTCATCACTCGGATAGCTTGCAGATGAAAACTTGTATTTTTCGCAAACTCATTTGGTCTATAAGAAAAGTAAGATTATTTCGTGTCTTGAATATCTTCAATAGAAAAACACTATTTTTTTGCCAATCGCTTTGCTTTGACATTTAAATAAAATTGAAATAACTTGACATTTAAATATTTGCATAGCTGGATTAGCGAAAAAAAAAATTAATTTCGAGCACACTAATTTGCTCTCTGAAGCAAATGGTTTTTTAAAAAACGTTTCATCGCTTTAATAGTTTGCTCAGAAAAGGCTTTTTTTCGAGCTGATTCGGTCTATAAAATAACTTGAAAACATTTTTTAACTAAAATATTTCAATTTTCTCAATGAAAAAAAGTAAATTATTTCAAATTCTTAAAGTTGAAATAGCAAACTTAAAACATTTCAATTTGCTTCATAAAAAAAACTTAAATTATTTCAAAACTTTGAAGTTTGAATTATCTTGCTCAGAAAAACTTGAAGTTTAAATTATGATTCGGTTCAAAGCAAACTCAACATTTTTCAGCTTCGTAACTGGAATACTTTGCTGAAAAAAAAAATAAATTTGAAAAAACCTGAAATAATTGAAAGTTTCGCCGCTTGAATGGCTTGCTAAGAACAACATTATTTCATATTAAAAAGATTCACTCTGCGGAACAGCTTGAGAATTTTCATTTTTTTGCTTAAAAGTTTTGCATGGCAAAATTTTATTTTTTTGCCATTTGGTTTCATCTAATATAACGCGTAAAATATCTCAATATTTTATAACATGAATAGGTTGCATAGAAAAAATGTTTTTTTTTTGCGGACCGTTTCGGCATGTTTCAAAAAACTCATTGACTGATTAGCTTGCTTTAAATTTGTTGTAAACCAATTTCATCTATGAAATAACTTGGTTGTTTACAGAGTTTTATAGCTCGGCTGACTTCGATAGAAACACTTAAATTTTTTCGCGATTCGATTCAGTCATGAAATAACTTGAAATACTTTAAAATTTGATAGCTTGAATAGGTTGCTTGGAAAAACTAGAAAGTTTTGCGAATGATTCGTCGAAGAACAACTTGTAATATTTTGACAATTCATCGAGGTCAGTTGCGAGGTGATTTGGTCTATGAAATCAGTCTTTTGTCTTAAATTAATTCAACTCACATTTCACTTGAAAAAAACAAATTCGAAATATTTCAACTGTTTTAAAATTTGAATAACCATTTTACGACATTTCATTTCGCTCCATAAGAAAAACAACTTGAGTTTTAAACAACTTGAGTTTTTTAAAACCTTTTAGCTTGAGTAGCTTGCTTAGAAAAATTTAAAGTTTGCGCAAACCGATTCGGTCTAAAACTAACTTCAATTTTCTCAAG